>NC_092132.1:64239500-64547086 GCF_043159975.1 Macaca nemestrina | reverse complement strand
CCGACCCGGCCTTTGAGGAAAGGGGGAGCGGCCGCCTGGGAGAGACGCAGGGGCCCGAGGCGCAGGCAAATCAACAGTTCCTCGCGCTGCTCCGCGCGGCCGCCCGCGCCGCCTGACACACCCCTCCCAGCCGGGTCTCTCCCAGGCGCCGCTGACCGGCCTCGGCTAGGCGCCTCGCCCCGGGGCCCGGGCCCGCCCCCCTCCCCGAGCCGGCGGGTCCCACACGCGCCACCGCGCCCAACACGCACCTTTAACGCGCCCCGGGCCGGGCCCTTGGGGGCTGCGCGGCCGGGTCCGAGGGGCACGAAACGCTCCTCGCCGTCCTCGTCGTCTTCGTCGCCGTCCACCACCTCGACGACCACCTCCTCGTCTTCCTCTTCCTCGTCGTCATCCTCCTCCTCCGCGACCCCTCGGGGCTTCTCCTCCACCCGCCCGAGCCCCCTCCGCCGCCTGCTCCCGCCCTCCTCGTCCTCGTCTTCCTCCCCCAGAAGCAGCAGCACCGGCGACGAGGCGGCTGCGGCGGCCCCGGTGGCCCGAGGGGGGCCGGTCCCGGCACTGCGCGGCGGCGGCGGTGGCAGCGGCGGCCTCCAGCTCTCCGGGGCGGGCGCCGGGGCCGGGCCCGGGACAGGGGGCGGGAGCCCGGGTAGGGCGGCTTCCTTGGCGGGCGCGGGCGCGGGCCCGGCCGGCTGCAGCGCGGCGCCCCCCCGGCGGCTGCCCAGGCTCGAGCGCTTGGCTAGACGCCGCGCCTGCATGCCTGAGCGGGGGGCTGCGGGCCGCGGCGCGGGGCCGGAGAGTTTGTCACCTCCTCTTCCTCCTCTGACTCCGCCGGTGGCCGCTGTGGCCGCAGGGCCGGGGACTCGGGGCCGCAGGGAGCTGCAGGAGCCGCCGGCCAGGACCCACGGCTGCCACTGGCTGCAGAGGCGCGGGCGCCGCCTTTGCTGGACCGGCCGGCGGGGACGCCGGCGGCCGGCGGCTACGGCGGGGCGGCGCGGCGGCCGCGGGCGGGGGTGGGTGTGAGCGAGCGGCGCGCTGCCGCCTCCGCCGCCGCCGCCGCCGCCGCCGCCGCCCGGGAGCCGCGGGCCGCGCTGCGCTCCATGCGGCCGGCGGCCGAGCCCGCGCGCGCCTCTCCCGGTCCGCTGCGCCCGCGCGCTCCGGGCCTACAGCTGCCGTGCCTCGGCGCGAGCTGTTTGTGTTGTGTGTTTTCCACCACCGCCCCCCTCTTCGCGAGCCATTCCTCACAACCCTCCGGTCCCCACGCTCAGACAAAACCCGGACTGGATTTTTTTTCCCCTTACCCACAGTCTCCAAAAGTCTGGCGCTTCGAAGCAGTTGGCCCTGACACCAGGACAAACGCTTAACCGCAGCCCATTCTTCCCTCCGGAGGGAGGGGAGTAGACTTCGCTAGAAGTAAGGTTGTCGGTCAAAGTTAGACTTTGAACGTAGAGATTTGCTACAAGTCATTTTAATGGTCACTGATGTGCATGGCAGCTGCTCCTGAGCTTGTGCGAAATCAGGAAGGTGTATCAATCCGAGGTTTGGGATGAATTCCTAATAATCATCAGAGTCGCTTAGATTTTCGAAATACTGTTTCATGAGCGATTGTCTACCAATCTCACACTCTGAACGCACCACTCTAGGCCTTGCAATTGAGCTGCCCTGGCTTTGTGCTGAGTGTGTAGGTCTTTCAGCTTTTACTCCTGCTATTCTACCTTGAGTGCCTGATTATAATGGCTGAATTCCAAGAAGCTTTCTGCTTGCACTGTCTCATCTGTAGACTCTCTTCTGGCATTGTTCAGGATTTTGAAGAAACAAATGGGTGGGGATTCAAGATCGTTTGAGTTGGTTACTTAAGAAATTAATAGGAAGTAAGACCAAATCTGAAAATCAAGCACATAACATGACTAATTTAGCCATTTTCTGACAATTTTTAGGTGTGATAAAGAAAATATATTTGCTATTTGTTTGGGGTTAGGCTATGTAGTAAGTCGTATTTCTTTTTTTATTATTTAAATTTTATTTATTTGTTTTTATCGAGATGGAGTTTCGCTCTTGTTGCCCAGGCTAGAGTGTAATGGCATGGACTTGGCTCACTGTAACCTCCGCCTCCCGGGTTCAAGCAATTCTCCTGCCTCAGCCTCCTAAGTAGCTGAGATTACAGGCGCGCGCCACCATGCCCAGCTAATTTTGTGTTTTTCGTAGAGACGGGGTTTTACCATGTTGGCCAGGCTCGTCTCGAACTCCTGACCTCAGGTGATCCGCCTGCCTCGGCCTCCCAAAGTGCTTGGATTACAGGCGTGAGCCACCGCGCCCGGCGGTAAGTCGTGTTTCTTACATTCAAGTCATACCCCCAATTCCATTCCTGTGGAGGAGGACTGGGGAGGATCTTAGGCATCAAATACCCTGGTAGGCGCCTCCATGGGGCCAGAATAAAAGGTGTATTCGCCTTCAGCTAATTATTGTTGGACATTTAACATCATATGCTCTGTTAGATACGTGGAGGGGGCTCGTTAAATGCTCACTTATGGTGTCTTCCAACTGTTGAACAGGAATGATGACAAAGATTCTAAAATGAACTTTTTGTTCTCCCTGAATCAGATTAGCTTCCTGATGTACCTATTTCAGGTGATGACACTCTCGTTATAATCATTTGAGCCCAAAATAGCGGTATCATTTTAACTCCCTTCTCTACCTTATCCCTAGAGGCAATTGCCCACAACAAGTCCAACCCATTGTTCTTTCTGAAATGCGTTTTGAATCCACCCCTTCCTTTCCATTCCCAAAGCTCTTCTAGCATTTTGTGACTTCAAAAGTGAAAGTTTCTAACAGTTCCACACACCCATTTTCTCTCCCACACACCCTCCCTTTCCCTCCTCAGACACCACCACCAGATTTATGTTTCGCAAACCCCATTTAGATCACACGATTTTCTTGTTGGACTTCATATTTGTAAATATTGTGTTCAGGAATTCAGAGAGAAGAAAACAGAACATTAAGAGATGGGAGTGTCTGATCAAAGCACGGAATAGCAGGGACCAGCCAAAAAGTTAATAATCAGTATCAGCTAGAGTGTGCAAAGAATGAAGAAAGGTCATTAAAGTGGTTTCGTCCCAATTGGAAGAAATTTAGCTTCGTTGATTCGGGGAGATGATTTTAGAGTGAGGCAGCAGGGTCTTTCTCTGGCCGTGAAAAGGAAAGATCAGGGGCAAGGGGTGGGCAGACAGGTATGGAGAAGCAGGTGGAGGAGGACAAAGGTGTGAGGCAAGCTGGCTAGTAGTTAGGCACATGGTCTCAGTAGCACCTGTGTCCGAATCCAGGCTGTGGAACTTGCCAACTTTACTTTTACTCATCTCTTTCTGTGCCCATTTCTTTATCTGTGAAATGGGGATCATAGTAGTAAAGTTGTTTTGCAGATTAATGAGTTAATAAATGCAATCAGCTTTCAAGAGTGCCTGAGACAAGCAAGGGTTTATATGAGGGCTTATCATATTAAACATTGTCATGGTAGGTAAACAAGGTGGCTTGGGATACTCTCAGAGAATAACAAGGTGGCTCTCTTTTAAGTAAGCTCAGTAATGTCAGTAACTAGCAAAATGTGCTTTTAAAGACCAACAACTTCTTGTCAGAGGACCATGGTCAGGCCAAGGATATAGCTTTTGTGTCTAAAATTGCTACAGATGAAAGAAAGTAAATGTTTTCCTGAGAACCTAGAGGAAATACAGAGTTAAATGAATTGGTGATTGGCATTTGTGACTTAGTGGAAGATGATACACTATTATACATTCTTTTAAAATTGCTGTATATGCTTTGAAATCAGCTTATTGTTTCTCTTAGGCCACTTCAATAGACCACATACACATCCATTCCCTGGCCCCACATTGCTGGAAAGGCTGCCTCTGAATGGGGGAAAAAAAGAGCTGACATTCGTTTTCAAACCATTAAATGAAGGCTAATGTCACAAAAGAGGTTTCACCCAAGCTGGACTTTGAGGGATGAGAAAGATCTGTTCAGGCAAGGAGAGCAGCATTGTCTAGGCAAGTGCAATCCACTGAAGACCACCCTCATTAAATCAGAGGACATTTAGTGGGAATAAAATAAAATTACCTAATTCATTAGGAATCAAGAAAAGATCTCATGATATGGGCACATGACACACTACATGCATGACGTGCGCTCAGAAGTAAAAAAATACCTCATGATGCCAAGCAAGTGGGGAAGAGTCATTGCTGCTTCTTTCCCCCACATTCACTAAGTGTAACACATTGTTTTCTTCCAAAACTGGGAGCGCTTGTCACTCAGGATGAGAAAGTGTGCCTCTGAGCCATGGGGTAAAGAAGGAGCCCCTCCAGGACAGTTGGATTGAACACATCCTCATCTAAAACATTTCATCATTCATTCTGCGTGGATTTACTGAGTCCTGACAAGTTCCAGGTCTTGTTCTTGGTGCTGGTGTGCAGCAGTGAACAAAATAACCCTCCCTAGGGGAGGGAGCAGACAACAATCAAAATAAGTGAACAATATGATTTTGTGGAGGCATAAGTGTCTATGTGAAAAAGTAAGAGAAAAGTAAAGCGAAGGAGGGGTAGAAAGTGCTGGAGGTTTAGTATAAAGAAATGTGCATTTCAAAGTGCATTTCTTTATATTAAAACAGACATAAGAATAGCGTGAAGTTTACTGTGAACTTTGAATGAAAACTCGCAGCTGTGGACTCTGTCTTCTTCTCGCAGATAGAATCCATTCTCCCCTACTGTCCGCATACTTTGGTCGAACAGTTTGAGAAGCACTGGTGAGGAAGAACAAGAGTAAGCTTTGGAGTGAACGTCACTCCGTAACCACATAGTAGCTGCCTGGCTCCTGTCTGGTTTCTTCAGATCCTCAGTGATTCTTAAACCTTTGAGTTCTGAGCCCTAAAGATACCTAAAGCATTTTTTTTACATGTAATGAAAAGAAAGAGAGAGAGAGAGAGAGAGAGAGAGAGAGAAAGGAGGGAAGGAGGGAATCAGGCTCAATTTGAGATTATGTTCAGTTATTTTAAAATTTAAGATTCAGCAAAATAATCATGTTTCCAGAATCATGAGGTATAACCATAGCCAGAACAGAACATACAACAAATTTGTACCCACTAGTGGTGGTTCTTTTTTGTCCTTGTGAAACTTTAATAGTTGGATTTGTTGAGATTAGTAGCTCCTTTTAAAAATTATTTTAAAAGTAAAAGTAAAATTTTGCCCTTTAAAAAGGTTATGAAAGTAAGATTAGCTTAGTTTTTCCACAGTTCTGGGAAACTTAAAAATGATTTCATTTGATGACTGTCATCCCACCGTATGAAAAATAGATTAAGGTTAAGAGAATCACTCGTCTATTACAACCTTCAGGCTGAAAGCCTGTCTAAGTCAAGCATAACCTCCACCCAGATAAATGTTTCTTCCATGAGCAATTAACTTAAACTCTCTTTCAAAACATACAGTACTTTCAAAATACTAGTTCCTTACAATACCTTTCAAAGACTTAGGTGTTTTTTTAGTGAGTGTTAAAATGATAGCATTGCCTTCTTTTTTATGTAACACAATTTACTGTTTCAGTAGGTGCAATTTTGTCTTTGTTGTTTCCTGATCAGTTTAGTCATCTCATATTGGCACTTGAGAGGCAATAAATAGAACGCTGGACTGAGATTCCAGAGATTTGAGTTGAATCATACTATGGGGATTACTAGCCATGGAACACTAGTTAAGTCCCCTGATCTCTGCAGAGTTGACAACTCAAATATGAATGAGTTGTGCTCCCCAAGGAGCTCCTTCATTTTAACTCCTGAGTTCCATGATATAAAATGTCAACTTGAAGTCTGTTTTAAGATTAAGCCAAATACCCATTATTAAAATCCACAAATGGAGTCTAGTGTGTATGTTAAGAAATGCATGTCAATTTTTTTTTTTTTTTTTTTTTTTTTTGAGATAGAGTCTCACTCTGTTGCCCAGGCTGGAGTGCAGTAGCTCAATCACAGATCACTGCAACCTCTACCTCCTGGGCTGAAGCTATCCTCCCACCTCAGCCTCCAGAGTAGCAGCGACCACAGGCATGCAACACCATGCTCAGCTAGTTTTTGGGGGGTTTGTTTGTATTTTTAGTAGAGGCAGGGTTTCACCATGTTGTTCAGGCTGGTCTCAAACTTCTGGGCTCAAGTGATCCACCCACCTCGGCCTCTCAAAGTGCTGGAACTGCGTGTCTCTTTTAAGCCAATTCTAGGTGCTGTCTGTATCTTAGGATTGCCATCTCTGTTCCTAACAACATCACCCTTAATTTCATGAGCCTTCCCTGCTTTGTTGGGAATACAGCAATTATAAAATTATGCATTTTCTTGCTACCTTCTTATTTTGCTAGTTATTTCTTCAGTAATAAGATGCCTAACAGCCATGAACCAAGTAGTTTCTATGTTTTATTATTTGTATTTACCTCCCTTTCCACAAACTGATAATTGTTCAATCTAAGATATATAATTATTTCCTACTTATGGTATTTTCATATCTCTGAGGCTTTTCTCGCCATCTTCCTTTTCTTACAGCTTTTTTTATGCAGGACCCTTCTGGTGTCAGTAATTGCAATCCTACTCACACTAAAGAAAAAAAAAACAGGGCAGAAGAGGAATTTATCAGCTTGGGTAATTCAAGCACACATGAACCTGAGCTTGGGAAAATTAGGTGTGGGGCCTTAAGTGATGCGTGGTCCTCTGTCTTTTTGTCTCTCTCTCTCTCTCTCTCTCTCTCTCTCTCTCTCTCTCTTTCTCTGAGTGTGTGTGACACTTATTTCATTATCTGGCTGACTAGAACCAGATCCACAGGCAGCTCTGGCCACACACTTGTCCACCTTGTGAGCAGGTGCAGGGGAACTCTTTGCTATGTGCATCAGCTGGAAAAATCCCAGCGAATGATTTTTGGACGGCCAAGTCCAAATCATGAGCAGACACTTGTGGCCAAAGGTGGATGGCCATGATGGATGGCCTGCACCAAACCATGTAGTTAAAGAGAAGAAGAGTGATGACTGTATCGAGCAGAAAAAGGCCACCATATGTTATAAATATAACCAATACTATCACAAATCTGAAACATACAAACTTGTAGAAAGGATAAAAATCACATCTAACCTCCCTACCCAAAGATAACCCCTGTAATTGTTTTTGGTATATTTATTTTCATTTCTTTTCTATGCATCATCCTTTTTGTCTCACATTATTTTTCCAACTAGTTTTATAATGAGAGATTTTCTTTCACACATGGTGGTATATAACTTGTAGATGTTTATGGAGCTAGTAGGGTAAAAATAAATCATAAAAATATTAGCAGAATATATGCGTGAATATTTTTATAACCTCTAGGGAATGATAGCCATTTTAGACTTGATACCAAGTCAGGGCCCTAGCACAAAGGTGATATAGGATCACAAAAAACTTGTAGACTTTTTCACAAAAGACACCATTAAAAAGTTTTAAAGTAAGTGAAAGATAGAAAATATTATCAACATAAAATCAAGAATTAATATGCAGCAAAATGCAAATAATTCAGTGTTATTAAAACACTTAGATATAATATTTGCTTACCAGGCTTGTAGAAATTCTAAAGCTTTCATACTATTCAGGGTTACTGAGAGTATGAGTACGCTGTTGTATGTATCCATCACATGGCTGTATTCTGCTGCAGGATCTGTCATGCTTCTCAAAGACTCAGGTTTTGTTTTAGTGAGTGTTAAATGGTAGCTTTGCTTTCTTTTTTATGTAACACATATTAACTATTTCAGTGTGTGCAATGCAGTTGCCAGTTGAAACTGGCAATTCCATTTCTAGTTATTCATCCTAGAGGAACACTGTGCCTAGTGGCACAAAGGAATACAGAGAGGATACTTATTGCAGCACTGGTTTTAATAGCAAAATATTGAAAACAGCATAAATATTCATCAAAATGAGAATGGTTTAAAAAGAAGTCTTTGATGATGTACGAGCCACTATGCAGCCACTACAAAGAGGGAAGTCACTGTGTGCTAAAAGAGAAAGGAGGAAAGGACTCATATATTTTTAAGTGAAGAGAACAAGCTATAAAATACTTTTTTATAACATGATCTCATTTGTATTTAAAACATCCTACAAAATATACTATATACATCTATTAATACATAGTGTCATTTCAGATGGATACGGGGAAGCCTCTATAGGATACCTGCTAACCTCTAGGGAGGTGAACAGGCTTCAGGGAGGAGGCAAAGGAAGTCTCCCATTTTCCCTATTTTTTGCCTTGTTAAAAAGAATGGGCAGGGCACAGTGGCTCATGCCTGCAATCCCAGCACTTTGGGAGGCCGAGGTGGGCAGATCACCTGAGATTAGGAGTTCAGGACCAGCCTGGCCAACAAGGCAAAATCCCATCTCTACCTAAAATACAAAAATTAGCTGGGCGTGGTGGTGGGCACCTGTAATCCCAGTTATTCAGAAGGCTAAGGCAGGAGAATCACTTAAAACCAGGTGGTAGAGGCTGCAGTGAGCTGAGACAGCGCCAGTGCAGTCCAGCCTGGGCAACAGACCGAGTCTCTGTCTCAAAAATAATAACAATAAAAAAGAATGTATTCAAATATTACAGTTAATTTAAACATAAAGAGTAAAAACTCTTCATAGCAAAATTCTTACTGCAGAACATTGTGTCAAGCTGTGCGATGATTTCACCACATCTTGCTGTGTAATATAGTGCTGCCAGCCTTTGTACAGAAAGTATTATACACCTTTTGGATTCTTTCCTTAGGATCAGTGCCAGAAGTAGAATCAGTTGGTCAAATAGTATGCACATTTTCTCGATACCTTTGACTAGATGGCTTAATGAAAGAGTTTGCTGCAGTGTGCACTCTGAAAACCACAAGAAAGTGGCTGGCGTCCTGCATGCTCGCTTACTTTAATCATGTCTCACTTTTTCCATCATTCTCTCCCTTGCCACTTTGACAAATGTTCCATCAAATTTTATTTTGTTTTAATTTTTGTCTTTGATCATTAATGAAAAACATAGTTTCCCATGTGTTCAAGTTTTACTTCCCCTTCTGCACATTATTTTCTTATCCTTTGCCCATAACTCTGATAGAATTAGAGTTTTTCATATACACTTGTGTGAGCCCTTGACGTTAAAAACCCTATTGCCATATGTTCTGCAAGTACTTCTCTAGCTTTGTTGTTAAATTTCTTCACATTTTCTTCTCTAAATCTTTAGGTTTACCTATGGGCCTTTCTTTTCCTTTCTTCATTGAACTTATTTACAAATTATTCCTGTTTCCCACCAATGTTTGTACCAATGACTTCTGCTAGACTTCATCCATTATCATTTACCATCAATTCCTATTTCCTTTTATACATTTACCTGCAGCAAGGCTTCATTTCAACAACTATTTTTTTACTTGCTTATGTCACATCATAATTTCTTTATACTACAGTCATGTGCTATTGCTGGGAAGAATTCTTAAAATTTAGTTTGCAGATTTGATTCTCATTTACTTAGTTATTACTTACATGCCTTTCTTTCTGTGTTTTAGTTAATAACCCTTAGTTAATCCTTCTATCCTAATAGAAATATTTCTAGGCTTAATGGCTGGGTGTGGCGGCTCATCCCTGTAACTCCAGCACTCTGGGAGGCTGAGGCAGGTGGATCACCTGAGCGCAGGAGTTCAAGACCAGACTGGGCAACATAATGAAACCCTGTCTCTACAGAAAAAAAAAAATACAAAAAATTAACCGGGGATGACAGTGCACACCTATGGTCCCAGCTAAGGAGGCTGAGATGGGAGAATTGCATGAGCCTGGGAGGCAGAGGTTTCAGTCAGCTGAGACCATGCCACTGCACTCCAACCTGGGTGACAGAGTGAGACACCCTCTAAAAAAAAAAAAGAAAAGAAAAATATTTTAAGGATTAAATAATAATTAGCATAATACCTCTAATACGCAATGCTTTCCAAAATACTAAACCTAGCCCTTTTAATGTATTTAACATTAATATAAATGTGAGCATACAAATGGCTCACCTGCTAGAACATTCTGCAGTGATGGAAATAGTCTATATCTGTGCTGTTCACTAACAGCAGCCACCAGCCACATGCAGCTATGGAGTACTTGCAGTGTGCCTACTGCAAATAAGGAATGGAATTTTAGATTTTATTTACTTTTAATTAAAGTATGAATAGCCACATGTGACTAGTGGCTATCATGTTGGATGGTGAAGGCTCAAACCTTCCAAGGGTCATTTTCTACTTTCCAGATCCATTTTTAGGTAGATCTGACTGAGAAAATTAAAAAAAGAGAAATCACACCCAGGATACTTTGCTGCAAATCCAAACTACCGTAACTATGTTTTTTCTCATCTGTCTACCTAATTTTAAAAATTAAATGTTTTGAATTTGAGCTTATTTTTTAACAACTCTCATTTATTACCTTCATCAGGTTTCCAATTAGGGTATTTTCAGGTTTGGTGACAGACATCAAAAGCTCCTAATCTATCCCCTTTGCCTCCAGTGCTATTTTTATCTACACCATTTTAGTTTCTATGTTTGTTATTTTATTATCAAGCTTTTCCAGGGGAAGAAGTACCTAAATTAACCCCAGCAACCTATCATGGGAGTTTTGAAAGCCATAAAATAGAATGAGACATCAGCATATGCTGATATAAATACCACTGGGATTTCTTAAAAGCTAGTCATAAATTTCTTCTTGTTGTTATGCCTGTTAATATGAAAAAAAATGAGAGTGAGACAGAATTTTGTAAGAAGTGTAAAAATTCCTCAGTACTTACCATACTTGCCAGGATAAAGAATTTTCCTTAAACCATTGTAGATATACTGTCCTTCCAGTCGACAAAGTGCAAGGATGAAGGAGGGCTGGGGAGGGCAGCCTTGATTACCTTACATTTCTTTCACTGTGGATGCAGAGGTTACTTGCAACATTTTTGTCACATTTCTACAAAAGCTATGGTGGAGCTGTTTGTTCCATCATCTCCTCCATATAAACCCCATTATCCTCATGCCCCCAGTGGCTCCATCTATTTATCTAGTCACAGCCATCCTGCCACCTGATGTCTTGCTTCCTATGGCCACACAGCAGGCAAAGCTGGCTTGGCCGAAGCTAGAATTCCAATCAAAACCTTTATTTCAGAATAAATACTGTTTCTCCTTGCTGCTTTCCAGAACTTAAGAGGAGTGAGGAGAAGAAAAATAAAGAGAAACAGGAAAAGAAGAAGAAGAAAAAGGAAAGGACAAGAAGAGTGACCAGTAAGAAAAACACAAGAATAGTCTTGCCTCTTTGCTAATTTATTATGTTACATATAACAATCTACACATCCACAAAAAGATTTTTCTCTATGTATTCTGTTGCCACTTCCCTTACTCAGTTTTCAGTGCAGAGAGGAAATAGCTAGTGATGATCTTGGATATAAAAATAATGATCCTTAATATTTGTTTCCGAATCTTTTCCAATAGGTTTTCAATACAGAGTTCCAGCCACCACACCATGATCATTTTACCTATGTTGTTTCACAAGGTTTTTTCCTACATTATTCTACTGTAAGTGATACCATGTTCTCGTCAGCGTTAAATACCTTTGTCTTATTCTCAATTCATGTTCGGCTTGTTTCTCCCAGTGATCTCTGTATCCCTTTTACATACCTTGCAAATAATCAGTGATCCCCTACCCAGGGTATTTATGTCTTCTAGAATCTAAAATCCAATGTCACCCTAAGTGCATGAGCTGCCACCTTTCAGAATAGCATTCAGCTTGTATTTTTTTAGGCCTGTAGATATTCCTGGCCAGGACTGGCTACATAATTTGCAGAGCCCAGGATAAAATAAATATGCAGGACTCCTTGTTCAAAATTATCATGAATGAGACAGAAGGGCATTAAACCAAGCATGGGCTCTTCCAAGCAAGAGGCCCTGGGTGACAGTACAGGCTGCATGTCCAGGAAGCAGGGAAATGAAGAGGGTCTGAAGTAAAGCTACCACAGAGGATAAAGTGAGGTGAGGGTGGATTTGAGAAACAATTCCAAAGCAGAAATCAACCAAACCTGGTGACCAACAGGATGTGGGCAGAACAAGAAAAGAAAGGAACCAGGGACAATTGTCTGTTTTGAACTTCAGGGACTAGGTGACCTTAGTGCTGGTCACTGAGTTGGGGGAGCAGGCTTGGTGGGGGACATAGCACCATTTAGGAAATACCAAGTTTCGGATGCCCACAGACATCCAGGTGAAGTGTGATAGTTGTTTGATGTTTAAGAGATAGATCTGGAGGCCGCGGGCAGTGGCTCATGCCTGTAATCCCAGCACTTTGGGAAGCCGAGGCAGGCGGATTGCTTAAGGTCAGGAGTTCCAGACCAGCATGGCCAACATGGTGAAACCCCGTCTCTACTCAAAATACAAAAAATTAGCCAGGCGTAGGGGTGCACGCCTGTAGTCCTAGCTACTCAGGAGGCTGAGGCAGGAAAATCTCTTGAACCTTGGAGGTGGAGGTTGTAGTGAGCTGAGATTGCACCACTACATTCCAGCCTGGGTGAAAGAGTGAGACTCTGTCTCAAAAAAAAAAAACAACAAAAAACAAAAAAAAAAAAACAACTCTGGAGAGGGGAGAGGGTATCACAAGCAGCAGATTGATTTTCTGTGGTTAGGATAAAGTATCCAGAGGCAACATCATATACAGATCCAAAAAGTGCTGCATGTCAAACAGCTCATCTGGAAGTGAATATGATGTGGTTTGCAGAACTGTTAAAAGATTGGGAAAGTGGTGCTAGTGATGGGAGAGACCTGATGTAAAGGACTCATGTGAAAAGTTTTAATAAAATAGATTCAAGGAGTGTGAGAATGGCAAAAAGCAAAGTATTATTTTATAAAATGCTTTTTGAAAATATTTACCTGTAACATTTAATGAATAGTTTTTTTTTTTAACCTAGTCACACACACTATAAGGTAATAAGTTCAATGTAGTACTGTTGAGTGGCAAACTCATATATTTGATATCCAACACAATAGTTGGATGTCTAATAGGCATCTCAAGCTTAACAGGACCGAAATAAAATTCTTGGTTTTCTTTTCAAATATGTTTCTTCCCCAGTTTTGCTCATTTTAATAAGTGGCACTGCAATTTACCCGTTAGTTTAAGGTAAAAACTTAGAAGTCATTCTCAACTCCTCTTTTTCTCCCACATCCCAGACTTATCTTCAAAATACATCCTAAATCCAACCAATTCCACCACCTCCACCACTAAGGTATTCATCCAGCACTCATCATCTCTAACCTGGACTACCTCCTAACTAGTCTTACTGTTTCACTTTTGTCCTCCTACAGGCAGACCACCACATAGCAGCCAAATTGTGTAAAACACACAAAAAATAAAGCATGCCCCTCTCCTGTCCAAGAGCCTCTGATAGTATCCCATCACACTGAGAAGATATCCAAATTTTCCTTCTGAGGCCCAGAAGACCCTGTAATTATATTACTATCTCCATCCCACCTCTCAGTAACCTGCTCTCCTTTCCCTCCTTCCTATCTACATTGCCTTCTGTCTTCCTTCATCACACTAAACTCATGTTCATATCAGGCTGTCACACTTCCAGTCCTCTCTGGCAGAACACCCTGCTTCCAGATCTTACCATGACCTGCTGGCTCCTGAGTTTCATTCAGGCATCTGCTCAAATATGTCCTTAAAAAGGCCTTTCCTCACCACCCTGCTAAAATTGCACTTCAAACCTGATTCTTTTTTCTTTTGAGCACTTATTACCAGCAGCTCTATGACATTGAGATATCGTCTGTCTTGTTCATCCCTCTGTCCCTAAAATAGTGCTTAGCATTTATAGTTGCTTAAACATTTCTTTCCTGAATTTAAAGTAGTACTTGACTATTCCATCTATATCCCCGTAAGAATGGTTAACCATTCTAGTGGGTCAACAAACTTTTTGTGGACCTTTTTGTTGGAAGCTCTAGTGGTTCTCAAATTTCACCATGCATCAGAATCACTTGGAGAGTTTGTTAAAGCACAGATTAATGGGATGCAGCCTCAAAGTTTCTGATTTTAAACATGTGGGGTGGGGTTGGAAAATTTACATCCTAACAAGTTGCAAGGTGCTGCTGCAGCTTCTGGTCCAGGTACCACGCTTTTAGAACATAAGAAACAACTGAGTCAAACATCACCTCTGGCAATGCCACTTCTTCACATTTTCTCTTCCCAATCCCTTGACCCTTTTTTTCACTTGCCAGTAGCACCACAGAAAGCCATAGGACTTGTGCCCCAGATCTACTCCTCACTAGGACAACCTTGTGATATGAAGCACTTGAGGACCAAGGCTTCCATTCCTCCACTTCCAGGATTTTGTGCTGCAATTCTCAGGTTTTGCACAAAGTCGTAGAAGGAAAAGTGTTTGTGGAGCATTGTGCATTCTAATGATGTCAAAATTTGTAAAGGGAATGCCTTTTATCCTCCTCCCCTGCCAGGCTTTAAGCCAGTGCTTTCTGCACCTTAAGAATATGTCAGCATCATCAATACTAAAAGGTTGTGGTTCACCCCAATCAAACAGGACTCTTTTCCCAGCAATTGCAAGCCTGGGCAATGACTGATTGTTTAAATTCTGCCCTGTGTTGTTGGAAGGAAGCAGGGCTGAGATCTAGTTCTTCAACTGCAGCAGTGAGATTTCCTATGTATTCCAGTGGGTAATGGCTGGGTGAAGGAAGAAGTTTCTGAAACCTTTCTCACTTTGAAGGGGTGTGTGTGTGTTAGACTTCCACTTAGATGAATCAGCCTGGAGCCCTTTCAGGCTTCCATGTTTCTTTTCCACCCCCGTTTTTTCATGCACATTTAAAATTGAGTGATAATTCTGAGCCCCATTTTCTTTTATCTTGTTTCCTGATAGTCTCCTACTGCTCATTCCTCAGAGTAAAATCATGAAAGCTCTCTCTAAGAAAACAATTATCTTGGGGGGTATGACCCATTCAACATTTACCTTATTTACATTTACAACATTCAATACCTTAGCCATTTGTGATGGGTTAATCAAGCTTTTAACAAGTCTTTGAAATCAGGAGAAAGGAATTTTATGGGAAAATGGTAGTAGTGTAATCAGTGAACATCTGGGGTACAAAGCATGTCAGACAAGGGACCCTTGTGTTGGAACTGTTCTGTAATTTAATTCTGTTTAATTCTATCACACATGTAGATTCATGTAATTACACGAATCTACATGTGTGATAGAATTAAACAGAATTAAAATACACACTACTGCACTGTAAATACACACAGAATTAAATACATACACACACACACACGACTGTAAAACTGGTGAAATCTGAACAAGGTGGATTGTATTGTCAATATCCTGGTTAGGATATCGTACTGTAGTTATTCAAGATGTTACCGTTGGGGAAAACTGGGTACATTGGGGAAAAGTAGGTACACGTAATCTCTGTTATTTCTTACAACTGCATGTTAAAATAATCTCAAAATTCAAAGTTTAAAAAAGAATTGCTGCGGAGAGGACAGGACTGGTGGATGTCAGAATGCAGAGTCCCCGTTTGCAGTGAAAGCATCGTCGGAGCCCAGAGAAGAGGACAGAACCCCAATCTAAGGGGAAGAGAGGCATGGAAGGGAAGATGAGGCATGCTCCTAGGGAAAACTCCATTTTCCTCCTGTCCTTAAATTATACTGAGGAGAATATAGTCTATCACTAAGTCATAATTCCTAGAACAATCATCTGTCAGATGTGAAAGCAATAATAGTACTAGATGACACTTACTGAGTGCTGCCAGCTGCCTGTTTCATGAGTTATCTTGTTTGATCCTCTAATGTCCTATGGGATAGGTACTATTATTATATCCATTTTACAGATGAGAAAATCAAGGCGCAGAGAAATGAAGAAACGTAACTGGCAACTGGCAAAGCCAGGATTTGTCTGATATGCTCAGCAGTGCAGCATCAACACTATTGGGTGCTCACCATGTGCTAGGTATACGGCCCTAAATGCTTTCTCTTCATGCTGAAGAAAGTAGCCTATCACATCTGGAAAATTCTCTCTCAGATACTGGCATCAAATTACATTTGTTTGTTGTGTGCTTAAGTGTCAGGCACTTTACATAAGTCATCCCATTGCATCCTCACAGCAAGTCTGGATGTATTTTCTCCACCTTATTGATGAGAAAGCCAGGCCCAGAGAAGTTGGCTGTCTTCAAAATCACACGACCAACATATGCAGAACAGCAAAGGCGCTCAGCCCTGAATTCCAGAGCTCTGAGCGCTGTGGCCTCCAACTCAGAAACCACAACCTCAAAGTCGTTTAATTTTCCGCCAAGTTAGAGGCTCCTAGTATTCACTGACCAGGCATGAATCTATTTTATTTATCCTGGTGTGCAAAGGATAGAGATTTAGCATACTCATTTTGCCTAGTACAACTTGGGAACTTTCTTTGCTATGTGAATCTGTTAGCCCAGGGACAAGCTCTTTGTAGTTTCACGGTTCAATACACAACAGCAGCACATACAACTCGATGTTTAATAAGCCGCCTTTAATGATGATGGTCATGACTTTTTGCTTTGAAGGTTTGCAGGAAGCGATGAACATTTCTGACATATAAGCGATCTCTTCTTCCGTTTCTCTCCTCTTCGTGTCACTCCAGAGCACCTAGCAGGGGACTGGGGATTTAAATGGTTATTTATCTATTAGTTCCTCTGAGTGAAGTGGACACATTCTGTGCTACATCATCGCCCTGTAATCACAAAGACTGGACACACGAAACCGCGAGGAACTTGTCAGGGGAATTTCTTGCAGACTGATGGGGTGAACCAAATAAATTAACAGCATCTCAGCCGCAGGCTCCGGGTTACAAAGCGGATTCCTCCTGGGCGGCGGGCCCCAGTAGGCTTTCACTTTTCTGCTGGGGCGCTCGCCCACTCCGAGCCAACTCCACGTCCTGGTTTTCGTCCTCGCCTCCTTCCCGCCGGCAGCCGGCTGCGGGTAAACACGCGGGGGTCGCAGAAAGAGGCGGCTGCTATTGGAGGAGCCCATTCAGGCCTCCCCTACGCCTAGCTCCGGAGCTGTCAGTTACTCGAACAGTGCGAGCGAGATTTTGGCGCCACAGCTGGGAGTGAGGCTTTTGTTCCATAACAAAAACAAGCGCCTGAGTGGCAAGGCTGCCAGCGCCCAGCCCAGCCGAGCAGGCATAAAGGAGCCCGCGTCGCGGATGTTTGTGACCTGTCATTAGAGACAGCTCCCTCAGCTTCCAAACGCTCACATGGAGACAATGTGGCAAATTATGTTTGCACCAGCAAAGACCCTGCTCGAGCCACGAAGGTGAATACTGTGCACCGGGATCTAGTAAGGGGGGCCTGCTTGCTCAGGCGGAAAAACACCAACGAGTCATTTCCAGCGCTTTTTGTCTCTGTCAAAGAACTTCTGTTTTCCCTCTGCAGCTGAAAGGCAACCTTCTGGTTGAAACAAGTTAAATGATGAATCCAAGAGGAAAAACTAGGTATTAAGATGTCATAATGTAGTTCTCCCGATATGGTGGTCCCCCATTATGAGTACATAGAGATGGAGTCTACTATATTATTTGTTTGATGTTTGCACATATGATGCTAAATTAGAACACGTCCAGACCCAGGTTACTCTCTACTATGGAAAAATTCATGTGAAAACCAGAATTCAAAAGTCAGATAGATTAGGGGCGAGTGTTCTCATTTCAGTCTTTGAGTTTCAAAGCATTCCAAAGACTTGAAACTCCTCTCCAAATCAGTAAAGCTGACATCTAAAGTGCCACAATTGAGAATTTATTTATTCAGATTTAGTCTGGTTAGAATGGAAGTACCTTTGAGAAAACGATGTTAAAAGATAGTCGTTTACACCTTAGTGTGAATTTGTTTAATTATTTTTCTTTTGAGAGTAGGCTTTCAGGAAGGAAAGAGACTAGTTACAACTGAGTTCCTGGAAGGAGACAGATGAACAATATGGGTGGAAATGAATGCAGAAACACAGTCTAGGTGTCCCAGAAGCCCTGTTTGTGGCTTCACAATTCTGGAGAAACCCAGCTTTTTAAAGAGAGGGTTGTTTTGTTTTGTCTTATTTTTGCAATAATAGAACTTTCTACAGTTATGGACATGTTCTCTATCTGCACTGTCTCATATGCGAACCACTAGGCACATGTGGTTATTGAGGACTTGAAATGTGCCTGGTGTGACTGAGAAACTGAATTTTTAATTCGATCGGATTTAAATAGTCACATGTGACTAATGGTTCCCATATTGGGCAGCACAGCTTTAGAGCATTTTAAAAGGTGTCCACAAATCTTCAGGAAAAAAAATTGCACAGTGTGGTGGGCAGCCTCAAAGACGGCCCACAGTAGTCCCCACCTCCTGGTATTCATGCCCCTGAGTGGGATTCCCTCCTTTTGAGCATGGGCTACAACTAGCAATTTGTTTCCAGCAATGGAACATGGCCAAAGTGGTGGGATGTCACCTCCAAGATTAGGTTACAAAGGGACTCCAGCTCCATCTGGAGCATCTTCTTTGGCTCTCTCCCTTGTTTGCTCTGAGGGAAGCCAGCTGCCATGTCATCAGCTGCCCTATGGAGCGGCCCCGCTGGCAGGGAACTGATGTCTTCAGCCAACAGCCAGCAAGGATCTGAAGCCCTCAGACCAACAACCATCAAAGAACTAAATGCTGCCAAAAACCACGGGAAGGAGCTGAGAACTGAATTCTCCACCAGTCCCGGCCTAGAGATGACTGCAGCCCTGGCTGACACCTTGATTGCAGCTTTGTGAACCAGAGACACCCAGGTAAGCCATGCCTGAATTGTAGACCCACAGAAAATGTGAGCTAAGAAAGGTGTGTTGTTTGAAGTCACTGAGTTTTGGGGCAGTTTTTTACACAACAAAACATTTTGGTATGGTTAGGTTCATTTAAAAGACATTTATATGAGTTAGGGTATCCCCCGGTCCAGAGAAACCTCCAAACATTAGTGTCTAATGCAATAAAAGTTCTGTTCTTTTAACAGTGCCATGTGGGAATTCTGGTGGTGGTATGAGACCCAGCCCTTTTTCCTTCAGGTTGACCTAGAAGTCATTTCCATTCCAGTCAGCGGGAAGGGGAGGGAGAGTGGCTCCCATGGGGAGCAGACCTGGGGAAGATGCACACCGTTTCTGCCTATGTTCTACTGGCCTCGCTTAAATGACCACCCCAGACTGTAAGGCAGACTGGGAAATACAGTCCAACTGTATGCCCAGAGTGAAGCCAAAGCAGATTTGAGGATCAGTCAGCCTGTAGGTTTTGCCAAAGCACAGTATTTTTTGAGGTGGGTAAGCCCCTTGACAAGAACAGGCCTTCATGGCTTGCCAAACCCTGGGATCATGCAGACAATAATCTCTTAATAAATAATGGTACGCCGGGCGCAGTGGTTCACGCCTGTAATCCCAGCACTTTGGGAGGCCGAGGCGGGTGGATCCCGAGGTCAGGAGTTCAAGACCAGCCTGGCCAAGATGGTGAAACCCTGTCTCTACTAAAAATACAAAAATAGCCGGGCACAGTGGCAGGCGCCTGTAATCCCAGCTACTTGGGAGGCTGAGGCAGCAGAATTACTTGAACCCAGGAGGTAGAGGTTGTAGTGAACCAAGATTGAGCCACTGCACTCCAGCCTGGGCGACACAGTGAGACTCTGTCTCAAAATAATAATAATAATAGTAATAGTGATGACAGAACTTGAAAGAGGCTATTATCCCCATTTCAAGATGTGAATTCGCCAAAATTGTCAGAGTATTCTAGTCCCATAAGTTCCCATGACTCAGCCAAAAGTCAACCAAAGCAAAGTTGTGTGAAGAAAGTTATGGCACAGTTCTGGAAATGACAATGGAAAAATCAGGAAAATATTTTTATTTTCTGTCACCCCCCACAAAAAAATCTGTGGACGCATTAGCAGTCTCTTCTCATTCCTGCCTCTACCCTCTGAAACCCAAAACAACCTCTAATTTACTTTCTATCTCTGTGCATGTTCGAATGAGCATGTTCTAAACTACAGAGTGTGATTGGGGTGGAGTTCTACGAGCTGAGGCATCCCTTAGATGTGATTGCAAAGGTATCTGTCACATCTGTTGCTTTGGAGGCTGATTGATTTTCTGGAGGCTGCCCCCAATGTCACTGTCCGTCTTAGGGTTTATAGTGAAAGGGGAAAAAAAGAAAAGATTGGTTTTGTTGATTTCAATTGTTTTAAATTGAGGAACTCATGTGTCAATATATTTTTGCTCCTGTATCAGTACATTTCTGAAATGTCACTCCTCTCTTTTATCACCCTGGTCACCTTCCACCCACCTCCCTTAATGTTAACTTGTGAGCTAGTAAACATGGGAATGTTAACTGAGTATGTATCTGTCAACATGTGTATTAGCCCGTCTTCACGCTGCTGATAAAGACATTCCCGAGACTGGGGAATTTATAAAGAAAAAGAGGGTTAATGGATTCACAGTTCCACATGGCTGGGGAAGCCTCACAATCATGATGGAAGGCAAAAGGCGTGTCTTCCATTGCGGCAGATAGGAGAGAATGTGCAGGGGACCTCCCCTGTATAAAGCTATAAGATCTCATGAGACTTATTCACTGTCATAAGAACAGCATGGGAAAGACCCGCCCCTGTGATTCAATTACCTCCCACTGGGTCCCTCCCATGACACATGGGAATTCTGGGAGCTACAATTCAAGATGAGATTTGGGTGGGGACACAGCCAAACCACATCAACATGACTTAAAAAAAAGTTTTGGCACCCTGAAGTAAACAACCAAAACCAAAAAAAAAGGAAAGAAGAATGCTTGACACAAATCCAAAGGCAGGTGTCTAAGGAGCTAATGTCACTTAAGCTTCAGGGCTCCTTCCTTGTAGGGGTCCCGTCTTAGGCTGAGTGCTGCCCTTCAGAGAGAAGCAGCAGCAGCAGCTCTCACATGTGATGAAGCCAGGAGTACTGCCCAAGGAGGGGGCCTCTCTATATTCCTACTTTTTAACAGCTTTATTGAGATGTAATACGAATAACATAGGATGTCCCCTTTTAAGCTCTGTAATTCTGTGTTCTTTTTACAGTATATTCACAGACTTGTTAGTAGATTTTCATTACTGTAACCCCCACAAGAAAACTGTGGACCCATTAGCAATCTCTTCTCATTCCTGCCCTTAACCCCTGAAAACCAGACAACCTCTAATTTACTTTCTATCTCTACAGATTTGCCCATTCTGGACATGTTTTTCTTTTTCTTTCTTTCTTTTTATGAAACAGCCTGGATAACAGCTCTGGAGTAGAGTGGCATGGTCATGGCTCATGGCAGCCTTGACTTCCTGGGCTCAAGTGATCCCCCAACCTCAGCCTCCCAAGTAACTGGGACTACAGGCGTGCGCGACCATGCCCGGCTAATTTTTTGTAATTTTAGTAGAGACAGGGCTTCCCCACGTTGCCTACACTAGTCTGAAACTCCTGGGCTCAAGCAGTCTGCCCACCTTGGCCTCCCAAAGTGCTGGGATTACAAGCGTTAGCCACCTCGCCCCTTCATGGACATTTCATATAAGTGGAGTCATATCATACATGGTTTTCTGTGACTAGTTTCTTTCACATGACATGATGTTTTCAAGGTTCACCCACGTTGCAGCATGTATCAGAGCTTGATTTCTTTCTATTGCCGAATAAAAATACCTGGTATGGACAGAGCTCATTTTGTTTATCCAGTCATCAACTGATGGGCATTTAGGTTGGTTTTATATTCATTTTGTCTATATTATATTATTTGTCTATATTCTATTATATTCATATTTTGTCTGTGCCCTGCCAGTGGTCCCAGGGTTGTAAGTGGGGTTGGCAGACTGCCAGCAATACCTTCACATTCGCCTGCCCTGCTGTGATAATTTGCCTTTGGCAGCTGCCGGGGAGCACTTGGACCCTATCTTTGATCCCTGGAAGAGTATCTGAAACTGAGGCTGCTCTGCACCCTGTGCAGGGTCCATTAGGACCATGTTTCTAGGCATCTTGCTCCCTAACCCCAGGACCAGCCCAGCAAGGGCAGAATATGGGGAAGAGGAAGAGGTGCAAAAGACTGGCCAAGGCTTACTAGCTGCCAGGGTATTCGTTGCCAGTGCCATGCCAACTATGATCAAAGAGCTGGAGTTCTCTGAAGTCTTGCTCGACCAACAAGCCTTGTCTGAGCAGGAAACTTGAGGAGATTGTAAAAGTGACACTGCTCACCATCTATAAGGAATTTTTCTAAGCTCTTCATAATTTTTTCAAAAACATGTGGTTGGCCCGGCACGGTGGCTCACGCCTGTAATCCCAGCACTTTGGGAGGCCAAGGCGGGTGTATCATGAGGTCTGGAGATCGAGACCATCCTGGCTAACACGATGAAACCCCGTCTCTACTAAAAAAACAAAAATTAGCCGGGCATGGTGGCGGGCGCCTGTAGTCCCAGCTACTCAGGAGGCTGAGGCAGGAGAATGGCATGAACCCAAGAGGCGGAGCTGACAGTGAGCCGAGATCGTGCCACTGCACTCCAGCCTGGGTGACAGAGCAAGACTCCTTGTCAAACAAAAAAACAACAACAAACAAACAAAGAAATGTGGTCAACCATGATAAAGGAAAAATTGGATTATCTTTCTACTTTTTCAATGAAAAATCATGTTACTAAATTGTCATAGCAAGAGGCAATAAGAAAGAATACAGAGAGGAGTGATTTCAGTGAAAATGGTGGAGTAAGGCACTCTAATATTTTACCCTTCCATAAAAGCAAATAAAAAAAAACTGGAAAAAATGATCAGAAGCAACTTTTTTCAACTCTAGAAATTAACTAGAGGCTTGCAGCCACCAGGGAGTGTTTATTCAAGGAAAGCACTGAATCTCAGTAAGCTTTGTGGCATTTTAACTTAACCTCGGACCATACCTCACACCCAACTCAGAGGTACTTGTGAAAGGAATAGCTGGCATTCCTGGTATTGGAGCGACAATTAGAATAAAACTCATTTAAAAAGAATTGTAATTATTTTCCCTTTAAAAACATATGTGGTGGCTCTGTGGAAGTCTGCTCCAAAGGCTTGTCTTTATTTCACTTGACCTGGAACTCACCCAGTCCAAAAGCTATGTGGGGGTAGGGGAAGCGTTTGTCAAAAGCATCTACAGGCACATGTTTTAGTGTCTGCTGCCTGAGGTGATAAATAGTTGCTACAAACCAAAAAATTAGGAAGAAAAGGCTGGGAAATGTTATATTCATGAAGGCTTTGCAAAGTACATGCATATTCCTGGGAATCTAGAAGCCATGCCTGCCCAGGAAAGACGTATCAAGACCCTAAGCTCTGACTTCTGGATGACCTTGAAGCTTTACACAAGAAGGAAGTGAAGGCTAAGGCAGAATTGTAAACTGCCTGGCTAAGTGTTAAAGGCAGGCCCCAACACACAGAGTCTCTTGGCAAACACTGTAATATTTTTGGTCTCAGGCATTTGAGGAAATCTCTGTCCAATTATTGTTCTAACAGAACAGAGACTTCTATGGTCAAACATGACAAAGAATACAGACTTTACAGAATTAGTTTATAAAAATCATTCAATGAACAAATGAAAATAAAATGAACAGCAGCAACAATAAACCCTGGGGAGGGGAGAGAATTTATTTTCCAGAGTTGCCACATAACACTCAAAACATCCAGGTTGCAGCAAAAAATTATGAGCTATACAAAGAAACAAAAAATGTATGGCTCAAACACAGGAAAAAAAGTTAATAGAAACTATCTCTGAGGAGGCCTAGGCATTGAATTTACTAGAATACACTTTAAATTAGTTACCTGAAATATGTTTAAAAAGTGAAAGGAAACAATATCTGAAGAACTAAAAATATCAGAATAATGTCTTACCAAGTAAAAATACCAATTAAAAAGCCAGGTGTGGTGGCACATGCCTATAATCCCAGCACTTCAGGAGGCTGAGGTGGGCAGATTGCTTGATCTGAGGAGTTTGATATCAGCCTGGGCAACATCATGAGACTAAAAATAGAAAAAATAGCTAGGTATGGTGGTGTGAGCCTGTAGTCCCAGCTACTTGGGAGACAGAGGTGGGAGGATTGCTTGAGCCTGGGAGATTGAGGCTGCAGTAAGCTGAAGTCATGCCACTACACCCCAGCCTGGGTGACAGATTGAGACTCTGTCTAATTAATATATGAATGAATGAATGAATAAAAAGATAGAAATTTTATTTTTAAGATAACCAAACAGAAATTCTGGCACTCAAAAGTATAGTAACTGAAATAAAAAAATCACTAGGGGACTATTCCATCTAGATTTAAACACGATTCCAATCGTAGATTTAAACAGGTAGAAGAATCAGCAACTTGAAGATAGATCAATTGAGATTATCCAGTCTGAGGAACAAAAGAAAAATGAATAAAGCAAAAAACTAATAGAAACCTTAGAGACCTGTGAGATGTCATCATACACATAATGCTAGTCCTGGAAGGAGAAGAGAGGAGAGAGAGAGAGAGAGAGTGTGTGTGTGTTTTTAAAAATAATGGCAGGAAACTAAAATTTGATGAAAAATGTTGTCTATACATCCAAGAAGCTCGATGAACTATAAGTGGGATAAACTTAGAAAATCCATAGAGAGATACACCATAACCAAAGACAAAGACAAAGAATCTTGAAAATAGCAAGTGGAAAACAACTCGACTCTATATGATTCAAGAAGGAATCCTCAATAAGATTAATTGCTGATATCTCATTAAAAATCCCAGAGGCTAGAAGACACTGGAATGATGTATTCAAAGGACTCAAAGTAAAAAAGAGTCAGCGAAGAATTCTATATCTGCCAAAAGTATCCTTCAAAAATAAAAATAAATGAAGACATTCCCAGATAAAAAAAAAACTGAGAGTTTGTTGCTAATAGACCTACCCTCCAACAAGTGCTAAAGAAAGTATTTCTGGCTGAAATAAAAGAACACTAGATGGTAACTGAAAGCCATATGAAGAACTAAAGATCTCTGGTAAAGATAACTATACAAGGAAATATAAAATACGTTTAATTTTTTGTAACACTTTTTTCTCCCCATTCTGATTTGACTGCATAAAGCAGTATTTATAAATCTATGTTGACGGACACACAATGTATACGAATACAATTTGTAACAATAACAGCATAGCATGGGGGTGGGTGGGGAGAATGGAGCTATGGAGAAGCAAAGATTTGATATACTGAAATTAAGTTGGTATTAATCTAAACTAAATTGTTATAAATTAAGAGATTAATTATAATTGCCAGGCAGCCACTAGGAAAATAACTCAAAAATATAGTCGAAGAAATGACAAAGGAATTTAAATGGCACAGTAGAAAATATCTACTTAACATAAAAGAGAGCAGTACTGGAAGAATTAAGGAATAAAAAGGATATAAGACATATAAGAAACAAATAGCAAAAAGCAGAAGTCCTTCCTTATCAGTAGTTATGTTAAATTTAAATGGATTAAACCCTCTAATTAAACGGCAGAGATTGGTAAGATATATGAAAAAACATGATCCAGCTCTATGTTGTCTATAAGAGACTCATTTTAGATTTAGAGATACAAATTGGTTGAAAGCAAAAGACTGAAAAAGATATTTCATACAAAACATAACCAAAAGACAGCTGGAGTAGCTATATTAGTATCAGACAAAATAGATTTTAGTGCAAAAATGCTACTAGAGACAAAGAAGGCACCATATAATAATAAAAGGCTCAGTCCCTTGAGAAGATATAACAATTATAAACCCACATACATCTAAAAATAGAGCCCCAAAACACCAAACAAAAACTAACATAACTGAAGGAAGTAATAGCCAATTAATGATAACTGTAGGAGATTTCAATATCCAATTTTCAATAATGGATAGAGCAAACAGATCAGTAAGGAAACAGAAGACTTGATAGTGTCAAAGGACACTATCAAGAAATTAAAGAGATAACCTACATAATGGGAGAAAATATTTGCAAATTATGTATCTGATAAGGGTCTAATATCCAATATATATAAAGATCTCTTACAACTCAATAACAAAAAAGGCAAGTACTTCAATTTAAAGATGGGCAAAGGATCGAAAGGGTATTTCTTCAAATAAACATATACACATGTATATACTTGTATATGTGTGTATATATATACACACACACACATAGTGCTACTATATATATACACACACACACGTGTATATATATACACACACACACAAGTGGCCAACCAGTACATATAAAGATGCCCTTCCTTATAGGAAAATATAAATCAAAATGACATGAGATGCCACTTCACACCTAATAATGGAAAAAAAAAAAAAGGAAAACAAGTGTTGGTAGGATTTGTGGACATTGGAAATCTTGTGCATTCACATAAAAATATAAAATGGTGTAGCTGCTTTTGAAAACAGTTTGGCAATTCCTCAAAAAGTTAAACATTAAATTATCATATGATCCAGCAATTCCTCTCCTAGATATATACACCAAATGATTGAAATCAGGTGCTCCAAAAATCTATGTGTAGACAAATGTTCATAGTAGCACCGTTCATAATAGTCAAAGGGCAGAAAAACCCCAAATGTCCATCAACAGATGAATGGATAAACAAAGTGTGGTATAGTCATACAATGGAGTATTATTTAGCCATAAAAAGCAGTGAGGTACCAATACATGCTACGATGTGTATGAACCTCAAAAACATTACACAAAGTGAAGCGTAACACAGAAGGTAACATCTTGTATGATTCAATTGGTGTGAAAGATCTAGACTAGGTAAATCCATAGAAATAGAGAGTAGATTGGTGGTTACCAGGTGCTGGGAAGGAAGACATTGAGAATAGCTGCTTAATAGGTATTGGGTTTCCTTTTGGGGAGATAAGGATGTTCTGGAACTTGATAGAGGTGGTGGTTGCACAACATTGAGAACATACAAATGAACTGTTCACTTTAAATGAATACTTTCATATTATGTGAATTTTACCTCAAATGTTTTACATAAAGGATCAAGTACTGTTACAAATGACAACATAAATGAACCTTGAAAACATTATGCTGAGTAAAAAAAAAAACCAGACACAAAGGGACACATATTACATAATACCATTTATATGAAATGTCCAGAACAGGCAAATCCATAGAAATAGAAAATAGATTAGTAGTTACAGGGAATGGGGGAGGGGAGAAGTAGGACTGACAGCTGATAGGGACAGAATTTCTTTTAGGATGATGGAAATGTTTTGCAATTAAGTAGTGGTTGTGTGACATAAAAACCATGGAACCATGGACTTTGAAATGGTGGCCTTTGTATTATATGACTTTTATCTCAATTTACAAAAAGTATACAGAGAAAAGATGCACGGAAAATGTATTTTAGAGATATGTCAGGCCGTTAGTTAATAAAGTTATAATAAAATTATGACATTTCCAATATTTATATTATTTTTCAGCTTTTCATTGTTTGTAATTTGTTGTGATTTCTTCTCTTACTCTACATGTGTATTCACTTTTGTACCCATTTTGTATTTTTTTTCTAAGAGGGCTTTCAGATTGATTGCTTCAGGTTTCACAAAACTGGGATGCCACCCTTGCATTACTAGGTACAGAAACTCAGCTACCCAAGGTGCTACTAGATTAAGGAATTCTGTCACCAAGCAGGCTGTGCACTGCTTCAAGAAGGCCCACTCTCAACTCCTCCTTGCAATTCCCTGCCACATCCCACCAGTCCTCAAGCCTCCTCTGAGATGTACCTTCCTTCTCTTCCCACTTCTCCCATTGCCACCACCTTCATTCAGGTTATTGTTGGCCACCTAGACTCTGGCAATCACCTGACTGCTCTACAGTTTCACAAAACACTACTTCCAATCACCCTCCAACTGCTACCTGGGAAGATCTTTCTGAAATGCATATTCTCTGTCTCTTCTTACCTCTGCTGGGAAGCCTTCCAAGGCTCTCATTGCCTGTAGGACAAAACACAAACAAATACATCCTGTCCTATCTGTCTAGACCCATCTCATAGCTTTCCTTCCCTGATGTGCATTCTCACATCAATAATGCCTAACTCCTCCCCTTTCCCAGAATCTCAAGTATTTTATGTCACCTGGTATCTTTTGTATAGTTCTTCTCTCATTTAGTAAGAAATGTCTCCTCCTCTTCATGGAAAATTCTTTATCTGCCTATGTCTACCTCAAGTATGGCCTCTGGGAAGGCTTCCCAACTCCCTCTACAGTCCTTACACTTTACATTATAGTTATTTATACAGATATTTTTGTATCTTATACATTAATGTATATGTTTGCAAATCAACTATAATAATCTGAACTATTTCTGTGGTTGTATATGAGTATAATAAAAAGCATATTGCTAGGTGTCCTACAAAAGGACACATGTTCACGTGTTGGAAACTTAGTTGCCATTGTAACAGTACTGAGAGATGGGGTCTTTAAAGATGATTAGGCCATCAGGGTTCTGTTCTCATGAATGGGATTAATGCCATTATTGCAGAAGTGGGTTGGTTACCTTGGGGAGTGATACAGGGGTAAAGATAAAAGAATAAGTTTGGTCCCTGTTTTCTCTCTGTCTTGCACACTTTTGCCCTCTTTCTTCCTTGCCATGTGATGCCCTTCTGCCATGTTATGACACAGCAACAGGGCCCTCACCAGATGGCCAAGCAGATGCCAGCACCATGCCCTTGGACTTCCCAGCCTCCAGAATCATGAACCAAATAAATCTCTTTTCTTTATAAATTACCAAATCTGTGATATTCTGTTATAGCAACAGAAAATGGACTTAAACACATTTATATGAATATATGTATATATATGAATATGTATGAATATATAAAATCATATATATGAACATATGTATATATATGAATTTATGAATATATGTGAATCTATATAAAACATATATATGTTTTTGATTTGTTTCCTAAAGAGCTATAAACATATCCAAGGCAGAGATGGTGTCACATCTATTTTAAAAATGTTTTCCTCAGCAGTTACTATATTTTCTGTACTCAGTAGGCACTTACCCATGTGCCAGGGACTCATACAGTGGAGGAAATACTTTTTGAATAAAATTGAATTAAATATTCTTTTCCTTAAGGACTTTAGGCACTGAATAAAGAAACTAGCACATGAACACAATTAGGACTATTAATATTATAAATAAATATCAAGTAGTAAACTGCAAACCAATTAAATGAGCACTGATAACCTAGACAGTGGAGTGGATTACATCATCATCATCCTCCTCATCATCATCATCGTCACAATTGTGTAAAGCTAATCAAAGGAAAACTTTCTGAAGCAGAGAGGTAGTAAACAAATAAAGCTGAAGGGTTTCGGTTCAGGGTAAGGAGAGAAAGTGGTTCTTCCTGGGAGTAAAGAGCTGGAAGACTGACAGGGGAGAAAATTTAAAGATCTTCCTGGGGAAACGGAAAATTCTTTGATCCCAGTGGGAGGCACTTGGGTATTTTAGTGTTTTCTTTGGACGTATTATCTTTTAGTACTGAGATGAAAAGAGATTTAGTAATGTAAGAATTTTTACTACTTTGGCAAAAATTCCCCAAAAGTCACAAATCTCGTTTTGTGAGGGACAGGGAGATGGGAACTCAGCTAGTTATGCTGAGCCAATTCACAGAGCCAAATTAAAGGAAGGCATGGAAAGTACACCTTGTTTTCCCCTCTTCCTGATTCTTTCTCACTTTCAGATGGAGCAATATGAGGGCTTCACAGAAGCAGCAGGCTCTGCCTTCCAGGGACCCGCTGGTGGACTAGGAGAAGTGACTAGAAGCTTTGTTGGGCTAGAATTCCAAGGAGACCATGAATAAAACAAGTCACACTATATTTCTGTGTGAGGCAGGAAGAGAAGGAAATCACCTCTTTTTTGGCATGCCAATGGAAAGGGGATTTAAATTTCCTTAGGGAAGCATGTGCTTATTTAATTATCTAATTGTAAATTTATTATAGTGTTTAATAGTTTTCTCCCTCCCCAATCCCTCCCTCCCTCTCTCCTCCCTCCCCTCCCCTCCCCTCCTCTCCCCTCCCTTCCCTCCCTTCCCCTCCCCTCCACTTCTCTTTCTTTCCAAAGGGCTTGGTTTGGTGCCTCTCCCCTTCCCATCTTTCTCCTCACGTCCTGAAGCCTGTTTGTGCCCAGTGTTCTGAGCACCACAGAGACCACCAGGAGGGCTTGACCCGGCCTTGGATGAGAATAATGACATGCCTGGAGCAGGAGATGCTCATTAACCCAGAAGAACAAATAACTGATGGGAGAACTAAAATAATAAGATGAGCCAAAGCAGTCTCAAACCACAACATAATCAGCAACTTTAATATTGTATTTCTTTCTTCCTTCAACAAACCATTATGTGTGTGCTGTGTGTTTGGCACTGTGCTAAGCATTTGAGCGACATTGCTGGGTAACTACAAAGAAGACATTTTTGAGCAGACAGACAATGAGTGGATCATATCAATAATTATGAAGTTACCACTGTGTGTTATAAGAGAGCTGTTGGCGCTGGAGTGCTAGTGGGTGCCGCTCTTCTAGGTGAAGGAGACATCACAAGCCAAGGTTCTGTAGCCAGGAGACATGGCAGGTTGGAGAGACTGAAAGGTGACCAGTATGGTCATTACCAGATTTTACTTTTTAAAAAAACACTCTGACTACTCTATAGATAGAAGCCAAAGTAGGAGGGAATTCTTCAGCGGGACACAGGGTAGCTCGTGAAACCTGAAGTCTGAAAGCACAGCTACATCTCAGTAAAGCCTGGAATCTGACCCCAGAGAGCCTCTCTTTCTTTCTCTCTAATTTTTTCTCTCTCTGTCCCCCATCTCTTCTCTGTCTGTTTCTCTCTCTTCCTCCTTCTCCTTCACCCTCTCCTTCTTTTTCTCTCTCCCTGCCCGCCATGTTCTTTCTCTCTCTTTCGAATGCCTGCATTACTCTTTGCTCTCTCTGCCACCCCTGATTAGAGCTTCCTGATCTTCCAGTTCAGCGACCCAGAGGAGAACTCCTCGGGACCTCGGTGCCCCACCCACACATATCCTACCCTTGTTTATTCCTTGCTGAATCAGCTGGGACTCACAACTTGTGGGGAAGAAGATGCAACAGCATCCGTGTAGATTTGGTCACTCACCGCTAGAGTTCCAGAGAAGGGGGCTGGCTAGACTCCCCATATATTTGTTTGTTTGTCTGTTTTTTGAGACGGAGTTTCGCTCTTGTTGCCCAGGCTGGAGTGCAGTGGCGTGATCTCAGCTCACCGCAAACTCCGCCTCCCGGGTTCAAGTTATTCTCCTGCCTCAGCATCCTGAGTAGCTGGGATTACAGGCATGCGCCACCACGGCCAACTAATTTTGTATTTTTAGTAGAGACGGAGTTTCTCCAAGTTGGCCTCAAACTCCCAACCTCAGGTGATCCGCCCGCCTCAGCCTCCGGAAGTGCTGAGATTACAGGCGTGAGCCACTGCGCCTGGCCGTGTTTTTTTTTTGCTGATATGAAATTATTCATTTACATGTTCTTATGCAGTGACCAAACCACAGACTTTTAAAACAGCCACAGGGTGGGGGCAGTCTATTACCCTAAGACAAGACACATTTATTTGGCCAAAGTATTTACTTGTGTGCTTCTTATGTACAAGGCACTGTGATAGGTGCTGGAGAAAAAAAAAAAAAAACAGTTCCATACCTTAAATTGCAGAAGGCAGGTATCCTGTGCAGAAGGCAGGTAAGTTAACCAACAAGCCTCCACAGCCTTGGGCACTATGCAGAATATTTCTTGTCTTTAGTTAAATTTAACTCAATTCATTTGCCATATTACAGGCACAGTGTAAGGGAATACAAAGATAAATGCCTGCACTCTACCCCCAAGGAGTTCAGAGTCCAAGAGAGAGACAGATATATCAACAAATATTAACAGTGCAGAGGGATAAGCCAAGAGTCTAAGTATACGAATAACTCACAGGCAGGAAAGAGAAGGGAGTGATTATCCATCGTCCCCAACCCCTCACTGGGAAGTCTTTGTGGAAGAGGTGACACCTACTCTGGGCTTTGAAAGGCATTTCAGGCAGTGGAGTTGGGGCACAAAGTCACATAGTGATGAAACTGAATGGCATGTTTAGAACGATGTTGCTGGAGGGTGAGAGGAGGATAATGGAGGTGAGTGCCTGAGAAAGTGGAGAAGGCAGCAATGGTAAGATTGTGAGGGGCTTTTTGTACCCTGATTAGGACTTAAGGCAGATGCCAAAGGGCTGGGAGGAGAGATTCATGATTCGATTTTGGTTTTAGCAAGCATTCCAGCAGGACATTGATGACTGATGAAGGGAAGACCAGAATACAGGCAGAGAGAGCAGTCAGAAATCTATCACAGTAATTCAGACATGAGACAAGGAGGACCATGGCATGCGGATGAAGTGGAGAGGCGACACATGAGATACCATCAATTGAGAGAAAATACAGACAGCAGAGGGACAGTGAGATGGAGAAGAGAGAGGTAGATCAGATCATTTAAGTTGGAGGTAGTTGAGCATTTAAGTGGAGATGTTTTAGAAAAAAGTTGGGTATACATGTCTTGAGCAGGCAAAGCAGAGCAGAAATGTAAATATGAAATCTTCTGGAATTTAGGTGTCAGAATGAAGGGAGAGATGGAAATCTCCTAAGCAAAGAAGACAGGAGAAGCCAAGACAGAATACAGTCCCTTAGGATCATTAAAGTGATTACAGATGTAAAAGCCCTATAAGCCAGGAGAATGGGAGGATTTCAAAATTGAGAGTTTTTTTTTTTTTAACTTTTATTTTAGGTTCAGGGGTGCGTGTGCAGGTTTGTTATATTGGTAAACTTGTGTCACAGGGGTTTGTTGTACAGATTATTTTTGCCAGTCTCTTGTATCCATTCGAACCCTGAGAGCGCGCCAACAGACAACACGAGGCGGTGGAGCAACACACTGTTTTAATGAGCGCCTGGGTGCAGACGGGCTGAGGCCTAAAATGGCATCAGCATCAAATGAGGACAGGGCAGGGGCTTTATAGTCTCCTGTAAACAGGAAGTGTCTCAGTCTGATGTAACTGCTACGCAGTACCCGGATGGCCTCTCTCTCGGTCTTCAGGGGGTATGTGTCTTCCAGCCAGCTCTCTTCCTGCTTCTGCTATCTTGCTGACGCACGCTGCTGGCGTCAGTGGCCTTGTGCCTTGGGACTGAGCCTGAGGAGGGAGGAGTTATTCACCCCCTGCCGAGCTTCCAGGCCCTGGGGAAAGTCTATTTGGTTATGGAAAAAGGGAAAAGGGACGTTCTCAATGACTGCTTCAATCGTGATATGGGGGGTGGGGGGCACCTTGGAAACAGAAAAACTTAATTTGGGGGGTATTCTTGAGAGATGGGTTGGTATTCACAGTGTCATTGCAGCAGGAGCATCGTCTGGATTGTCTGGCGGTTAACCGTAGTTTCAACAAGACTTTTAATAGCTTTTATTATTAGTGAGATAACACGGGGGAGAAATAGGAGGAACCCAATGATGAAGATTACTGTTCCTTCCAGTGTTTTAAATCCTCCTAAATTAGAGAACCACCCTCCTAGAACGTTTATTGGGTCCCATCCCTTCCAGCTTTAGGCTGGTATGTGGGCTACTTTTCTGATGTTTGAAGGGATTTCTAGTACTGCTTTTCTGTTATCGTCTATGTTAAGACAACAGTTGGAGATATTAAACTTACCACAGACCCCACCTTCTGCTAATAAGTAGTCTAGTGCTAGCCTGTTTTGATAAATTGCTGTGCTCATTTAGTTTTGTTGTTGCGCGAGCATTTCCAAGGCTGAGGCGGTTTGTTTAGTGATTATCTCTAGAACCGCCTGTAGTCTTATTATTCTATTTAGCATATATATGGGAGTCCGATAACCCCGTGAACCATCCTCAGCCCAAGTGGCAGGACTGTAATACTCCATGATCTGTTGTGGAGGCCATTTGTCCTGTTGCCATCTTTGGCTTCCTCCTACCTTTAAGGATCATTTTGTTGTTGTTGTTGTTGTTTCGGTTATTATATACAGGGACTCTGAGGGTGTTGCCCGCTGTTAATGTTTTGGAGGAAGGAGTAGTCTTGGGGGTGAGCTTGATCCTGGTGCGATGGGTCCAGTGGGGGAGTCCTTGGACTCTCACTGCATTTGGCGTGCTGAGTATCACAGTGTACGGGGCCTGTCCACTTCGGTTGTAGGTTTTTGTGAGGGTCGAGTTGGCAGATAAACATCTGTGCCTGCAAGACAGTTAGGTTGAGAGGACAAGGAGATGTTGACAGGAAGGGGCATGGCCTCATTTCCTGCTTCAAGAATGAAAGACATTGTCTGGATTAAGGAGGGGAGATAATTCCCGAGTGGCTCAGAGTCTGGTAAGGGTGGAGGCCCCAAGACAAAAGTTCGGCCATACGTGATTTCAAAGGGACTATGAAAAGAGGGTGCCTTTGGTGTTGCGCAGCGTCTCATGAGGGCGAAAGGGAGATAGTATGATGCAAGGCTTTTGTATGGGTTCGAACCCTGAGAGTGCTCCAAGAGACAACACAAGATGGCGTGGAGCAACACACTGTTTTAATGAGTGCCTGGGTGTAGAGGGCCTGAGGCCTAAAATGGCATCAGCACCAAATGAGGACAGGGCAGGGGCTTTATAGTCTCCTGTAAACAGGAAGTGTCTCCGTCTGATGTAACTGCTACGCAGTACCCGGATGGCTTCTCTCTTGGTCTTCACGGGGTATGTGTCTTCCAGCCAGCTCTCTTCCTGCTTCTGCTATCTTGCTGACACACGCTGCTGGCGCAAGTGGTCTTGAGCCTTGAGACTGAACCTGAGAAGGGAGGAGTTATTCACCCCCTGCCCAGCTTCCAGGCCCCGGAGAAAGTCTTTCAATTTTGTCACTCAAGTACTAGATTTAGTACCCAATAGTTATTTTTTTCTGATCCTCCTCCTCCTTCTGCCCTCCATCCCTCAAGTAGGCCCCAGTGTTTCCTCTTTGTGTCCATGAGTTCTCATCATTTAACTCCCCCTTATAAGTGAGAACATGCAGTATCTGGTTTTCTGTTCCTGTGTTAGCTTGCTAAAAATGATGGCCTCCAGCTCCATCCATGTTCCCACAGAAGACATGATCTTATTCTTTTTTATGGTTGCATAGTATTCCATGGCATATATGTATTACATTTTCTTTATCCAATCTGTCATTGATGGGCATTTAGGTTGAGTCCATGTTTTTGCTATAGTGAATAGAGCTGCAGTGAACACTTGTGTGCATGTGTCTTTATGGTAGAATGGGTATATACCCAATGGGTAGATACACAATAATGGGATTGCTGGGTCGAATGGCAGTTCTGTTTTTAGCTGTTTGAGGAATTGCCACACCGCTTTCCACAATGGTTGGACTAACTTATACTCCCGCCAACAGTGTGTAAGCATTCCCTTTTCTGAGAGTTTCAAAGAGAAAGTCGTCTGAAGTATCAGTTGCTACAGAGTGACTAAAAAGAGGTTATATAAGGATTTAGCAGTTAGGAAATTGCAGCAAATCTTTACCAGGGTAACTTTACCTGCATTGTCAGGAAAGAGAGGCCAGTTACAGGGTTGGAAGTGAAGAAGCTGAGTTATGAGTAGAGGTTGTTCCATTAAGAAAATTGTCTTTGAAGTCATGCGGAGAGAAAGATCAGTAGCTAGAAGGGGACACTGGGTTTGGGGGGATGGTTTTAGAAGTTAGAGTCTTGAACATGTTTGTCCATCGAGAAGAAGCAGCCTGTGGAAAGGAAAACTGAAGGGGTAAAGAGATGGAGAGGGATGCATTCTGGACCAGGGTTGGAGACATTAATCGACAACAACAAGAAGAGCACATCTCCATCTGAAATTGTAAGAAAGGAAGTAGATGAAAAAGGTTTGTGTGTGTGTATGAAAGGAAAACTCAGGAATTTTAAATCCAATGACCTCAATTGCTCAAGTATGAAGAAAGCCATTTTCCAAGGTGAAGGATCAAGAACGGAGAGAAACAATGAAGGGCAGGCACTGGTGTTTTACATCTGCTATGAACATGGAAGGAATGAAACTTGCAAAGTGGAACTAACTGGGCATGGAAAATGATTTGAGAAATCATAAATTAGCAGAGATGTCTATCAGCAGCCCAGAGGTCTAGAAGTCCTGCCCATTCTCACACCATTAAACCCAGTTCTAACACACTTTGAACCAGATCGTCTAATTCCTCAAAGCTCAGGGCACCTTGTGCTCATGGGGTAAGTATTCAAATTAGATAAATTAGTACAAAATCCGTGCAAAAGGAGTATAGTAAAATCCTTTAATCTATGGACTCTGCCAGCAGGAACTGAATGCAGGTTTTCCAGTATTAGGAGAATGCTCGCTGGCTGTTTAATGTCTTCACCAAAGACTAGACAATGGGAAATGGGCTTAAAATGCAGCCAAGTTTCAATAAGGAAGAATATTCTATGGAAGAGTAGCTAAATATGTTAATGGGCTCTGAGAGACTACAGGGAACAGCCTGCCCTGTGGAATACATATGTCTTAAGTGGTTTTGATCCAATCCTAGGAGCATGGTTTATTTGATCTCTTAAATTCCCTTTTAGTGCTATGCCACTGTTGGATTTTAAGCAAAAAGGAATATATAGTAGCACATCCCATATAATGGAGACAGCACATAGTACTTTGTTTCTTTCTTTACTTTTTATTTTACTTTCTTCCATAATAGGCACATTAGAGGTAACTTCTATGTAAAATTATCTGGACATTACATTAAAATAAGTCACATGTGATTATTAATTGTGTCGTAGTCCCATCAAGTAAAAAAGATTCATAGACCCTCAAGCCTCTCTCCAGCCTTGTTGATTATCACTAGCTTGATTAAAGGGAATGATACTCGTTTGTAAATGCATTTGGCAAACTTACCCTGCTATTGTTTCCATTATTTTGCAAATTACAGACATTGAGATGAAGGCTCTGTAATTTCCTAGTGTTCTCTTTATTCCTGCTTGGAAAACTGGTATTGCCCTGGCATACTTCCACTTTGCTGTTATTTCATTTGAATACAGCAAATTCTTTATTATGATTAACAAAGACTTCTGCTCCATTCCTCTTTGAATATCAGTCTGCTCATAGAGATGTGTTGATTTTGAGCCCTGCTGTCTCCTTGAATCTCTCTGTTTCACTGATCTCAAAGATGTTCAAGACAACAGACACCCAAGTATTCCTAAATGACATGTTTTTTTTGTGTGTTCTCCATTTTGAATTTGTTATATGTTTAGTAATTTTACCTTTGTCTGGAACTTTTGTCTGGAACTTTTTTCTCCTCTTCTTTAACTTGTCCAATTCGAAATGCCTCCTTAACTCATTACCTAAGAGCCTGAAAATATGCAAGTGGTCGGGTTTGGTAATCTTAACAATTTGTAAGCTTCTTTGCCCTTTGATATTTTGGGGTTTTTCTTCCTCACATCTCTCTCTCAAGATTTTTGCTCAGTGCCAGGCACTTTGGGGGTATCTTGAGTATATGAATAACTTTCCTTGAGCACTATACACTTCTAATCCATTAACTAATAATTGCGCTGGAATCACCCAAAATCAGGCTCTCCTTCCTTAAGTCCTGCCTGAATATCTAGTATAATATTCATTGAGCAATCCTCACACCTAGAGAGTACTAAGTGAGTATTTTCCTCCTAAGATCAGTCATATTTAGAAAAAAAATCACATTAATAGAGCTCTTCTAGGTAGAAAGTGTTAGAACCAAAACAGGTGCATGACTGTGACTTGGGAGCCCATCCTCCATGATCAAATATCAACATGGAAAGTTCTTCTCTTATCTCTCTCCCCCAGCTCCTTTTGTCTCCCCCTTCCCTCCCACTCCTCCCTGGTGTCAGCATCTTCAGTCACTGCTTGTTACTTTAACCCAATTGGGCAAATACTGGAAGGAGTGTACTGAGGATAACAATAGCAACAATAACAGCTCACATTTCTTAAGAGCCTAGCACGTGACAGGCATTGTTCTGTGTTTTACATCCTTTATCTCAGTTAATCTTCTCAACAATTGCAGGAGGAGAGTAATACCAGAGAAGTGGACCCTGAGAACTCAGAGAGCTAGCGACTAAGGAGAAGGTACAGGATTTGAACACAGGATGTCTGATTGCAGAGCTAGAACCACGCTGTGTCTGTGCAGAGGAAGCAGCCAATGAATCATGAGTATTTTATGGTGATTATTATTCAGGTGTGTATCTTCCATGTATTGAGTACTACTACCACATGCTTAGGCTGGGTTTAACCTCTCATCTCATTTACTTTTCACAATCACCCATGGAATTAGGATTTCCGTTTAACAATCAAGGAAACTGAACCTCAAAGGCATTCTGTAACTTGCCCAGCATTACTCATCGAGTAAGAAGGGGGAGTCCTGAATATTCCAGCTAGTCTGCCCTTTTCACCTCTCTTCAGGGTTTGCTTTAGAGAGTGGATTGAATTTTTCCTCATCAGACTGAGGATTCTAATGAGGTCACACTGATGATAGTAATTAGAAATCAGTGGCTTGTGTTTCTCCCTTCATAAGCAGGGTCTTCGTGCCTGAGGGTGGATCACGTGGGCTCCCACACATCTCCTCTTTCTGGGAGCTGTCTGTGCTCTGTCGGCCCCTCTGCCAGAGGGAGGTGTATCATACAGTGGTCTGTGGCACAAGAGGAGAAACTCACACCTGTCTTAACCTCAGCAGTGCTTTGTGTGCCCTGGTGCCCTGATGTCTACAGCTGTCTCAATGTTCTTTAAAATGTAAAAAAGCTCTTTCACTTTTTATTTACAGTCCCTCTACTGTCCATGAGATTCAACTACCAGTGCATGGGGACCAGGCCAGGGCTCAACGCCACATGACAAATGCCATTCTGTATCCAGAATCTTCCTCCTGTCCACTGACTAAGAGGTGCGTTTGTTCCCTGGTAGATCTCATTGAGCCTGGATCTTTCTCTCCTCCTAATGAGCTCTCCGAGGACACTCCTCTGGTGGGGTCACCTTATCAATTTTCTACATATATTCTATGCTTTAAATCTCACTTAGACTCAGGGACAGAGTCCCTACCAGCTGCTTTTTGCTTTTCATCTGTCCCATATCCAAACTCCATAGCCCATGGCACCTATTTCCTTTTGGAAAATTGCTCTTGCCCCCAAATGTTATCTTGGCAGAGGGTAATGCTTGCCTCTGACTAGGGAAGCTGCCCCGCCAGGAAGTGAATGTGCAACCTTGTTTGGCCAGTCGGTGCTCCCCTCTGGGACTGTGAATCATGAGTAGGTGACAAAGATGTTAGAGATGGGTAGAAATGCTGCCCACTCCTGCTGTGGGTCCTGAGGGCTGGCTCTCACATTGCCCCTAATGCCTGCGAGTTCCAAGCCTACAGCTGATTCTCTGAGCTCCTGACATACTTACAATCACTTACCTTTTATGTAAAATAGTCAAGGTGCATTTCTCTTGCAAACTATTAAGAATCCAGACTGAAATACACTCAAATTTACAATCTAAATGTGGCCAAAAACATCTTTGTGGCCTTTTGGTCTGTTATTCCCCTCCCTCTTAGCTTCTCCTCTGCTCCCAAACTTCCAAGGGTCTTATGCTGCTTTCACTGTGCAGGCCTCTCTCATCATGGTAACTTTTAAGCTTGCCCTCTCCAGAGCTGAGAAGCCTGGATTTTTTCTCCACCTTTTGTTGCAACACATTCTATTTTCTTCTGCAAAGACTGATGACCAGGGCATCTTCATGGCTGTACAAGAATGCCATGAAACCATGTATCTTAAATCACAGAATACTCTTGAAATAAAGTCTCGTAGGAACAATATGTGTGTCTAGTAAGAGAACAGCATCTCTGGTCCATGCCAAGTCTGAAAACTAGTGTTATGGCTAATCTTGCTCTTCTTCCCCAAGGATATTCATAGCTGTTGATGGTTCTGAATGGGCAGAAGAAATAATATGTGACTGGGAGCCAGAAAAATTAGAATCTTCTTCCATCTCTGGCACCATCTCATTGTGTAGCTTTAATCAAATTACTCAGCCCTTTTGGGTTTATTATTGAAGTTGGAAAAAATAAAAGCATTGCATTAGATTTTCTTTAAGTTCCTTTCACACTATGATTTGGGTGTTACCTCTTCCAGTGGTATTTGCATTTTGTCTTCCAAAAGATCCCTAGAATTGCTAAATAGTAGAAAGGAGAGCTTTATTGGCGGTATCAGTCTGCAAACCAGGAAGAGATGGTCTTCAGCATGGACCAAAGGTGCTCTCTCTTCAAAGAGGGAAAGGGCAGGTTGGGTTTTATGCCTCCCAGGTCCAGCATCATGCAATAGAATCCCACACATTGAGCAGGTTTGGGGATAAAGCTGTACATATTTATGAAGGAAGTCGAGCGCATGTGCAATGGGTAAACATACATGTAATATACATCCCACGTTCACTTTGAGGTGGGGTTTCAGCATTAAAATGAGGTGGAATTTGGAACTTTACAGCAAAAGGTGAACTATAGGACACAGACAGTTTGTGTGCAGTCTCTATTAAGCTGGCTGAAACTGGCTTGAGGTTTGCAGTTGCTTATCAAGAAAGAATGTTTGTAAGACTGGTCCTCTATCCAATCAGAGTTACAGTGACCTGGGTTGTAAATCAGAGTTAGGAAGGCTCTGACACTTTGCCTGATAGCTCCTATTGTTAGGAAGTTTAGCAAGGGTATAAATTTTTTCTTGTAACTGTAGGAATTTAGGAAGTTACCATGCCAGCCAAGCCTGAACCCTTGGCTCATAGATAACTTTCATTCCCTTAACTAGGGTCCATCTTAGTTGAGAAAGGGGCATCTATTTTGGTCTCTCAGATCACAGTTATATCAGAAGATTCTTGAAGTTTTCAAACTCTTGAGATCAAACATAAATCATTAGTATCCAGAAGTCAAGCTTTATAACAGGCTATCAGGAAAAATATTTTTGGTTTACTGAGATGAAGATGAGAGGAAGGAAAAGGGAAGAGATGAGAGGCTTCTCCAATTTTACTATTTGTGCTTTTTGGAAATTGCAACTTCACAACCCATTCCTTTTCTCATTAGACAAATAATGCAAAGAGCTTAACTACCACACCAGCATGCTATGAGGAGCTCCCTGGTGTGCTTCAATATTGGACCAAACACAAGACAGATGTATTCCTGCTGCCTGTGTAGCATTACAACTCATTGATCAAACGCAGCAACATCAACATCTCAAGGAGTCCCTTTGTTCAAAACACAGTAAATGACTCCACATTTTCCCTTTGAGTCAATAAAAGACTCTGCTCGTCACCTTGCCTGGAGCGGGGTGGTTTTTCACTATGTGAGTATCCGTCTTTTCATTTCTGTCCCTTATGTTGGTGGGCACATGTCTGTATTGCTGTCCCTGTTACAACTCACCCCAGTGAATGTTAGCTGTGATGCCGGTAGTTACCATCTCTTGACTGTTTACCCAACAGATAACAATGCTTACAAATGCCTTAAAAATATTACCATTTGGTTTCAACAACTGGATGAAATAAATATATTTTTCTCTTCATTTTGTACGAGGAAACTAGACAACAAGAGGGTCAGTAAATTCCCGAAAGTCATACAGATAGTAAGAGGCAGAGCTGGGCTATGCACTTGTGCTTATTTTCCTCAGTATTCTTGCTGCTACAAGGAACCTTGAAAGATGAGATTTTCAAGAGCGTGAGCAGATTGTCTCAGGAATTGGAGGAGGATAAGCACCTATTACTTATCTCTATTCATTTTGACTCCGGCCTGTGTAAAAGCAGGAAATAGAAGGCATGAGTGTTCTCCATAATATTTGCAGTTCATAAGTTAGAAATTAGCAATCAGCCCCTTTTCACGTAGGACACAATAATAGACACTGGCACAGTCCCTGCAATTTAGTTATGTAAAGAAAACAGGAAACAAGCACATTTTCACTGCAGTTTCAGTCTGAGGAGGGCTGGCATCTGCTGACGTGAGGGCTAGATTTTCTTGTCAATATCGTATTTACTATCCCGATCACATGAGCAGAGAGAGGAGGATGAGTCACAGTTAACTGCCTGCTAAATTAGGAAAATGTAATCCATTTGTTTCTTTCAAATTAGATTCCCCCAAAGCATTTTAGACCTTTTTTTTCCTCAGCAACCATAGCCACAACCTAAACAGCTAACACATTCCCAAACTAGGCTAATCTGGCTGTCTATTATAGCTAGACAATCTGGCTGTCTATTATAAGTAAATAAATTACCATTTTGCAGCATTTCCTTCCAAAATTAGGGCAGGATTTTGAGTACATTCATCTTCACCTACAAATGCCAAACTTCTTCTGCCCTGGCTTGACTCATGTCCACCCCTCACTGCCTACTTTCAAGAGCCATCAAAATACAATGTAGTATGTTGATGATTAATATTTCTAGAAAGCCACAAAGTAGTCCTTAAACAATAGGAATCATAAATCATTAGCTCTGTGAGGAATCTATTGGATCACTCATTTTATAGATAAGAGAAATGGAAACCCAGCAAGGCTGAAGCAGTCTCATGAACTTAGCTCTCTGGATGCCAGATTGACAGTTGCAGCCCCCCTTTTTTCTTTTCTTCGTTTTGCTTTCTTTTTTTTTTTTTTTTTTTTTTTGAGATAGGGTCTCACTCTTGTTGCCCAGGCTGGAGTGTAGTGGTGCAGTCGTGGCTCACTGCAGCCTCAACCTCCCAAACTCAAGAAATTCTCCCACCTCAGCCCCCTGAGTAACCAGGACTACAGGCACGTGCTACCATGCCAGGCTAATTTTTTTATTTTTATTTTTTGTAGATAGGGGGTCTCCCTATGTTATCCAGGCTGGTCTCAAATTCCTGGGCTCAAGCAATCCTCTGCCTCAGCCTCCCAAAGTGCTGGGTATACAACCATGAGCCACCACTCCTGGCCTCCTTTTTTTTTTTTTTTTTTTTTTCTTTTCTCCTGTGCACACCAGTATACCTGAAAATCAGTGCCGTATAGGAAATCCTGGTTTGGAAGTGTAAAATGTGTGATGATCAAACAAACAAAAAAGCAAACAAACAAGCCAGCAAGTCCACAGACTGTGTCAGCTCGGCCATTCTCCAGGAGGGGTACTTGGGATGAAGAGCTGGGAACTCTTCTGTAGAAGATAGTTCAGCTTAATCTCCCAACCTGCAGCCTTTCACTTCATTTTCTTATAAAATGTGCTGACTTGGATTAGGGCCTGATTTCTCATTTTACTCATATTTAGCAATGAGGTCAGAGACTGGTTTTCTTCAACCATAGACACTAGATTGCCTGTTTTGATCTTTATTTTCAAAGAATGCTACCACTCTTTGGAAACTACTGGTGTTATTTCTCCAAGTGAACTGAGCTGCATGTTTTTGTGCCCTGCACAGAGGAAGTACAGGTTTTAGCAGTAACATAGGGCAAGCAAAGGGTACCGCTAGGAACCGTCATTACTCCTTGTGGTCATCATTGCCATCTTCATCTCTTAAATTTAGGCTCTGTTAGGGTCTTTACATGGATGCCTCACGTAGTATTCATATGAATGTTTTATAAATGGGAACACTAAATCTTAGAAGTTAAAAAACGTTGCCTAGGCCACATCACTAATGAGAAACTTAAGCCTGAAACCAGGAGTCTGACTCCAGATCAAGTGGTTGATTATGTGTGGCCTTGGCCAATTCACTCAGAAGGAAAATAGTACAGGATTTTCAGCAGCATCTGCATTTTGAACAGAGCATCTACACATCATATAGCTAGGGGTGTTGGTTCAGATTGCCGCCTTTGAAGGTTGGACATGAAAGTTAACTTTTCTGTCTTCATTTCATCTCCAGTCTAACAGTAATAATAACAGGTTGCTGTAGGAGTGAAATGAAAAATTGTAGCATCTATGAAAATCCCTAGAGCAATGATAAGGACTTGGTAAATCTCACTTTCCTCCCTTGCATCAAGGAGATGCCTGGCCTAACCCAAAAGAATAATTTGTAATTTGTAATGGTGATTTTTTTTTTTTTTTTTTTTTTTGGGATGGAATCTTACTCTGTCACCAGGCTGGAGTGCAGTGACGTGATCTCGGCTCACTGCAACATCTGCCTCCCAGGTTCAAGTGATTCTCCTGTCTCAGCCTCCTGAGTAGCTGGGACTACAGGCAGGCGCCACCACTAAATTTTGTATTTTTAGTGGAGATGGGGTTTCACCATGTTGGCCAGGATGGTCTCGATCTCTTCACCTTGTGATCCACCCACCTGGGCCTCCCAAAGTGCTGGGATTACCAGCATAATGGTGATTTTTAAAAAACTGAGAAGCAGTGCTCACAGACAGACATTTTGAGATGAATGGACACCAGTGTAGACCTCTTTTTAGTCATTTTCAGGCAGCAGGGATTTGTACAACGAGGAGTTCTAGTACAGAAGCTAACAGCAACAGAACCAGACTACCTGGGTTCAAATCTCAGCTTGCTGTCTGCTTGCTGTGTGACCTGAACTCTCTGCACTTTTATTTTTTCTTGAAAAATTAGATTTTGTTTATAGAAAACCAAGCAATTCAATTTTTAAAATTGGCAAAGGGACTGGGTACGATGGCTTATGCCTGTAATCCCAGCACTTTGGAAGGTCAAGGTGAGCAGATTGCTGGAGGCCAAGAGTTCGAGACCAGCCTGGGCAATATGGTAAGACCCCATCTCTCCCCAAAATTAAAAAATTTGCCGGGTGCAGTGGTATGCACCTGTAATCCCAGGTTTACTGGATCATATTTTAATTCTATATTTGGCTTTTTTTTTTTTTTTTTTTTTTTCAGACAGAGTCTCACTCTGTCACCCAGGCTGGAGTGCAGTGGTGAACTCTCGGCTCACTGCAACCTCCGCCTACTGGGTTCTAGTGATTTTCCTGCCTCAGCCTCCTGAGTAGTTGGGATTACAGGTACATGCCACCATGCCCAGCTAATTTTTGTACTGTTAGTAGAGATGGAGTTTCACCATGTTAGCCAGGCTGGTCTCGAACTCCTGACCTCAGGTGATCTGCCCACCTTGGCCTCCCACAGTGTTAGGATTACAGGCGTAAGGCATCACACCCAGCCTCTGTACTTAACTTTTGAGGAACTGCCATGTGCCTGCTACTCTGGGGTGGCTGAGGTGGGAGGATGGCTTAAGTCCAAGAGGTCGAGGCTGCAGTGAGCTATGATCACACCACTGCACTCCAGCCTGGGCAACAGAGTAATACCCTACCTCTTAAAAAATGGCAAAGAACTTGTATAGATATTCCTCCAAAGAAGATATACAAATGGCCAAAAAGCACATGGAAAGATGCACAAATATTTATCATTAGCCACCAGGGAAATACAAACCACAGAACAATGAGCTACCACTTCACACCCACTAGGACAGCTATAAAAAAAGGGGAGAAAATAACTAGCGTTGGCAAGAACGTGAAGAAATTGGCACCCTCATACATTGCTGGTGAGAATGTAAGATGATGCAGCCTCTGTGGAAAGGTTTGGCAGTTCCTCAAAAGTTAAATATATAGGCTGGGCGCGATGGCTCACGCCTGTAATCCCAGCACTTTGGGAGGCTGGGTAGGTGGATCACCTGAGGTCAGGAGTTCGAGAGCAGTCTGGCCAACATGGTGAAACTCTATCACTACTAAAAATACAAAAATTAGCCAGGTGGGTGGCATGTGCCTGTAATCCCAGCTACTCAGGAAGCTGAGGCAGGAGAATCACTTGAACCCGGTAGGCAGAGGTTGTAGTGAGCCGAGATTGCACCACTGCACTCCAGCCTGGGTGACAGAGTGAGACTCTGTCTCAAAAAAAAAAAAAAAAAAAAAAAGCTGAATATAGAATTAAAATATGATCCAGTGATATCACTTTTGTGGGTATATCCAAAAGAATTGCAAACAGGTGTTCAAATGAAAACTTGTATGTGAATGTTTAAAGCAGCACTATTTATAATAGTTAAAAGGTGGAAGCAACCCAAATGTCTATCAACTTGTGAATGGATAAAGAAAATGCAGTATATCCGTACACTGGAGTATTATTCAGCCATAAATGGAATGCAATACTGATATATTGTTACAACATGGATGAACCTCGAAAGCATTGTGCTGCGTGAAAGATACAAAAATCATACGATATTTAATCACATTATATGATTGAATTTATAAGAAATAGGAAAATTGGTAGAGATAGAAAGCCAGTTAGTGATTGCCAGTGGCTGGTGGGAGGGCAGTAGGTATAGTCAGTGGGTATACGGTTTTTTTGGGGGGGTGATAAGAATGTTCCGGAGCTAGATAGTGGTGATGCTTGCACAACATTGTATATGTGTGTGTGTTTTTGGTTTTGGTTTTTGGTTTTCAAGACAGGATCTTGCTCTGTTGCCCAGTCTGGAGTAGTGGCATGATTACAGCTTACTGCAGCCTTGACCTCCAGGCACGAGCAATCCTCTCACCTCAACCACCGTAGTAGTTGGGACCACAGGCACACACCATCACACTCAGCTAATTTTTTATTTTTTGTAGAGATGGAGATCTCCCTATGTTGCCCAGGCTAGTCTCAAACTCCTGGGCTCAAGTGATCCTCCCTTCTCAGCTCCCCAAAGTGCTGGGATTATAGGTGTGAGTCACCACACCCAGCTGTGCAATATTGTGAACACACTAAGTGCCACTGAATTGTGCACTTTAAAAATGGTTAACATAGTAAGTTTTATGTTATGTGTATTTTACCACAATTTTAAAAAAGGGATCACGGTAACACATACCTCATAGGGTAAAGTCTTAAATTACATAGTAAGCACCAAATCATTGTTGTCAATGATGGTGAATGGCAGGGATAAAGGCTAGGAGAAGATAGAAAAGTCAAGATTGAAAAGGTGGACTCTCAATTACCTAAAAACGCTTCTGGATTAGTATTGTTCTGGACTGTCATAGGTATGAATAGAACATTGCAAAACCTTATGGGAAATTTCAGACGCAAATCATTATTTGGGAATTCTGGGCCAAGCATGACCAGCCTGCTTAGGATTCAAGAGAGACTGTCCACTAAATACCTCCAAAATGAGCTTGGGGTACACATTTTGGGTGTTGCTTTTCTTGCTTTATTTCTTAGCCAGTCATCTTTATCAAAAATATCCTTTTCAAAATGAGGTACCTATGGTGTTTGTGTATAATTCGGGGTTCTGTGTAAAGTAATTGTTAAAACTATTAAATAACTGAAAACATAAAATGTAAAATGCCAAAACAAAGAAAAGGTGGACTCAGGAAGAAGTTAGCTGAGGCCTGGCTGGTAAGAACATGAGGGATGAGTGCAGGAATTATGTAGGCAACATGGAAGAGGTGGTGTAGAAGGAAAACGTGTATACATGTGTATAGTAAGTTAGAAGGAGATACAGCAACCTTTTCATAAAATTCTAAGCAACGGACTAGTGTACACAAAACCAGCCTGAAGTCAATGGTAGGTTGATATTCTGTGGTAAGAAGAAATTCAATGAATTTAATACAGCATGCATGACTTTGCAAGCTCTAATTTGTGAAGTAATCCAAGCTTCAGTTTGAGAGAGAGAGAGTTCACACCAAGAGCCTTCCTCTTTTTTTTTTTTTTTTTTAAACATTCCTGGGTGCAATTAAAAAGAGTAGTCAGGGTGCTTTGGTGGGGATGGACATTTTTGTTGGGCAGTACAACAGATTTCAGGAAAGGAGGCTATAATATTCAGTCTCACCTTGTCTGGTGGTAGCTCTGATTCTAGAGTAGTCTTGATACGCACTTTCCAAGGCATGACCCCAGAGAGAGAGAATAATGAGCTGATAGCTAGTAGTGCACCCCACAATGGCTCTGTGGGACACTTCTCATTTTCATGTCACCCTCAACCCTCCTTCACCTGCCAATATTCTGACCATGATAGGCTAGATGTGAGGTCTATGGACTGCACACAGGAAAAAGCTGTAATTCTTGGAGCCAAAACATAGAAGGGAGAAGAGACAGGGAATAAGATATGAGCTGCCACAGACCCTTGCAGCTCATAGTTATCTACTTCCTTGCTCCTTGTCTAGGCTTGGTGCTTAGAAACTCCTTTCTAGCAAATGCTCCCTTAGAAAAGGGAAATAAAATGCAGATTTGCAGCAGGCTAGGGCTAAAGAAACCCTGATATGTGCACTAGAAGCTGGGGGAAAATACAGTTATCAGCTAGGTTTACAAGCTGTTTTTCTGTCTTGCAAGTGTGGTGGGTGGAGTTGTTTATAGGTGAAGGTGTCCAGATTCCTTTATCCCAAGCCCTTGCCTCATGCATACATTTTCTTCTGCAACTCGGTCTCCAACTACTAAATGAGAGTCCTTGCCAGTTGGGTTCCTGGGCAGTTTATTAGGCAGAATTGGGAGAATGGAAGAGGGTAGACCAGAGAAATGGAAAGGTTGATGGAAAGGAAGTGAGTGAATGGGGCTAATGGCTTAGGGTGGCAATGATGATCTATATCACAAAAAGGGGAGAGAAGGTAGGCCAGGGGGCTGAGCAGAGAGAAGCCGTGTGGACTGTTTTGGAAGAGGGAATTTTGGATTTTACAAGTTAGAGGCTCTTGGGGATTGCTGGAGACCTAGGGGTAAGGGGAGAATTGGCAGAAAAGGAGGTAGAGGCTTTGATGGCTCTTGATTAGAACCCCTGAGGGAGAGGGAAGTATAGATTCAAATCCTCTTTAATTCCTATTTGGCAGCTGGACTGGTACTCCTTAAACATAGAGATGAGAGCACAGGAGATCAGCATGTACTTGGGTCTCACAAATAAAAGTAGAGACTTGACTGCCCCGTGGTATAACTTGTCCCTTTCTTCTGAGAAAGCGATCCAAATGATGCAAAGACCATTGATTCAAAGAAACATGGATGAGAAGCCATAGCTATAAGAAGCAAAACTCTCCGGTGGGACATTGGAAATGTGCTCTCTGTGATTCACTCTGAGATGCTTAAAGGGTTTGTTTTAGCAGCAGCACCATCTTTCTCTGTATTTGTATTAGATGGAGCTTATCTCTGCAAACCATGTTGTTTCTTTCAGAGAAGTTCCTCTTTCTACACGCATGCGCGCGCGCGCACACACACACACACGCACACACACACGAGTTGTAACTTACCACAGCCGTAGAAAAGAGAATGTCCAGGATAGCTTGAAAGTTAAGGAAAGATCTCAAGGACCATTGATTTAGGAAAACTAACTCCAGGGACGTTTGTTTCACCAGCCACTTTCTCCTTCCCTCCACAACAGGTGAGGGAAGAAATTTAAGTTCTGCTTACAAATGAGGTGAGAGTTCATTTAATCCTTTCACCGTGACCAAAGTTACAAAGGGCTCTCTGGTTATTAAGCATTCAGTTATTTTTTCTTGTTTTCAAAAATTGATTTTTTTTTGGTCTAAGAAAGTAAATAAAGCCTATTTCTTTCAATCTTTCAAAATATTGCAATGAGATTATTTGAGCTCCTGTTCTGGTAAAATCATCACTTCTTCAAAGATGATTTCTTGCAATTGTCTCATTATTTACATGGTCAGAGAGGTTACTTAAAGAGTAGCCCTTTAAAACCTGGAGCATTGAGAGAGAACCACAAACAGCCCTATACCATGAAAAATCCTATTTATGTGGGAGGGAAATTTTCTTAAACTTCAGTTTTTAAATCTGTTTGGGACATTAAATCTCTCCACCTCCCACTCTCTCCTCCCTCACTGACTTCTGAGGAACAACAACCACCAAGAAAAAAAATAAAACACTGTGTTTTGAATTCCATTATGTTTCCAAACTTCCAAGTCAGAGGAAATTGTTTAAAATGACTTACCCCACACAAATACACGGAAGGAGGAATGGAAGAACAACTTGCCAGCTCACAAGATCACTTTTCTCTGCTAACCACCCACTTTTGCTGACCTGACAAATTAAAAGTATGTAATTTCCTCACAGCATTTCCGACATATTTTAGTGATATTTTGTAAGAGTTAAGAGAATTCTGTTTGCTCTTCTTACACAGGCCTCTTGGACTTTGGTTCCTTGAACAGGATCCTAAGCTTGGAAACTCTCCAAGTGACAGAAAATTGGCAGGTTCTTCATCGTTGATTCCTTACTGGCTCTTTGGAGAGGAAAGGAGTTCTGCTCAGGACTTGGCCGAGCCCTTTGCTTGACACCTTAGCCAGTAACTCAAAGTTCAAGGAACTTGACAGACAGAGGCTGTTTTTCTGGTGAAAGATTTGAACATGCCCATTTGAGTCTGTCATCGCACGTCTGCATCTTGTCTCCTTCCAGAGGATGCTTATTTCTGACCAGGCTCATGATGGGTGTATTCTATGTGGGAAGACTTTTGCCTGCCCCTGCGGCATTTACCTTGGATCAGGGTGAGCCCTGGATCTCTCCATTGCCTCAATGCATACAGCCTCACCGTGCCAAGTGGAAGCAGTGGCAGTGTGTGTGTGTGTGTTTAACTGTTATTCAAACAGTTAAAAAAAAAAAAAAGACAGAAGGCTTAGACAGATTTCCAGAAAACAGATTGTGTCAGTCTAGACTAGTAAAACCCAGCCAGTTTAATTTCTGAATTTGTTGTTATTATTTCTGAATGTATTTTGTATTTAACCTACTTCTCCCTTGCCCCATCCCCACAAAAAAAAGAGTAAAAAGGTGAGAAAAATAACCAATCAGTTTCAACCACTATCCTGGCATTATGAAAGTTAAAATTCCAAAGATTAGAGATTATATATTGCTCCTATGAAAAATAACCTTTGTGTGAATCTTTTAAGATTCCTACTTTTTAAAAAAAAATCACAAAAGCAGCATATGTTATTGTTGAAACTTTAGAAAAAAATAAGCCAAAAGAAGAAAATTGAAACCATGTATAATTTCACCATCTAGACATAAGATTACATGGTTTGTTAAGTGAAAATTGGTCTTGAGTTAGGTAGAACAGAGTTCAAATTATGGGCCTACCTGTATGATTCAGAGCAAGTTAACCTCACTGAGCATTGAACTTCTGTCCATAAAGTGAGACATATTTATAGGGCTATGGAGGGTTGTGGTAAAATTCTGGACACAAAAGTAATTGCTGATTGATAATATCTGTATTGTATCGCCTAAACTACTGATATTTCATTGTTAATTTCATACTACCTGCAGTTTCAGAAAATGGGCTCATTAAATTTTTCTCACATTCCGTTCTTTGTTATATTGCCATGACAATATATGTGGTAGATAAACCTGTAATCCCAACACTTTGTGAGGCTGAGGGGGGCGGATCACTTGAGACCAGGCGTTAAAGACCAGTCTGACCAACATGGCAAAAACCCGTCTCTTCTAAAAATACAAAAATTAGCTGGGTGTGGTGGTGTACCTGTAGTCCCAGCTGCTCGGGAGGCTAAGAGAATCATTTGAACCCGAGAGGCACAGAGGTTACAGTGAGCTGAGATCGCACCACTGCGCTCCAGGCCGAGTGACAGAATGAGACCCTGTCTCAAAAAACAACAACAAACTGATAATGTGGAGAAATTGATTGGTACACTGCGATTGAGGATGTGAGGTGGTGCAACCACTTTAGAACACACTGAGTTCCTCAAAGAGTTAAACATAGAGTTACCATATCACCCAGCAGCACTACTCTTAGGTATCAACCCAAAAGAAATGAAAACATAGGACCACACTAAAACTTATACATGAATGTTCATATCAGTATTATTCGTAATAGCCAAAAAGTGGAAACAACTCAAATGTCCATTAACTAATGAATATATAATAAAATATGGTATATCAATAAAGTGAAATGTTATTCAGCAATAGAAAGGAATGAAGTAGTGGAAAGTGCTACAATATAGATGAACCCTGGAACATTACACTAAATGGAAGAGGCCAGTTACAAAGGACCGTGTATTACATTATTCCATTTATATAAAATGTCCAATTAATCAATTATGGTTACAAAGGACAACCTACTATATCCTTATGGTGGTGAAGCCATTCTGTATTTTGACTTCGGTAGTAAAATGCCAGCCTACACAGCAATAAAAATCGCATAGTGCTAAATACAAGCACACACACACACACAGACACAGACACACACATAAACATAAGCACAAGTAAATTGGAGAAAATCTGAGTAAGATTTGTATCAATGTCAATATGCTAGTCTTGATGTTGTATGACAGTTTTACAAGATGTTATCATTGAGGGAAATTGGCAAAGGATACATAGAATTTCCCTGTATTACTTTTTACAACCACATGTGAATCTAAAATTATCTCAAAATAAAAAGTGTAATTAATAATAAATAAAATAATACAATAAAATAACCTTTTGACCAAAAAAAAAAAAAGAAAAACCACTGAGCAGAAGAAAATAAAAGAAAAAAGGGATTATAGTATGCAGAAGACACAAAGCCTAACCTAGCTAACACTTTTTTTTTTTTTTTGAGATGGAGTCTCACTCCCATCACGCAGGCTGGAGTGCAGTGGCATGATCTTGGCTCACTGCAACCTCTACCTCCCAGGTTCAAGCAATTCTCCTTCCTCAGCCTCCCAAGTAAGTGGGATTACAGGTGTGCACTACCACACCTGGCTAATTTTTGTATATTTAGTAGAGACAGGGTTTTGTCATGTTGGCCAGGCTGGTCTTGAACTCCTGACCTTAGGTGATCCACCTGCCTCGGCCTCCCAAAGTGCTAGGATTACAGGTGTGAGCCACCACACTCGCCCCTAAAAATTTAACTCAAGCCAATAGAAGCATATTAATCACACTCATTTCTCACTAAATTTGAATAAAAATATCAAATCAGTAAGGCAACAAGAAAATGAGATTTTAAAAACAATTTCTGAATGAATAAAACAAATTAAAAGAATATAGAGCTAATATAAAATTAAAACAATAAAAACTGGTGAATATTAAATTACTGACAGTATTACAAATAAAAAACTATATAGGAGACAATATATGTAGTAGATAAACATAATCCAATATAAGAAGAATTGATGTATCTGAATTGAAAAACCACAAAATAGAAGATATATCTCCTATATAGTTTTTTTATTAGTAATACTGTCAGTAATTTAATATTCACCAGTTTTTATTGTTTTAATTTTATATTAGCTCTATATTCTTTTAATTTGTTTTATTCATTCAGAAATTGTTTTTAAAATCTCATTTTCTTGTTGACCAGAGCGCTTATAGGTGACCTCTCCATGTGGCTTGAGCCTGTCACAGCATGGTGGCTGGATTCTGGGAGTCAGCATTCCAGGAGTGAGCTTTCTAAGAGGAAAAAATGAGGAGCTGTCATACAAAAAAAGGTAATTTTTTTTTTAAAGATAGAGTTGGGAGGTCCTAGGCCAGCCCTTATATGTATGCAACTGGCATGTCTCACTGTGCGCCACCCATGAAACCCCAAAGCCTCTCAGAATGTAGTGTGAAAGCCACTGCCTGAGTTAAGACCTCTAGATTTAGATGTCATTCAGATTTCTCACACAAAGGTGGGGATGCAGTAAGGTCACACTAAAGCCACCTGTAGTTTAGTCCCTTCTGAAACCATGGCTCCACTTCCTGAGGCCGTGATAGCTGAGGATGACTTGCTATTTGTGAACGCCTTCTTCTTCCACTTGCTCTGTGCCCCAGCCTTTCCCAGGAGTTCCCACGGGGCTCCCCGCTGTCCTGAGTCCTCTCCCACTTGTGAGTGGGCCCCACCAGGGCTCTGTAGTGGCTTTTTTTGCTACTTCTGAGCCAGTGGAGCCACCTCTGCTGTTGTATCCCCTTTCTCTCCCACTTTGTACCTCAGACCTTGTACAAAGTGGGAACAAACATTTTCCATGTCCATTTTTCTCTATGTGAAGGCCACAGGGTCGGGCTTGTTTGCACTCTTTCCTCTTTAAAAACAGAGCTTTTGCTTGTTCATTGGTTTTTAAGGGCCTTGCTTCTCATCAAGGCTCTGCTTCCTTAGACTTTGGCACAAAACCCAAAGGGACTGAGCAGGAAACATACCTGACTCCTCCTTCCCCGGGATACCCTTGAGAGCCTTTTCTTTCCGCTCTCAACTGTTGGCCTCACACCAGGCCTGTACTTCTTGTACCTCTACCCCTCCACCCTTTCCCTTCAGGATTTCCTTCCCAATCTTCCTTCCCTGTGAAGAATGGCCTTTATTTGCCCAGCAGCTCAAGGAGGTTAGTCTTTCCAAATAGATCTGCGCACCAGCTGACCCTATGAGATGCTCCCGTGAAACCCCCTGGGCTTTAATGAGCAATGATCAGGGCAGCAGGTCCCTGCTGGCCCCTTGACTATGCTCAGGCAGATCTCAACTTCCTGGGCCTGAGCAGTGAGGCCCAGCTCTGGAACCCTGTTACATTGTAGTGATTGAAAGGAAGCTAGAGAGAGAGCCGTTGGCACTCCTGAGAACAGAAGCTAGGCAGCCAGATTCCCATCTGATAATGGGTTGTATCCTGGCTTACTGGGAAGAGAAGTTTATCGTAGACTCTACTTGCTAGGTGTCCACTCGAATAAAGGCAAAAGAGATGTTTGCAGCCCTTGCCTCTTGAAATGGAAGAGCCACCTAATTATTGTTTCTAATACCCTGTTTTCTCTTGTGTTCTTGAAAACCTTGGCTTCATTTCCTAATTCCAGAGTCCTCCCATTCATCTCAGATCCTCCTCACCTATACGTGCCACTTGGACCTCATTTTCTGGCAAACTACCGTGGGCTCACCAGCTTCGGCTCCAGTTTTCAGAGCCATGTGATGAGACTTCCCTCCTTCATCACAGACTGTTTGGCACTGATCCCAGCCAGGGTGAGCTTCTACTGCTGCAGAATCAGAAAGGAAAGGGGACATTTTTAGCATGGAGACTATGATGGTTAATACTGACTGTCAACTTGATTGGATTGAAGGATGCAAATTATTGTTCCTGGGTGTGTCGTTGGAGGTGTTAGCAAAGGAGATTAACCTTTGAGTCAGTGGACTGGGAGAGGCAGACCCACCGCAGTCTGGGTGGGCACCATCCAATCAGCTGCCAATGCAGCTAGAATAAATCAGGCAGAAGAACATGGAAGGACTAGACTGTGTGAGTCCTACGACCTTCATCTTTCTCCCATGCTGGATGCTTCCTGCCCTCAAACATCGGACTCCAAGTTCTTCCGCTTTTGGGCTCTTGGATTTACACCAGTGGTTTGCCAGGGGCTCTTGGGCCTTCAGCCATAGACTAAAGGCTGCACTGTTGGTTTCCTTACTTTTGAGGTTTTGGAACTCAGACTGGCTTCCTTGCACCTCCCCTTGCCTATGGTCTATTGTGGGGCTTCATTTTGTGATCATGTAAGTCAATACTGCTTAATAAACTCCCCTTCGTATATACATCTATCCTATTAGTTCTGTCCCTTTAGAGAACCCTGACTAATACAGAGACCCTCATTGTGTACCACAGGTGTGAATTCCATTCTGTTATCAATATTCCCTTTCTGGAAACAGTTTATTTACCACATATTGCTCATGGTAACTAACACAAGCACACCTATTCCAGATAAACTTGTGTAGATTTAGGGGCAACCCCAGCCTAGAGTGGGGCAGGGCAAGACAAAGTAGTCCTGTAATACCTGTCCAAGGTGTCTGACCCTAAGATGGTGGGAAAATCATGCCACTATTGAATACGTATGTTGCCACCTACCCATCTCCACCTGTAGCAGACATCACTCATCTGTCATAATATTTTTTCTGGTGGAGCACAAATTTAGCCTCAGCATCTTTCTCGTCTTAGGACCACAGCAACAGCATGCAATGAAATTTGACATGTAAAGGACACCTTATTTTTCACTTCTGAAATATAATGAAGATGAGTTTAGTTAATCAGAGTGAAGAGGGTAAGGGAATGGCTGATTAGAACAGCCTGTGAAAGAGGAGGAAGGAGAGGAGGTAAAAAGAAAATGGGAAAGCCAAGCTGGGCTGTCAGGGGTGAAAAGTCCCCAGGAGATAATGATGGAAACGTCCCTGCTGGGGAAACAAGTATGAATTAAGAACCTGTACCTGGAAGAATTGATATTTGGGAATATCAATTTTTCGTGACTAGAGATGCTGGGATAGCAACCATAACCATAAGTCAAAGCAATTTTTCCTGGGTCCCTAGCCAAGAAAAGATTCTGTTTCTCTAGGGGTGAAGGGGGTTAGCGGAGAAGTTAAGTCTGACTCAAGAAGTGGGAGAAATGGAGGGTGAGGAGGGACCACTGTCCACCTGGAGGTCAGAGCTTAGAGAGATGTGCCCAGGTACCTTAAAGGAGGGATGCCTGTAGGAGTGCAGAAGAGATTTTAGGTGCTTACTGAAAAATGTGTCACTTTACTTGTGATTTCACTTAGTTATTCATAAACTGGACTACAGAATTTCTTCACACATTTTCAACAGTGTGCTTGTGTACATCAATTGGATCACAGGGGACAGAGTAAAGGTGGGTCTATGAATCTAGAGGTGCAATTTTCAGAGTGAAGAAACCAGTCCTGTAAGTCTTTAGCTGATGGTCACACATTTCTCATAATGGAAAGTGAGGAGAAATCACATGGGAGTGCAGCTGGAGGACTTGCCGTCCGGGGGCTTCCCCAGGAATGTTGAGTTTTGTCGCGACAGAGTATGAGATCTCAGCTCTTCCCACCAAAGGGGCCCCTCCTGTCACCTTCTCCTGTGACTGTTCTGAAACAGAATGAAGCTGCTGTGACTTGTGCTTTTCCCACCCTATTGCAGTTTAAGCTCTGGTTTTGCAATATATTGGCACACATGATACCATGACTTAGGCTAAGAATAGTGTCTGTCTAACTGGGCTAAGCAGATTCCAGGGAGCTTTACAACTAGTTACTGCTGATATTTTAACAATGCTTTGAAAAGGAAGGATATGGCATGAAGGTTTATGTTAATTCCAGTTAATTAACTGAGTGAACCAGAGAAGACTTCCTCCTTTTTTCTTTCACTGTTTCTTACATGAAAGAGGCATGGATCTGCCTTCACCTGTCAAACATATGACTGATTTGCTGAGTGTCGTTGATTCAATGCCTATAACCTCTCACTTCACTTCCTTCCTCTCTATTCTCTCTGTTGGAACCACATCAGGTTTTCATGACCTCTTACTTGGTTCCTTATAAATCCTCCGGGGGATCTCCACCTCTCTTCTCCTTTTAGGTCATTTAATAAACTTCCCTCAGGCTATTATTCTTAAACCATAATTTTTAAAAAGCTTTAGTTTATTTTTATTTGACACATAATAATTGTACATATTTATGGGGTATGGTGTGATGTTGTGATACGTGTATACATGTGTAATGACCAAATCAGGGTAATTGGCATGTCTATCATCTCAAACACTCAACATTTCTTTGTGGTGAGAACATTCAAAATTCGCTCTTCTAGACATTTTGAAATGTACATTGTTGTTAACTATATCACCCTATTATGTAATAGCATACCTTAACATATTCCTCCTAACTGTAACTTGCACTCATTGATCAACTTGTTCCCATCCTTCCCTCCCTAACTTCCCCAGCCTTTGGTAGCCACTATTCTACTCTGTACTTCCACGAGAGCAACTTTTTTAGATTTCACATGTGAGGGAAATGAGGCAGTATTTGTCTTTCTGTGCCCAGTTTATTTGACTTAGTGTCCTCTAGTTTCATCCACATTGTCACAGATGATAGGATTTCATTCATTTGAATCACTGAAGAGCATTCTATTAGGCATCTGTACCACATTTTCTTTCTGCATTCCTCCATTGGTGGACACTTAGGTTGATTTCGTATCTCGGCTATTGTGAATCATGCTGCAATAAACAGGAGAGTGCAGATGCCTCTTTGATATACTAATTTCATTTATGTTTTAAACTATAATTTTGATTATTTTATTCCCTCTCTCAAAAGACTTCATTGGCTCCTTGGGGAGTGTAGAATCAAGAGTTCAGACATCTTTGTCCGGCATTCTAAACTCTTCAGAGCTGGAACCAAATTCTCCTTCACAGACTCTCTTTTTAAGTGAAACTGAGCTACTTACTCTTCCTCATAAACAATACATATGTTCTTGTCTCCTCACCTTATGTTATTCCCTTCCTTGAAGCAGCCTACCGCCTTTAAGTGTTTAACTTACATATATTTTTTTCACTAAACCAGTGTTTCTCACCCTTGGTTACACGATAAATCACCTGGGCAATTAAAAAAAAAATCCCAATGTCCAAGCCTTACCCCAGCGCAATTCAATCAGAACCTTCAATCAGAGGTTGGACCTGGGCATTAGGATCTTTTAAATGACATTAAAATATATAGATAACATAAAGTCTGCCAATTTAACCATTTTAGAGTACAGTGGCATTAAATACCTTCGCATGTTGTGCAACCATCATTACCATCTATATCCAGAACCTTTAATCATCCCAAACAGAAACTTTCTACCCATTAAACAACACCTCCCCTATTCCCCCTCCTCTCCCCAACCTCTGGTAACCACCGGTTTTACGTTCTGTCTCTATCTGAGAATTTGACTATCCTAGGTACCTCATATCAGTGTAATTGTATCGTATTTGTCCTTTCGTGACTTATTTCACTTATTGCGATGTTTTCAAGATTCACCCGTGTTACAACATGTATCAGAATTCCCTTCCTTCTTGAGGCTGAATAATATCCCATTGTATGTGTAGGCCACATTTTGCTTATCTATTAATTTGTTCATGAACACTTGTTTTTTCCTCCACCTGTTAGCTGTTGTGAATAATGTTGCTATAAAGATGGATTTACAAATACCTGTTTGAGTCCCTGTTTTCAATTCTTTTGTGTATATATGCCAAAAGCGGTATTGGTGGATCATATGGTAATTCTATGTTTAATTTTCTGAGGAACCTGCATCAGTATCTTCTGAGGTTCCCAGGTGGCTCTAAGATGCAGCCAAGTTGACTTCTACTGCTGTAAAGCCTCTCCCAGTTTCTCCAGCTAAATGTAATCTCTCCCTCTTATGATCTCAGCTAACAGTTTAATGAACTTTTCTATGGAACCTATTTATTTATTTTTTTGAGCTGGAGTCTTGCTCTGTCACCAGGCTGGAGTGCAGTGGCATGATCTCAGCTCACTGTTGCCTCCGCCTCCCAGGTTCAAGTGATTCTCCTGCCTCAGCCTCCCGAGTAGCTGGCTCTATAGGTGTGTGCCACCATGGCCAGCTAATTTTTGTATTTTTAGTAGAGAGGGGCTTTCACCATGTTGTCCAGGATGGTCTCGATCTCTTGACCTCATGATCCTCCTGCCTTGGTCAGCATCTATTTATTTCTGCTGTATTATTTATATTGTTATACATATTATTTGTGTTAGATGTTAAGTGTAGGATGACAAGCACAACCAAAAAAAGCTGTGCTCTCATGAAACTTGCAATTTAGTGGAGGAGACAGATATTAATTATGTAATCATATAAGTGTATAATTACAAATTGAATTGAAACATGTTTCTATTAAAGGCAAATTAAGAAAAAACCCTGACCTAGACTGGAGGTCGGGGGGCAGGGGGGTCGGGGGTCTTTCTTAAAAAAGTAATGCTTGAGGTTTTTTCTAAAGGTTAAAAAGGAGTTGCCTAAGCATGAAGTGAGAAGGAAGATCATTCCAGGGAGAATAAACACAGATTCGATGGATGAAAAAAAAAAAGGGTCAGTTTTGCTGAGATATGGCAAGTGCTGCAAGATGAAATTGGCCATTTTTAGGGGACACATCATGTAAGATCTTGCAGCTATTTTAAGGATTTTGGTTCTTTATGCTAAAAGCAATGGAGGAACCATTGATTGAAGGGATTTAAGCAGTGACATGACAAACTCAGGCTGGCATTTAGAAAAGATCACCCTGCTGCTGTGTGGGGTAGGGATTGGATGGGCGTGGAATGGTTGTGGGGAAACCAGGCTTTTGCAATGGTCAGGGTGATAGAGGTGGTTCCTCAGTGTAGGGAGGTTGCAGTGGTGATGGACAGGTGTCAGAGTTGAGAAGTAATTAAGGTGGGTGATCCTTGTTGATAGTTTGAATATGAGCAACTAGGGAAGGTCACTGTCAAGGATGATGTCACCTTTTCTGACTTGCCTAAAGCTTTCAGATTGTAACTGTGTTTGAGTAAACTTTGCATGCTTCCAGAATATCTTGCACAAAGCTTATGTTCACTGAATAATAATTTTTGAAGGAATGAATGAGTCAATAAACCAAATATTACATTATATTGAACACACCCATATGAAGCATACTGAATATTAATGCAATGCTGTAGATTATTATTTTTTTACAGATGGACATTTGCACAGTTGGTTCAACTGAATTAAATTCAAAATGTTTTCTGCTTCTGTTATAGCCAGACCTGTGCTAGGCACTGAGAATACATACATAAATAATATATTTTCTGCCTATGACTAGCTACAAAAACAGTAGAGAAAAAGACATGTGAATAAAAATTATAACAAAATGTAATTGTAAAAATAAGTACACACTTTAATTGCAGAGGAAATACAGAGGAGGCAGTGATTAATTTTTTTTTCCAGGGGAGCTAGGAAAGTTCCCAAGACAGAAATATAAGTGCAACATATTTCAAGCAGAGTTAAAAAAAATGTACTTGGATGATTTAGGGAATGGTGAGCTTATTGTGGTTACAGCATGGGATGCAGGCAGGCAATATCACTAAGGTGGGGAGACAGACAGGGAAGAGGAAGGAAGACAGAGATTTGGCTGGAGGCCTGAGCATCATGGCAGCGTAGGAACTGGGAAGAGTGAGGAGGCCAAAGTATATTTCATGGTACTTTGGCCCTAATTTTTGTAAGTCAAAAGATTTCATGGTCAAATAACTTTGGTAAACACTGATAATTACATCTCCTTCTTGGAAATGTGTATACACAATGGCATATTAGAGGCTTACAGAATAGAAATTGGTTTAACTTTGTCCAACATATTATTTCTCAGACACATTGGACTAATAATAACCCCGTTTCTCTCATATAACATAGCACACATATTGACATCCTGCAGGAGAGAACGGTTTGGAAAATGTTACATTGGGCTTTAGATCAGAGATGGTTTACGTGGTTTTGCTGTCAACTATGGTCAAGGTGTGGTGTGGGCTTCTGCTAGTACTAATTGTTCACTACCAATTTGCTATGAATTTTGCTACTAATGGGCATATATGGTGTGACAATAAATTTTCACAGCATATATGCTCATTGAGCAAGAAACAATATACAGAAGGATTTAGTTATCTGCAAGCAGCAGACAGAAGAAGAGAGCTACAGATCGAATGTTTCCTTAAACACACAAACATGTCCCTCAAGAATAGAAAAGGTGGTGTGGTTAGGCTTCTAAACACTTCTGACCCTGTAAATAGAGGATTGCTTTATAACGCTGTGAGAGATGGTTAAACTTTAATAATGACTGTGTTGTCATTATTGCTAACTTGTTGAATGTTATTTTGAGTTTTTCATCCTTTTGAGAGTACTGCCATAAATCCTAATATTGTGGAGGGTGTGATAGATAGAAAGAGTTGAGACCCATTGCTGCTTTGCCTGAGAGGCACCGGAATATCGATGTCAATTATCAGAGTGGGCAGCCACTGGATGGAAGTGAGGTTCCAGTAAGATGAGCACAGCTCAGTTGCTGGGGTGACTCTAGTGAAAACTGTTGGTTTTGTATGTTCAGCATCCATTTAACCTTCTGGTAAAACACCATACTTTTCCTTTTAGGAATAATTTCCTGAAAATTCTGATGGCTACTTGAGTGTGTAAGAGTCATTTCATTCCCATGTGGTGAAGTAGGATATCCCTTTTTCCTCTAGCTTCTATATTGCTCATGTGTTTATAAATTCTGCTACTACCCAATGATTCATGGGTTTCGCCTCCGAAGATTTTTTCCTAGAGAGCAAAGTCTTTTCACTTGTTGTTTTCTGTAGATCCTAGACAGTATACATCACATTGTGGGACCAAAGAATGAATGAAAGATGACTATGTCTAGCCTAAAGCATCTCTTCAATCAGAATAATGAAATGACTTCACTCCAATGGAAGCAATTATAAAGGTGTACACCAGAACCCACCCCTCTCTTATTTTATTTGAATACTGACTACCTAAGTTTTTTCTTTCTGGCTTCTTCAGACAATTCGGAACTCACCTGTAAGTTCAGATCAGAAGACACCTTGACAGCCTCACTATTCTTCCAAGAAAAAAAAATACTACCTTTATATTTCACTCAGAAAAAACTTGTTTTTGCTTTTTCTGGGGTTAAAGTTCTCAGTTGGCAACCCTTAGTGTGCTTTCAAATATTTTAAAATTTGACCTGCCTTTTGATGCTCCTGCAGCTTTTCCAGGATTTCTTTCTGTCACTGGATTTCTTTAAAACCAAACCAAAACAAAATGAAATACACCTTTTTTTTTTTTTTTTTTGGAAGGAGTCTCGCTGTGTGTCCCTGAGGCTGGAGTGCAGTGGTGTAATCTCAACTCATTGCAACCTCTGCCTCCCGGGTCCAAGCTATTCTCCTGCCTCAGTCTCTCAAGTAGCTGGGATTACAGGCACGTGCTGCCACGCCTGGCTAATTTTTTTTTTTTTTTGGTAGGGGTTTCACCATTTTGGCCAGGCTAGGTTGGTCTTGAACATCCTGACCTCGAGGAATCCACGCCCCACTTGACCTCCCAAAGTGCTGGGATTATAGGTGTGAGCCACTGCACCTGGCCAACGTAAATCTTTATTTTCTATTTGTCTGCCTCTTCTCAGTTACCAGCTTGGAATATGGCTTAGAGCTCATATAAGATGGTAAGTTCCACCTAAGGAAGTTTGGTCCCAAAATATTCATCTTTCTTTTACAATTGCAGCATGATCCAAATTTTACTTTACATATAAGTTTTCTCTTCTGGTGAGACAAGTTTATTCAAAATCATATGTACATTGAGACAAATTTCATATTGTTTTGCATAACTTCTGATACTACTGGGATTAATAGAGCGATAGAATGAGAACTCTACTATTCCATTAGGAATGGCCTCTTTCTCCCAAAATGAAATGCAAAGGAAATGTAAATAAATCTCAATACAATAGAACAGTTTGATTTTCACCTTCAGGAGTGGTAGAAATTGTAGTGGGAGGACGTTAGAGAAGCACAACTAGAGTCAATAAAACTCTGGGTTTTGGGAAAGGAAGGCTGACCCTGTTTACAGATGCCTGGAAATCTTGGAAGGTTTTAATGCCAGAGTAAACAGAAACTAGACACAGTCGTCATCTTGGATTTTTTAAAGGTCTCAGATTATTTTCCTCTTCATGCATTTGTATTAGGGCACAAAGAAGAATTTGATTCCAACTTGGCTATTATGCAGGGAAATAAGGATGTCTAATACTTACATAGAAACTTCCCAAACTAAGATTAAAATGATGTAGGCTGTATGAGAAAGCAAGTCATTGGTGACTCAAAGGAAATCTATAAATATGAATAGCAGGTACAGTAACAATCTCATTGATCGGAAATTAATAAGGAGCAAGGAAAATTTAATACTGGAAAAATGTCTCGATAATATCCATTTAATCATTTATCTTAAAAAAAATTATAAGTTCCTATTATGTGCCAGGCATCATTCTAAGTGCTAGAGACTGAGTGGTGAAGAGACAGTTCCTGCCCTTGCATAGTTCACATTCCAGTGGTGGATATATAAACTCAATAAACCAATGTATTCTTATTGCCAACAATTCTTATTTTATTAAGAAAACAGAGAAACAGGATAGAGCTTAACTGGTGGAGGCAGGAGAGGGATGTGAACATGGCATGGACTATCTAAGACAGCAGGAAAGTCCTCTCTGTGGAGATCCCATCTGAACCAAAGCCTGAATGATGAGAAGTAACCAGGCCTGTGGTGGGTGTCAGTAGAACATTCCAGGCACAGGAACAGCAAGACCAAAGGCTCTGAGGTGGAGACTAGAATGAAGGCAAATGTGGCTAAAGCAGAAGGAAAGAGCAAAAAAGATAATGGAAAATTATTCATTTAAGCACCAAATTGGGATGCATATGTTTTCTCTTTTGGTCGACTTTATTGAAGTGCAATTCACGTAAAATAAAATGTACCTAGTTTAAACATAAAGTTCAATGAATTCTGACACATGTATTCACTTTAGCTTACTCTAAGACCTTATACATTTTCTCTGGCTTTAAAAATTTTATAGTTTTAGATTTTACATTTGAGTCTATGGTCTATTCTGAGTTAATTGTGTTTAGTTTAAGATAAAGGTTAATACTCATCTTTTTCCCCATAAGGATCTAGTTGTCTCAGCACTAGCTGTTGAAAATCCTTTCTCTATTCAATTACCTTGGTGTCTTTGTCAAAAGTCAATTGACTCTGTACATGTGTCTCTGTTTCTGTTTTGTACCATTGATCTGTAAGTCTATCCTTTCACTAATGCCTTGTCATCTTGATTACATAGCTTTACAGTAAGTTTTGAAATCCAGGAGTGTAAAATCAGTTTTATAGTTTTTTAAAATATATAAAATGATTTGGCTATTTGAGATTCTTTGATTTAAGGTATAAATTTTAGAATCAGCTTGTTAATTCCTACACAAAACCATCCTTCTGGGATTTTGATGAGGATTGCATTAGGGCTATACATCAATTTGTGCAGAGCTTATATCTTAGTGATTTTGATTCATGAACATCATATATCCCTTCATTTTATTTGGATCTTCTCTCATCAGTATTTTATAGTGTTTGGCTTATATGTCTCATATATATTTTGTTAAATGTATTCCTAAATATTTTGTGTTTTTATACTTTTGTAAATGACTTTTCCTACAAGTTTATTTTTCAGATTTTTGTTAGTCATATATAGCAATACACTTGATTTTGTATATTGACCTAGCATTTTGCAGTCTTGCTAAATTTACTTATTACTTATGAGGTTTGGTTTGTTTGAAATGAATTACAAAGTGTATTGGTTGAAACATACAGGTTTATATGTTTGTAATTGAGGTCTAATGCAAAAAGGAGGCTGTGATGTTTAAGATGAGGGCATCTGAGCACTTCTGGAGGCACCAGGCAGACTAAGCAGGGACTGGGAACACATGAAGTCAACAAACTGTCTGGGAAAGTCCTCATTCTAAAGAGCCAGCCAGCGGATGGGCCAAGTTTAGTTCAAGAATATGCATTTTTGAAATGCAGATACCAATAAGAGGCAAGATCCTTATCTGCAGTAAAGGTTCTTTTTAATTTTTATTTTAAAAAATTTTGTATTTGCATAAGAATGCCAGGTCATAGTAAAAGGTTCTAAAAGAGCTATTTTACTAAAATCTTTTAAGGTAGATTATCCTTGGTAAGCCACTTGGGATAAAAGGTGACAGTGAACTAAAAAGACAAATGGGAATTTCATTTTGTTTCTATACGTGTTTGTGTGTGTGTGTGTGTGTGTGACAGACACACACACACACAGAACTTAACAAAAATTAAATGAAATTTGATGAAAATGTAAGAGATAGCAGGACTAAAAACTCATTGAGATTAAGTAGCTGTTAAAAATCCCATCCCCCACTCTCTCTTTCCCCACCACACTCTGCAAGCCTCCCTCCCTCACATCCCACAAGTACTTAAAGTCTATTTTACTAAAACAATACAAAGAGTTGTTTTTTTTGGTTTGTTTTTTGAATAACTAAGTGTCATGGTTGAAGAAGCATAAGGTAGAGCCAGCAGTGACCATGAGAATAAAACATTTTTTTGTTAGACTTTGAATCTCTGCAGACCAGGGAAAAGGGTCAAACTGACCTCATCTATCACTTGTGGGCCAGGCTAGTCCAACTAACATCTGGAATCCACATGTGGCAACACAGGCTGCCTCTTCTTATCTCACTTCCTATCTTTATAGCAGTGTTGGGAATGTGCATATTTCCACTTTTGGAGAGGGTTCATCGGTGTAAGATTTAAGGCACTTCCCCAAACATATAACTTTAGATTTGCTGGTTCATTTTCCACCTGCTTGGGAAAGAGCTACTCAGAGGGGATTGTGTAGGGAACCTCCTTGCTCCCTCTGGTCACTTTAACTTCATGTCCAAGACTATGCCTGGATTTTTTTGTTTGTTCATTAATTTATTCACTCATTAATTCAACAATTACTTATTGAGAGCCTACTATGTGCCAAGCATTGTTCTGGGTACTGGGGATCTGCAGCAAATAAAATAGACAAAAATATCTATCTTCATGGAATTTATATGCTAAGTCATTTGTTCAGCCATTTGTTGTACTAGGACTTGGGTCTGATTTGACGGTTTCATTGAGGGAGGAGAAAATCACATTAGCATAGAGGGTGATAAGTGCTCATACAAAGGTAAGCACATGGTACAGTGCAGTGAGTGAACCTATCCTGGGGAACCAGGGAGCGCTCCCAGTGGGGATGTCAGACTTGAGTAGGAATTACTTAGATGTCATAGTCCATTTAGCATTGATATAACGGAATACCTGAGGCTGGGTAATTTATAAAGAAGATAGGTTTATTTAGCTCATGTTTCTACAGGCTGGGAAGTTCAAGACTGGGCAGCTGTGTCTGGTCTTCCATGCTGCCATGCTGTTTCCACTTATAGCAGAAAGTGAAGGCGGAGTGGGTGTGTGCACTAAATCACATGGTGAGAGAGGAAGAAAGAGAGAGCAAAACCAAGGAAGCCAGAACACTTTTTTTTTTCTCACAGACAAGGTCTTGCTCTGAACCCAGGCATGGTGGTACGATAATACATCTCACTGCAGCCTCCAACTCTTGAGCTCAAGTGAGCCTCCTCCCTCAGCCTCCAGAGTAGCTAGGACTACAGGTACACTGTCACTGTTCCTGGAAAATATATATATATAGTGTGTGTGTGTGTGTGTGTGTGGAGATTGGGGTCTTGCTTTGTTGCCTATGCTGGTCTCAGACTCCTGGTCTCAGGCAATCCTCCCACCTCAGCCTCCCAAAGTGCTGGGATTACAGGCCTGACTCTTTTTAACAATTGGCTCTCATAGGAACTAATTTATTCCTGTGAGAGTGAAAACTCACTTACTGCTGAGGTATCATGAGGAATCTGCTACAAAAATGCAAACATCTCCCATCAGGCCCTACCTCCTAAAACCACCACACTGGGGATCAAATTTCAGCATGAGTTTTTTTTTGGGGACAAACCATATCCAAACCACAGCACTAGGTGAGAAACTGGGACAGGCATTCCCGGCAGAGGAACAGAAGCTATCTGGGAAGTCAGATATATGTGGTGGCCTGGGGGAGCTACCCTCCAGTGTGGGATGGAAGGGGAGGAGCAGAGGCAGATGAGGCTGGAACTGTAAGCAAAGTTTCATTATTGAAGACTGATATGGTTTTGTCATGTCCCCATTCAAATCTCAGCTTGAATTGTATCTCCAAGAATTCCCACATGTTGTGGGAGAGACCCAGGGGGAGGTAATGGAATCATGGGAGCTGGTCTTTCCTGTGCTATTCTCATGATAGTGAATAAGTTTCACGAGATCTGATGAGTTTATCAGGGGTTTCTGCTTTTGCTTCTTCCTCATTTTCTCTTGCTGCTGCAATGTAAGAAGTGCCTTTTGCTTCCCACCATGATTCTGAGACCTCCCCAGCTGTGTGGAACTGTAAGTCCACTTAAACCTCTTTTTCTTCCCAGTCTCAGATATGTCTTTATCAGCAACACGAAAACAGACTAACACAGTAAATTGGTATGAGGAGTGGGGTGTTGCTGAAAAGGTAACTGAAAATGTGGAAGCAACTTTGGAAGTGGTAACAGGTAGAGGCTGGAACAGTTTGGATGACTCAGAAGAAGAGAGGAAAATGTGGGAAAGTTTGGAACTTCCTAGAGACTTGTTGAATGGCTTTGCCCAAAATGCTGATAGCGATCTGGACAATAAAATCCAGGCTGAGGCGGTCTCAGATGGAGATGAAGAACTTGTTGGAAACTGGGGCAAAGGCGACTCTTGCTATGTTTTAGGAAAGAGATTGGTGGCATTTTGTCTCTGTCCTAGAGATTTGTGGAACTTTGAACTTGAGAGAGATGATTAAGGGCATATGGTGGAAGAAATTTCTAAGCAGAAAAGCATTCAAAAGGTGACTTGGGAACTGTTAAAAGCATTCTGTTTTAAAAGGGAAACAGAGCATAAAAGTTCAGAAAATTTGCAGACTGATAATGGAGTAGAGAAGAAAAACCTATTTTTTGAGGAGGAATTCAAGCTGGCTGCAGAAATTTGCGTAAGTAGCAAGGAGCCTAATGTTAATCCCCAAGACCGTGGGGAAAATGTCTCCAAGCCATGTCAGAGACCTTCATGGCAGTCCCCCATCACAGGCCTGGAGGCCAGGAGGAAAAACTGGTTTTGTGGGCTAGGCCCAGGGTCCCTGTGCTGTGTGCAGCCTAGGGATTTGGTGCCCTGTGTCTCAGCCGCTCCAACCATGGCTAAAAGGGGCCAACATATAGCTCGGGCTGTGGCTTCAGAGGGTGAAAGCCCCAAGCCTTGGTAGCTTCCACATGGTGTTGAGCCTGCAGGTACACAGAAGTCAAGAATTGAAGTTTGGGAACCTCTGCCTAGATTCCAGAAGATGTATGGAAATGCCTGGATGCCCCCGAAAAAGTTTGCTGCAGGGGCGGGGCCCTCATGGAGAACCTCTGCTAGGGCAGTGTGAAAAGGAAATGTGGGGTTAGAGCCCTCACACGGTGTCCCTACTGGGGTACTGCTAGTGGAGCTGTGAGAAGAGGGCCACCATCCTCCAGACCCTAGAATGATAGATCCACTGACAGCTTTCACTGTGTGCCTGGAAAAGCCACAGATACTCAATGCCAGCCTGTGAAAGCAGCCGGGAGAGAGGCTATACCTGCATAGCCACAGGGATGGAGCTGCCCAAGACCATGGGAACCCACCTCTTGCATCAGTGTGACCTGGATGTGAGAACCTGGAGTCAAAGGAGGTCATTTTGGAGCTTTAAGATTTGATTGCCTTGCTGAATTTCAGACTTGCATGGGCCCTGTAACCCCTTTATTTTGCCCAATTTTTCCCATTTAGAATGCCTATATTTACACAGTGCCTGTACCTCCATTGTATCTAGGAAGTAACTAACTCGCTTTTGATTTTACATGTTCATAAGCAGAAGGGACTTGCCTTATCTCAGATGAGACTTTGGACTGTGGACTTTTGAGTTAATGCTGAAATGAGCTAAGACTTTGGCGTACTGTTGTGAAGGCATGGTTGGTTTTGAAATGTGAGGACATGAGATTTGGAGGGGTCAGGAGTGGAATGATATAGTTTGGCTGTGTCTCCAGTCAAATCTCAACTTGAATTGTGTCTCTCAAAATTCTCATGTGTTATGGGAGGGACCCAGGGGGAGGGTAATTGAATCATGGGGGTTGGTCTTTCCTGTGCTATTCTCAAGATAGTGAATAAGTCTCACAAGATCTAATGGGTTTATCAGGGGTTTCTGCTTTTGCTTCTTCCTCATTTTCTCTTGCTGCCACCATGTGTAAGTGCTTTTCGCCTCCTGCCATGCTTCTGAGGCCTCCCTAGCCATGTGGAACTGTAAGTCCAATTAAACATTTTTTCTTCTCAGTCTCAGATATGTCTTTATCAGTAGCGTGAAAACAGACTAATACAAAGGCCTTCCGTGTGATGATGTAACAGCTTCCTATTGCTGCTGTAACAACTTGGCTGAACACAAATTTATCATCTTATAGTTCTGAAGGTCAAAAATCCAAAACAGGTATCACTAGGCTAAAATCAAAGTGTCAACAAGACTGCATTCCTTCCTGCAACATCTAGGACAGACTCCATTTCCTTGCTTTTTCCATCTTCTAGAGGCCACCTGCATTGTGGGCTCATCAGCCCTTCCTCCATCTGCAAAGCAGCAGCATAATGCCTTTAAATTTCCCTCTGACTTGTGCTTCCCTTTTCTACTTTTAGGAAAAGTAGAAATGTGATTAAATTGAGTCCACCTGGATAATCCCAAATCACATCCCCATCTCAAGGTCAGCTGATTAGCAATTTTAATTTCATCTGCAATCTTCATTCTCTCTTGACATGCAAGATTATATATAGTCACAGGTTCTGGGGATTAGGATGTGGACACCTTAGGGGGCAATTATTCTGCCTATTACAGAAGGGCAGCTAATACTGAATGTAAGCAGAGGAGCAATATGATCAGATTTGCATTTAGAGTATTTGCTGTTATGGTTGTGTGGAGATTGGGGCTGGGGGTGGTTTGGGTAGGCTAGGCAGAATGGAACTGGGAGTATCTTACAGAGATTTTAAGTAAAAAGCCTAGTTAAGAGACTATTTCAGCAATTAAGTGAAAAATGACATGTGTCTGTATGCATATACGTTAGGTAACTTAACCCTATGGTTCTTTGAAAAGTTCAATCTAATTAAGTTTGAGACATACCTCATAGTGTGGAGAAAAGGAAATTGTTTTTAAATCCTAAAGGCATGATTAACTTTGGAACAAAGGTTAACTCTTCATATACAGTTTCCTTACTTTTCCCAAGAAGACATGTTTTCTTAGTTTGTAAAATAAGGATGTTGGACTACCTTGCCTCTAGAGTTTTCTCCTTACTAACATCTCTGATTCTATGAACAGAAGAGGAGAATTGTTTCCATCTTACCTAGATTGTGGCTTGGAGATAAAGTCACAAATGATGAAAAATACCTTTGGAAACATAGAAACAGAGCTACTGCTAAAGCCAAGTGCTTTCATTTACTGAACTACAAAAGACTAAAGAAAAATGTACGGATATGTGAAATACAAAAAATTCTGTGAATCCCAAGAGCTGGAGGCTCCATGAAATTCTCAGGATGTTTTCATAAGAAATATAGCAGGCTTTAGCTTCACTTCTTTTTACCATGTGGATGGGAAGAATGGACTGAGCGGTGGATTCTTACCGTGTCTATCAGGACTCTTGGTGGCATGCAACAGAGGCTGACTGATATGGTTTGGCTCTGTGTCCCCACCCAAATCTCGTCTTGTAGCTCCCATAATTCCCATGTGTTGTGGGAAGGACCCGGTGGGAGATGACTGAATCATGGGGCCAGATCTTTCTCGTGCTGTTCTTGTGATAGCGAAGGAGTCTCATGAGATCTGATAGTTTTAGAAAGGTTGAATTTCCCTGCACAAGCCCTCTCTGCCTGCTGCCATCCACATAAGATGTGACTTGATCCTCCATGCCTTCCACCATGATTGTGAGGCTTCCCCAGCCACAAGGAACTGTAAGTCCAATTAAACCTCTTTCTTTTATAAATTGACCAGTTTGGGGTATGTCTTTATCAGCAGTATGAAAACAGACTAATACATTGACTCTGCCTTGGGAGGGTCTTGAGGCTGCTGATGGTCTGGGAGGCTGTGTGGGCAGGGAGGACTGTCAGGAAGCAAAGAAGCACAGAGCCTCAGAGCTAAGTGCATGGACAAGGGGATGCTGCCGAAACATCAGGATGTTGTGTAGCCCCTGCATCTGCAGAGAATCTGGGGTCACATTGTTTCCTCCATTTTTGTGTAGCCAGCTGGAGAGTCAAAGCCCCCCGAGCAAACATCTGGTTGGTACATGCCCACCTCCTTAGCTAGAGAGGAAGCATCCGTCCATCTCAGCTTTGCCTCCTATCTGGCTCACTATTCACAATACGAAATCTCCTACAAGGAAGAACAGATTTGAAAAAGTGTGTGGATGTGGGGGTGGGATGGTTGGTTGCCAGATGGCCAGAAAATGACAAACGTCTTCCTATTTTTGTTTTTCTCCCTGATCCTTTGGCCTCCTCTTGGCTGTCTTTTAGTTTGTTAACTTACTATAAGGGAGATATGTCACATCAATCTAGACTGGTGATTAAAGTGGGATCTTAATTACCAGGGTGAGTCAGGAAATGAGATTTAAAGAGTCACTTTGATTCTTCTGAGATTGCCATTCTGATATCGCATCAGTTAAAGAGTCACTTTGATTCTTTTGAGATTGCCATTCTGATATCGCATCACACTGTAAATGGTAACCCCCAACCCCAGGCAGGTTAGGTGGAATTTTTCCAGCCAATTTCTAATTGGTCTTTGTGCTGCAGACATAGCTTCTGACTGCTTCTTAGCCAAGGTTGTGTGGACAGATGGACAGGGGTTGGCTAATAGCCCACAGAGATCATTGCTTTGGGAGATGGATGCATTTGTGACAGTGATGTTTGACCACACAACCCATGACGCTTAGCTGCTTCAGTACTGTCCCTGCGTGTAGTAATTCTCCTAGTCAGTGCTCAGTGGCAGAGATTAGCTAAATTGACTGTTTTGTTCTCTGGAAGGGTCTGTTTACTGTTAATAGGACCGGAGATAGAAAGGGATATTAATTAGTGCTAAATTCCCCCATCATATTGATCCAGAGTGAGAAAACAGATGAAATCCAGCCACTTGGGAAGAAAATGTCTGGCTTTTAAAGGGTCACCCTGTGTGTGTCTCTCTGTTTGGCAGAGAGGCTGGGACAAGCACAGGCTTGCCAGGAGGAGAGGAGCCAGGGGGCCAGACTGGAGACCTCCAGTTCAGTGGTTGTCCTCAAGATGCTGGCTGCACAGAAGGAGATAGAACAACCACTTTTTCCAAATTATTGTAATTTTTTTTTTAAAACAAGCATTGGCTTTGCATGAATTATTGTAATGGTGCAGAAAAAGCCAAAGATTTGGGGGTAAAAAGCAGCAGCATTTAGTAAGTGGAATTTATACAAATAACTCTCTCATCGTCTTATAATAGATGAAGATTCCTTGAAGCCTGAAGTGGGGAGGCAGAATATCTGAAACGAAAAGCAACTTCCTCTGTTTCCCATTGGACATCTTATTGTGTCAAGAAAGGCAAAGGATGAGCATTCACAAAATGGTCACTCATGAAGCGTGGTGTTGGCCAGCAAGCCAAATTTGAGACATGTCTATGCCTTTTTAGCCATTTGTGGGTAGCAACTATTCAGGAGAGAAGGGTTGGAGGCTGTGTTCGCTCTTGGCCACATTGCCTTCAGGTCTGTTCCTAAACCTTTCCCTGCTCTGCTGTGGGTGGCAAGTTGGGGGTGAGGAGGGAGCCTGCATTTCCAGGCTCCATTGTCTGCTGTCTTCTGATGGGCTTGGGCCTATAGGAGACGCTGACAGACTGGAGGCCAGGAGGACAGCAGGAGCTAGTGTTTCTCCCTGTCTCTCCAAGCTTTGGGCCTCATACTTTGCTACTGCTGTGACTCTTCTGTGGTGGCTCAAGTGTCCCTCTGCCCCCAACAGTCTTGCCAGGGTTCTAGCTTCCACCAGGTGCCCAGTCTCTGGGCTCTGGTAATTCTGTCTTGCCCCTTTTTCCTTCTAACCCAAAGACAGTAGTGCCTTCTCCAGTGTGGATGATCTCTGGAGCACCTCACTATCTCATCTAGCTTCTCAGCAAATTTCATCACCTGGGTAACCAACTCCCTGTATTAAACTCTACTTTTAAAAATACTGAAATGATTTTCCAAATTAGACCATGACTAATACAGGCAGAGGGGTGTCTTTCTAACAAGAAACACCAGAAACTATACAGGACCCAACCTGTCCACCCCCGACCGTGGTTTGAAACAACAATCAGCTTCCTCCTTTATCGCTCCCGGGCTGCTCTGCTACAGACACTTGTGTCTTTCTGTAGTCTGATACATCTTCAATTTCAGTTTTCTCATTCCATCTGAACTCTCAGCATCTCTCTGCCATCCTCTTGCCTGTCCTCAGAAGCCGCACTGCATTGAGTAAGAGCACTGGCTTTGGCATTGGGCTAACTTGTTTCAAATCTCAGTTAATGTCTCCAAGCTCCAATGGCGCTGTCCAATAAAGCACAATGAGAGCATCATGTGTGGTTTTACAGTTTCTAGTACCATATTTAAACACATAAAAAGAAACAGGTGACATTAATGTTAATAATATATTTAACACAATAATTTCAAAAATCATGCAATCAATACAGAAATATTGAGATATTTTACATTGTTTTTTTCTAATACTAAATCTTTGAAATGTAGTATGTATTTTATACTTATAAAACATTTTTTTTTCTTTTTTTGAGATGGAGTCTTGCTCTATCACCTATGCTGGGGTGCAGTGGCGTGACCTCGGCTCACTGCAACCTCTGGCTCCTGGGTTCAAGCAATTCTCCTGCCTCAGCCTCCCTAGTAGCTGGGACTACAGGTGCACGCCACCACGCGTGGCTAGTTTTTTTGCATTTTTAGTAGATACGGGTTTTCACCATGTTGGCCAGGCTGCTCTCGAACTCCTAACCTCAGGTGATCCGCTTGCCTTGGCCTCCCAAAGTGCTGGGATTACAGGCGTGAGCCACTATGCCTGGCCCACTTATAGAACATTTTAATTCACATTTGCCACATTTTAAGTACTCAATGTTCATATGTGGCTAATGGCTACCTTACTGAACAGTGCAGATCTATAAGAAGAGATAATAAAATTGCTGTAGCCATTTTTTCTTTTTGTTAAAGGTTAGAGATAATATGTACAATGCTCCTACTATATGCCAAGCATATAGTAGGAGCTTAATACAGGTGAACTGTGATTATTATTAGCTATGGGTGCTCAGCTTCCTTTCTATTTCCCTTACTAGCATTTTGAAATTTTCGTTGCTCTTCTCTCTCTTCATGGATTTTACCCATGATCTTCCATTTTCAACAGATAATCTTATTTTCTCCCTCAAAGAGAACAGTGGTCAGCCGAGTATTTCACTTCACTGACTAGTCATACATCTGTGATGGAAGCTTTATTAACAGATAGCATAATTTTCACAAGTTGAAAAAGTGGCTTAAAATAAACAATTGTTAAAAGTAATTCATAGTACATTAAATGTATTATCTTAAAACATAAAGAATGTGATTCCTGGGCAAGATGGCTGAATAGGAGCAGCTCCGGTCTGCAGCTCCCAGCGAGACCAATGCAGAAGGTGGGTAACTTCCGCATTTCCAACTGAGGTACCTGGTTCATCTCACTGGGACTGGTTAGACAGTGGGTGCAGCCCACAGAGGGTGAGCAGAGGCAAGGTGGGGTGTCACCTCATCCGGGAAGCGCAAGGGGTCACGGAACTCCCTCCTTTAGTCAAGGGAAGCTGTGAGGGACTGTGCCAGGAGAAACTGTGCTATCCGGCCCAGATACTACACTTTTCCCATGGTTTTCACAACCCACAGACCAAGAGATTCCCTCAGGTGCCTACACCACCAAGGCCCTGGGTTTCAAGCACAAAGCTGGGCGGCTGTTTGGGCAGACACCGAGCTAGCTGTAGGAGTTCCTTTTCATATCCCAGTGGCGCCTGGAACACCCGTGAGATAGAACCATTCACTCCCCTGGAAAGGGGGCTAAAGCCATGTAGCAAAGTGGTCTAGCTCAGTGGACCAATGGAACAGAACAGAGGCCTCAGAATTAATACCACACATCTACAACCATCTGATCTTTGACAAACCTGACAAAAACAAGCAATGGGGAAATGATTCTCTATTTAATAAATGGTGTTGGGAAAACTGGCTAGGCATATGCAGAAAACTGAAATTGGACCCCTTCCTTACACCTTATACAAAAATTAACTGAAGGTGGTTTAAAGACTTAAACATCAGACATAAAGTCATAAAAACCCTAGAAGAAAACCTAGGCAATACGATTCAGGACATAGGCATGGGCAAATACTTCATGATTAAAACACCAAAAGCAATGGCAACAAAAGCCAAAATTGACAAATGGGATCTAATTAAACTAAAGAGCTTCTGCACAGCAAAAGAAACTATCATCAGAGTGAATAGGCAACCTACAGAATGGGAGAAAATTTTTGCAATCTATCCATCTGACAAAGGGCTAATATCCAGAATCTCTAAGGAGCTTAAACAAATCTACAAGAAAAAAAAACCAAACAACTCCATCAAAAAGTGGGCAAAGGATATGAACAGACACTTCTCAAAACAAGATGCAGCCAGCAAACATATGAAAAAAGCTCATCGTCACTGGTCATTAGATAAACGCAAATCAAAACCACAATGAGATACCATTTCACACCAGTTAGAATGGCAATCATTAAAAAGTCAGGAAACAACAGATGCTGAAGAGGATGTGGAGAAATAGGAACACTTTTACACCATTGGTGGGAGTGTAAATTAGTTCAACCATTGTGGAAGACAGTGTGGCAATTCCTCAAGAATCTAGAACCAGAAATCCATTTGATCCAGCAGTCTCATTACTGGGTATATACCCAAAGGATTATAAATCATTCTACTATAAAGACACATGCACACATATGTTTATTGTGGCACTATTCACAATAGCCAAGACTTGGAACCAACCCAAATGCCCATCAATGATAAACTGGATAAAGAAAATGTGGCACTTATATACCATGAAATACTATGCAGCCACCAAAAAAAAAATGAGTTCATGTCCTTTGCAGGGACATGGATGAAACTTGAAACCATCATTCTCAGCAAACTAACACAGGAACAGAAAACCAAACACCGCATGTTTTTACTCATAAGTGGGAGTTGAACAATGAGTATATACAGGCACAGGGAGGGGATCATCACACACCGGGGACTGTCAGGGGATGGGGGAAAGGGGAGGGATAGCATTGGGAGAAATACCTGATGTAGGTGACAGATTGATGGGTGCAGCAAACCACCATGGCACTTGTATACCTATGTAACCTGCATGTTCTGCGCTTGTATCCCAGAACTTAAAGTATAATAATAATAAAAAAAAATAAAGAATGTACAGTCAGTTGACATTCTTTTGCTATATAGAACCACTTTTCTTTTTTGAGACAAGGTCTCACTTTGTCACCCAGGCTGGAATGCAGTGCCATAATCTGAGCTCACTGCAGCCTCAACTTCCTGGGCACAAGTGATCCTTCTACCTCAGTCCCCCAAATAGCTGGGACTACAGGTGTGTGCCACCACACTTGGCTAACTTTTTTGAATTTTAGTAGAGACAGGGTCTCGCTGTGTTGTCCAGGCTGGTCTCAAACTCCTGAGCCTAAGTGATCCGCCCGCCTCGGCCTCCCAAAGCTCTGGGATTATAGGTGTGAGCCACTATGCTTGGCTGGGCCACCTTCCTTTGAGTGTAGGTTAGCTGATGGGGTTCCCGTTGTAGTACTCCCACAAATCACACATAACTCATTGTCCATGAGTCTAGCTTGGGATTCTTGAAAGTGGAGGAAAAACTGAAAAGTACTTTTTGAAGAAATAGGATTGCAGAACACCCTCCACAATGTGTTGTAGTTGTCCCACCCATACCTACACTAATGACATTCTTAGTGAGCCTCACTTGATAGACTTTATAAAGCAATTTTGTTTTTAAGAAAAGGCAACTCTTTTCATACATACATTCTATTGATTTATATAATATTTAATTAAATTTCATAATTCTAATAAGAAATGCATAGGCATAAATAAGCTTGTGGAAAAAAAAAACAGAGTTTTTGCTAGTGCAGAACTCAACTGGGGAAGTGGAAGTACATGGGCTTCTAGGGAATGGCCAGTTGACCACACAGAATGCCAAGGGCATCCTTCAGGATGTTCTAGAAGAAGGAGGCAGAGCAGAGCACCATTTAGTCAGTGAGTTGGTGAAGTGGACATTGATGATGAAAGTCCCCACTGTACCCACATTGTCCTTATCTGCATTCATTGTTGTTCTTTTCATTCTTGCTCAGGGGAAGCTAGTTCCCTTATTCAGTAGCCAGGAGTTCTCTAGAGAAACAGAACCAATTGGATATAAATAAAAAGAGATTTATTAGAAGGTGATTATGGAGGCTGAGAAGTTCCACAATCAGCAGATTTTGCACAGTCTACAAGCTGAGGACCCAGGATGCAGGAAAGCCAGTGGTATAGTTCAAAGGCCTGAGAGCTGGAGAGTGGAAGATGAAGATTTTAGTCTGAGAACTGGGAACACTGAGGGTGGAGGGAGATGGATGTCATAGCTCAGAAGTCAGGCAGAGAGCAAACTCAACCTTCCTCTGCTTTTTGTTCTATTCAGGCCCTTAACAACTTGCATGATGCCCAGACACACTGGGGAGGGCCACCTGCTTTACTCAACCCACCAATTCAAATGCCAGTCTCATCTAAAAACACCTTTGTAAATGCAGGCAGAAATAATGTTTTTCCAACTAGTGGGGCATCCCTTGGTCCACTCAAGTTGACTCATGAAGTTAAACCATCACACCCTCCCATCCCAAGAAATCCCTCCACCTCTTCCCTAGATCCATCCAGCCCTGTCTACTCAGAGCACTTGCTCTGCCAGTTTGCTACTCTTATTTCCTGATCTTCTCCTCTTGTACATTTCCCTAGACCTACAAGCATGCTAAGCATTTCCTAATGCTAGAAAGGATCATTAGTGAATAAATGAATTGAGATGCAACATTTCACCAATAATCTGTCCCTTGATCTTGCCCTTTTATCCTTCTCTTCCCATATTTCTCCCCTTGCTGCCAGACTTCTTAAAGGAATAGCTGCACTTTCCCTTCTCTGAATATTCTTCTGTCTAATGCCTTCTGGCCTCCACACTACAGCTTTACTGAAATTGATCTTTCTAATGCCCACACTATCCTTCTAATTCTCCATTTCATCCTGATTCTATTCCTCCTCTCCACATTGTCTGCTGCCGTTGGTAAACTCCTTTTCAAATTTTCTATTCCTGTGATATTTGTGGCATCATCTTCTGAGTAATTATCTCTTCTTCCGATGTGCCCTTTCTGTCTCTCTATGGTCTTCTCTTCCTTGTTCCGTCTCTTAAATAATGGTGTTTCTTGGTGTTTCACTTTTCTTGTTCACTCAACATATTGTCAGGGTCAGGGCCTGTGTTCTTTCCCTACTTGGCTGGAAGCTGAGCTGCAGATTCTGACCCCCATCTCAGCATAGTCCTGGGGAATAGGGCTGAGGTGTAGGGTGAGGACAGCGAGAGTTCTTAGAAGGAACTGATGTTTCTTATACAGATCAGTGCCTGAGTCTGGCCTTGAGAAGTAAAAGATGGGAGGCTAGGGGAGATACCTGTAGCCGGTGAGGGGAGTGGCAATGGCTACACTTCCCATGCTTGGTGGGGCAGGGACACTGGAGTGCCCACAGGCACCCAAGGTCTCTGTCTGGAAAGAACTCAGCCCTGGACATCCAGCCCTGGCACCCAACATCTTTGTCTCGAACGAGCTCAACCCTTCGCCCAGGCAGGGCAAAACTGCTGGGGTCACCAGGGGCAGTAGAACCAGGGGCAGGAACTGAGCCTGGATGAGAGGTCACTGCTGGTGCAGCATGGATGTCCCCCTTTGGCCGTCTCTGAAGGTCCCACTGCTTCTTCACTTCAAAGAGCCAGCATTTGGATGCCGTTCACGACAGAAGAACCAGACAGCTAGGTTAAAGGTGTTTTTAACTTCTTTCCTTTTCATCCTCTTTTCCTGTGCTTTCACTCGCTGCAAGGAGGAACTTGAAGTAGCAAGCAGGGGTGGCAGCAAGAAAGGCAAATGTGGGGTAAGCAGAAGGAGAGCATAGACTCTGCCTCTGTCACCTCTGGGCCATGCAGAGAGCTACTGTCAGGGGAGGGGGCGCTAGCAGGCTGGGGAGAGAATCAGGTAGTAGTTAATGCACAGGTTAGGAAGTAGTGGTCTAAGCAATAGAGATAAGAATCATTTACTCAGGTGTTTGAACAGTTGTCTTGTGGCAGGATCATGACTCTTTATGTCATTGGAATGAAAATGGTGAAATGTGGCCATACCATTTCCATTCACTCAACAAATATTTATTGGATGCTTTCCAGGTGACCAGTATATCTAAAGCTGGTCTTTCTCTACTTAGCACTAAGAAAGGTTCAAGCCCCTTCTTGGTTTTCTACAGCTGTAAATAAGATTCTCCTATGACTCTCAGAAAGCTGCATCTTACTGAAGACACAGATGCATCCTTTGCCATCAATACCAGTATTGTTTAATCTAAAATGCACACACCATAAACCAGAGGAGTGGTACCATATTGAGGAGGGAACACTTTATTTTTGTACTCCAACAGTTTATTTTTCAAATATTTCTAAATGAACCAAGTGCCCAGAAATGGTGACACTTTAATGACTCCAGTTTCTGGTGGATAGGTTCAAAAGTGTGAAAGCACTCACCACTATGTTCCTGCCTAAAATCCCTGGGAGTAGGGGGCTCATTTTCTCACCTCTCTATTGCTAAATTAGAATTTCGCCACTTTCTGCAACTGAATTAGAGCCTGTACTTCAGCCAAAACACAGTGTGGATTAGACAACTAAAGACGTCTTTTCAAGTGAAACAAAGCACTTAATGCCAGGCAGGAAGTGTCCAGTGTGGCGTCTGGCTTTGTATGCGCTCTCAGGCCCTGTGGGTGCCAACAAGGGAGGTGCAGTGAGGCAGGTAGTTGCTGGGAACCTGAGCCAAACATAGAAGTTAACAGAGAACCCCTCAGGGACCCGCAGCTGCCACCACTGTTGGTGCAGGTGAGCAGGTTGTGTTTCCATAGGGAGGAATCAATGTCAAGTGCGAAAGTGTGTGTGTGTGTGTGCGCGTGTGCATGCATGTGCATGTGTGTGCATGTGCACCTGTGTGTGCGCACATGTGCGTGTGCGTGTACGCTTGTGCGTGCGTGTGCCTGTGTGATGTGTGCGCATGTCCATGTGCGTGTGTGCGTGTGTGTGTGTGCGTGTGCTTGTGCAAAGGCTTGTGTAGGACCTGGGCCGGGGTATGGAGAGAAAACATTAAAAGAATCATGATGATGATAAATGGGTACCTTTTGTTTTCTCTGGTGCAAAGGGGCGGGGTCTCTGAAGGAAGGAAGAAAAACATGTTGGGGAGAATAAGTCAGGGGCCTTTCATATATGCTATTCCGTGTAACCCTTTAGATGAGTATTGTCCCATTTTCATGAATGAGTAGACTGAGGCAGACAGAGTGGCTAGTGTACCCGATGCAGGTTAAATGTGAATACATGGTGCCGTTGGGATCTGAATTCTGGTCTTTGACCCCAAAGCCTGTGGACATCCCATTCCCCACACTGCCACTCCGATGGCTCCTTCTTGTAGTTGCTTCAAAGCACTGTGTACCCTAGTGACTTAGTGCATGGAACTCTGGAGGTCAATCACTTTGTCTTTCTAGGCCTCTGTGTCCTCATTTGTAAAATGAGGCAGATGAAGCAGATGAACCCAAAGTGCCTGGTACATAAAACACTTATCAATTATTTGATGAATGAATGAAAGATTGAATGGAACCCAGGGCTCAGTCGGCTGTGTATTGCAGGTGGAGTAAAGTGAGAGAACTAGGCAGGCAGAGGAACATAGAGACGTCTCTGTACATAACAGAATTTAGAAAGACACTTACTACTAGGGCCACGTGGTGAAACCTGTAGTCTTTCTCTCTCCCTTCCCTTCCCTTCTCTTCCCTTCCCTTCCCTTCCCTTCCCTTCCCTTCCCTCCCCTCCCTTTCCCTTTCCGTCTTCTTTCTTTCTTTCTCTTTCTTTCTTTCTTTTTCTTTCTTTCTTTTCTTTCTCTACCTTCCTTCTTTTTCTTTCTTTTTCTTTCTTTCTTTTTTTCTGCTTTCTTTCTTTTTTTCTTCTTTCTTTTTCTATCTTTCTTTCTTTTTCTTTCTTCTTTCTCTCTCCCCCTTTTCTCCCTCCCTCCTCTCCCTCCCTGCCTCCCTCCCTTCCTTCCCTCCTTCCTTCCTTCTTTCCTTCCTTCCTTCCCTTCTCTCTCTCTCTTTCTTTCTTTCTCTTTCTTTATTCCTTTCTCTTTTTCTTCTTTTCTTTCTCTCTTTCTTCTTTCTTAGCAAACAAACAAAGATCCAGTTCCAATGAGTTGGTTAAATGACTCACTTTGATGTGGCTACTTTGTAGACCTAGATATACAACTCAACACTGGCTGTTATGTGGAAAAGAACAGAAGCGAAACTTGAAAGCTGCTGCCTGTTTATATTTGCTGCAAAGAGGAGTAGCAGAGTTGATGATTTTTTGTATCTGAGCCCGTTAATCAGTCTTTGAATATGTGATGGAAGTTCTTGAGCCCAGCAGGGCGTGGAGAATGGAACCGCACAGCATGTGCAAACAGGAAGGCTGGGAGGCAAGAGTGCTGCTGAGGAAGAGCTTTGTGGGTGGGGGCCAGCGGTTCAACTGAGATGCTGACTTACTCTGTTCTCACTTTTATCTTCAGCAACATCTGTTACCATCACGCATGCTTTGTGATTTCAAGGGAAATTTAAAAGGTGGAGTATGGGTTATTGTAGAAGAGGAAAGAGAACAGCTGCAGGAGCTAAGAAGAAAGTGAGATGGGTGGTTTAGCAAGGGCCAAGAGCAGTCAGCGCCTGTCCAATGCTCCTGGCATTCCACTGAAATCAAGAGACAATCTCTGACAACCTCAAACCTAACCTTGTACAGGAGGTAGTTTTGTTTACATTTCAAAACAGAGCATGACCTTAGATGAAAATGAGAGACTTGAGCACATGGGGCATTGCAAAGGCAAGGAGAGAGGGGCATTTGGTTTAGGGGGCACAGTAAAAGCAGGGCTGGAGTACACACGGTTGCTTTATTTTAGGACCCAGTGGGAGACCATTGGTGTCAAGGGATATGAATATTTAACATTTTCCCAAGGAAACACTGAATCTGTTAGTTTTACCCTTCTGCATATTACAAGATGTATGCAAGAGAAAGACAGAGGACAATTCAGGGTCACTTGATCCAACTAGTTATGAAACAGAATGAAGTGAGAGAGAAGCACCAGTGGATTGAAAACCATGTAGAAAAATAACACTAACAGTAAATGTGGTTGACAACAGCAATCTCAGAATTAAAAAGTTTTCATTTTTAAAAAGCTTCCCAGTAATTAATGAATAAGAGGAGTGAGAGTAGGAAAGGTGTTTTGTGTTTTTTGTGGGAAAATTATTTTTACCTCAATTTAAAAAAATGTTAATTGGAGGCCAGGCACAGTGGCTCACGCCTGTGATCCCAGCACTTTGGGAGGCTGAGGCGGGCAGATTGCTTGAGCTCAGGAGTTCGAGACCAGCCTGGGCAACAAGGTGAGATCCTGTCTCAACTAAACGTACAAAAGAATAGCTGGGTGTGGTGGCTTGTCCTGTAGTCCCAGCTACTTGGGAGGCTGAGGTGGGAGGATCATTTGAGCCTGGGGGCAGAGGTTGCAGTGAGCTGAGATCGTGTCACTGTACTCCAGCCTGGGCAACAGAGTGCCCTGTCTCAAAAAAAAAAAAAAAAAGTACTTAGGTGTTACTGGGTTGATATAGTTTATTTCTGTCCATTCTTTCTTCCTCTTAACTGCTTGCCAGTTATCTACTTTGTTGAGCCTCTATTCAATTACTAAGTTAGTCTTCATTTAAATGATCAGAGGTTCTTTCATTCAGTAGTGCATATGATTATCATATAACATTTATTCATGGGGGGTGGGGTTAATGGAAGATAACTATGAGTTTTGGGCAAACCCATATCTCATTAATTATGTTTCAGTGGGAACTCCATAGTTTTTCAACTTATTGTAATTAGGGAGTTTACATTCCCCTGATAAAAGAAAAACTTCAGCTGAATTAAATTTAAGAGAGTTTAATTGAGCAATGAACGATTCGTGAATTGGGCAGCCCCCAGAATCACAGCAGATTCACAGAGACTCCAGGGGTGCCTCATGGTCAGAACACATTTATAGACAAAAAAGGTAAAATGGTGTACAGGAATCGGAAGTGAGGTGCAGAAACAGTGAAATTAGTTACAGCTCGGTGTTTGCCTTCTTTGAACGCAGTTTGAACATTCAGCAGTCTATGAGTGGTTGAAGTATGGCGGCTGGGATTGGCCAGCACTTAGCCATTGTAACAGGTGCATACTACTAAGCTGGGTTTTTTATTTTGTGTGACTATTAGGCTAGGTTACAGTTCATCCACAAGGACTCAAATGTAGAGTACAGAGTCTGTCTCAGGCCATATTTAGTTTGCTAGAACACCACCATCATGATATTGCAAAATATTTTTACCAAGAAGCTCAAAGCAATATTATTGAATAGTTATGAAATCAATTGAAAATAGGTAAATATTCTATAACTAGTTGTAGAAATGGAAAGATGTACATTCTGAGTCCAATCTGAAATCATTGCCTACCTCTCTTCAACCTTCTCCTTCTGTATCTGTAGTTCATTAATATCATCATCTATCCAGAGACCCAAGAGGTGTCTTTTCATCTCTATGCCCGTAATTTCCTACATCTTATCAGTAGCCAGATCCCTTTGTTACACCAACTACTTACGTCTAAAATTAGTATTTTTTCTCCCCATATCCTCTGCCCTGGTCAAGCCTTCATTGGCCCACCTGAACTGGTCTCCTAGCTTCTGATCTCAGCATCCCCCGTGCAAACTTCAAGTGCCTCGGATGGAAGCCCCTTAACTCCTTGCCATCATATGTACAAATCTTGCCTGCATCGCCTGCAAGGCTGTGAGTTCCAGCGGGGTTGGGGGTGGGTCTGTCTGATCCACCTTTGTGTCATCAGTTCTAGTACAAAGCCTGGTAGGTTGGCTGTGAGTAAACCTACATGCTATTCATCTATCTGTTTATCCACCGTCCATCCTTTCAACATATATTTAGTGATGTCTTATTATGGGCAGGCACACTTGTAGGCGAATGAGAATATGGAAGTAAACAAAATAGATACCGCTGTCCTTAGATATGTTGCTTCTTACACTGATACATACACTTAAACCTTTATAAAGACATTTTATAAATTTATGGAGTCAAACAGATCAGTGTTTTCCTCTATGATTTGTGCCTTTGTGCATTGCTTAAGAAATATTTCAGTTTTAAACCATAATAAAGCCATAGTAAATTTACATCTCTCATAGCATAATTTTGATTAAGAACTCAGGCTTGGAAATAAAATTATCTGAGTTCAAATCTCATCTTTGCTACTAAAAGCTGGACAAATTTGTTAACTATTCTATGCTTCAGTGTGATATCATTGATTACCATGAGAATAATTATTTAACTCATTAAGGTTGTTTTGAAGATTAAATGAGCTAATACAATGAGATGCCTGTAGAATGGTAACTCATAAATAGTAAGGTTATATTATTGTAGCTATTATGTTTGTTTCTTATTATTCTCTCTTTAATCCATCTGAAATGTATTTTCATTTATGGCATAAGCTGGGAATTGAATTTTATGTTCTTTATTATTATTTTTGTGTGTGTGTGTGTTTTGTTTTGAGACAGGGTCTTGCTCTGTCCTCCAGGCTGGAGTGCAGTGACACAATCATGGCTCACTGCAGCCTCAACTTCCTGGGCTCAAGTGATTCTTCCACCTCAGCCTCCCGAGTAGCTGGGATTACAGGTGTGTGCCATCATGTCCAGCTAAGTTTTTAAAAATTAGTTTTTTACAGACAGTGTCTCACTGTGTTGCCCAGGCTGGTCTGAAACTCCTGGCCTCAAGTATTATGTTATGCTTCATATGGAAAACCAGCTTTTGCCAAACTTTTTTTTTTTTTGAGAGAGAGTCTGGCTCTGTCACCCAGGCTGGAGTGCAGTGGCACGATCTCGGCTCACTGCAAGCTCCGCCTCCCGGGTTCACGCCATTATCCTGCCTCAGCCTCCCGGGTAGCTGGGGCTACAGGCGCCCGCCACCACACCCAGCTAATTTTTTTTGTATTTTTAGTAGAGACGGGGTTTCACCATGTTCACCAGGATGGTCTCGATCTCCTGACCTTGTGATCCGCCCGCCTCGGCCTCCCAAAGTGCTGGGATTACAGGCGTGAGCCACCGCACCCAGCCCAAACTTCTTTTTAAAATCTTTCAGTGGCTTCTGTGTGCTCCTAATATCACAGTAAAATTATTATTTTTTCTTTTTTTTTTGAGATGGAGTCTTGCTGTGTCACCTAGACTGGAATACAGTGGCGTGATCTTGGCTCGCTGCAACCTGTGCCTCCTGGGTTCAAGCCATTCTCCGGTCTCAGTCTCCACTCCACAGTAGCTAGAACTACACACATGCACCACCACGCTGGCTAATTTTTGTATTTTTGGTAGAGATGGGGTTTTGCCATGTTGGCCAGGCTGGTCTCGAACTCCTGACATCAAGTGATCCAGCCATCTCAGCCTCCCAAAGTGCTGGGATTACAGGTGTGAGCCACTGTGCCTGGGCTATCACAGTATAATTCTTGATTTGATCTACTCTGCTCTGTAGAATCTGGACCCTGCCTGTCTCTCGTATTTCCCTTTTTTGTGACTCTGTTTCTGTGGTTCAGACACCCTGCTTTCTTTTGTGGTCCAGGAATATACCAGTGTCTTTTCCTCCCTGGGGCCTCTGCACTTGCTATTTTCTCTTCTTGGAAGTTTTTCTCCCCAAGTTTTATACTGATGCCCCAAGTCATTCAGGCCCTCCCTGACCACCCAGTAGAAAAGGTATCATTCTTCCTGCACTAACAAACCAGGGCACTCTCTATTTTGTCATCATTTACTTTATTCCATCTTGTTTTACTCATCACATTTAGGATCTGAAATTTGTTTTGATTAATCATTTTCCTTCCCCTGCTAGAATGTAAGCTTCACTGGAACAGAAACCATTAGCTGTTTTATTTATTGCTGTATCCTCAAAATCTAGAACAGTGCCTGGGAAATAGATAATAATTACTTTAGTGAGTAGTTTGTACTTTTCTCCTGATCCAAACAGGCTTGCTTTCTGGATGGCTAATACTGGTGACAGTACGGAAGGTTGATTTGAGGTGCTACAGAGTGACTTAGGATGGGGACTGGCCAGACAAGGGCAGGAATGGTGGAGAAGGAGATAGGCCGGAGGCCTGGCAGGCTGGCCGGGTATTGATTTATGTGTGCTTGTGTGAGAAGATCCAGGTTTTCCTGACTTGGAGCCCTGGCATTGGCTGTGCACCATGCCTGGAATTTCTTTCACTGGCTTATTATTTCAGACTCACATTAAATGTAACCTGCTCATAGAGGCCTTTCTGGAGCCCTTTCTGTAAAGTGGATCTTCAGAGACTTGAAGACATCGAGATACTGAATACCCCAAGAATTTAAACGTGCATGCCAAACGTTTAAAGGTAGGCATAGGCACTAAGGCCATTAGAATGTGAGCTCCAGTGAGGCAGGAGTTCTGTCTCTTCTCTCTCACCATGTTTCAGCTCCTGGCACATAGTAAATACTCAGCAAATATTTATGGAATGAATCAATATTTGGTTTTTCTGTGGCTTGTTTTGTTTTCCTGTTAACTTTGCTTTTCTACTTTGATGTTGAGATGATTAATTTTTTTTCCTTTGGGCCTAAACATTTAAAGCTGTTGCTTTGAATGACGTGTCTGTTTTAGAAAACACTCTGCCAGATTGTGGTGCTGTTTATCTGCATGTCAGATGTCTGCCTTCTTCCCCGTGCCACCACTTTTTGGGCTGGTTTGACTTGGAGGACATCCCTATCTTGTTACCCTGGCATCTCTTCAGAAGTTCACAGTTACAGAGAAGCTTTTGGTGGGGGAAGAGTTCGAGTATGAAATACTAAGATTTGATAGGCACTAGTTCAAGACAGGCTTGTAGAACTATGGATGATAGAAAGGTAGGAGAATTCAAACCAAATCAAACATTTATGTAGTGCTTGCTGTGTGCAGGAAATTGTAGTATATGCTACGGGGAATATTTCAAAGTTAAATGTGCCCTGAAGAGCAAACAAGGCAGCTGGGAAAGATGATTCCACTCCAGAACCACCACATTTACATTGGGACATACCGAGGGAGACATTTTGGAAACAGATGTGATGCCTGGGAGACAGTTGGCTTTGGAGTGCCGAGGTCTAGCCTTGAGATTTTTAAGAATCATCTAGGATGAGAGCAAACATTCAAAATGGCGACCTCAAAAGTACAGAAAGGTCCTGAATAATTCTTCAAAAGTGAAAAGAATCGTAGTGCAGATTGCATTCACAGAGGCAGAAAGATGGACCCAAGGAGAACATTTTTAAAAAAACAGTAACGATAAAGGCTGGACTGTTTGGCTTACCTTAACTAGGGCATCAGAATTCTCCACTCCTCTTAATGAGCACTTGGTAAACGTCTACGTCCTAGAATCAGCAGTACACTCACTTCTGACAGAAGTGGAGAGTGCTCCATTCTACAGATAACAGAGAACTTTCCAAACTGCTGAGCTTCTGGAGCTTCCATTTCCCCAGGTAGCCCATGTAGGAAACCAGGATCTGTGATCCAAAGACTCAGAATAAACATTTCTTTTTCTTTCTTTTTTTTTTTTTGTGAGACGGAGTCTCGCTCTGTCGCCCAGGCTGGAGTGCAGTGGCGCGATGTCGGCTCACTGCAAGCTCCGCCTCCCGGGTTCACGCCATTCTCCTGCCTCAGCCTCCAGAGTAGCTGTGACTACAGGCACCCGCCACCACGCCCGGCTAGTTTTTTTGTATTTTTAGTAGAGACAGGGTTTCACTGTGTTAGCCAGGATGGTCTGGATCTCCTGACCTTGTGATCCGCCCGCCTCAGCCTCCCAAAGTGCTGGGATTAGAGGCGTGAGCCACTGCGCCCAGCCGAGAATAAACATTTCTTAGTGCTGAGCCTCCACACGCAGAATGGAGTTGTGATTCATACTCTGGGAAAGGAAAGAAAGTTCTGCCCATGTGGTGAGAAAGGAAGCCAGGGTTTGAAACCAAGATGGCCAGGCCCTTCCCCACATCTGCCTCTAGGTTGCTATCATTACATCACGTGCAAGGAAGTAACTAGGCAAGATGAGACCCTTTGACATAGGGAGTGGCAGGCATGGCCTCTGTGAGAGCTCAGCAGGCATTTGCTGATGTGGCGTGTGATCTGCGGGAGCCTCTGCCCTCTCCTCTATGCCCAAATGCTCCCAGCAGTCTCTCAGGAGTTTGCCATGCCCATGAGAGTGAAGGGTGGTTTTGCTCAAGCCTGTGATAGGCAGCAAGCTCCTTAAACTGTAAACAGTCTTAGGAGTAGGAGGGATATTCACTCACTGTACAGGAACAGTTAGTTGGGTAGAAATAAGCAGGCCAGTCCCTGGAGAAATATGGAACAGGGTGAGTATTTATAATGGTGCAGATGGGGTGGAACAGAAGGAGAAAGCACAGAAAAATCTCAGAAAGGGAGCCTGGGTTGTGGTAGGTCTTAAAGAGGCAATCTGGGGGGTTTGGGGTGTCCTGTAGTTACAGGGCACAGACAAAAAGAAGTTAGAAGCATGCCAAAGAGAACTCTCACTGCTTCGCCTTTTGGCCCCAAGGCCAGTCTTAAGTGACTAGGAAGGGGGCAGCCAGGTCAGATGGTGATTAAAGTCATTTGCTCTGAGACATCCTGCTGGGGCTGCATCCCCCTCACACACAAGCAGATGGGTTTTCCTCTTGGCCTGGGGAATTGTTTGCTCTCAGGTGGCATATCTTCATAGGAGTGCTTGGCAAGTGTGGGCAAATGCCATCAAAAATCTCCCAGCCTTGTGAAGATGGTCTCTTACCATTGACAGAGCACTTAGCACCTTGCCAGGTACCGTGCTTAATATCTCATTTAATCCCCAAGACAACCCCATTAGCAGGTTCTATACTATAATCCCCCATTTCCAAATGTGGAAAGGAGGGCACAAAGAAGTCCAGCAGCTTCCTCAAAGTCATGATGGAGCTGGGATTCAAACTTGGGTCCTTTTCTGCAAAGTTTTTGATGCTAACCTCTACACACTTTGGTCTGATTACCAGGAACATTATATTATCTTTCCTGTTATGGTGGTGGGTTGACTGCTGGAATCCCAAAACCCAGGTAATGCATGAAAGATAAATAAATTAGCCATTCTTGACCTTTTCAAATACCAAATAAATTTTAACAAGCCTTTATATAAAACTGACTTTTATTACAATTGAAAAAAGAGCAAAGACAATTTGATAAGTGCCTTTAATTACAACATACCTGCTATTTACATGTAACCATACTTTTATATACAGCTTGAATAAGTTTTATTACATGTAAACTATAAGGTATTACAAATTAAACTCCAGTCTTTTCTGGATATTCAGAATTGAAATACTACCGGCAGAAACACACAGAAAACAAATACCCATTTCAGTTCCTCAGGTACCATTACTGGTTGAATGATCAAGATCTGGTCACAGAAGAGAATTGGAAATATGCATCAAAACAAAACTTATTCTTAACGTGACTAACAGTATTGTTATTTAAACCCTAAACATAATTAATAATTGGATCATTAAAAACACAACTTCAATTTATATAGCACCTTTCTTCTGAAGAGCTGAAAGCATTCGTGCTTATCTCTATTATTTCGTTTGTCCCCATAACATCTCTATGAGGTAGGCAATGGTTGGTATCATTATCCCCATTTTGTATATGGAGAAACTGAGGCACAGAGAAGTTAAATCATTTGCTCGAGGTCACACAGTAAAGTCAATGCTGGAACAGGGACCACAGCCCTGTGCTCTTGTCTCCAAAACCAGTGCTTCTCTTTACACTAAATTGTCCCATTTGAGAATTTAATTCAACAACTCAATACACTTTTCCAATAAATTAAAAAATGTACATTTTTTTCACCCATAAAAATTTTTGAAATACTGTGAGCAAGATACAAACACTCTGGGATGCATGGTAGACAGATGCTACACTCTTCTAGAAAGTGCTTATGGAAATGTTTATCTTATTTTAATGGAGTTTCTTTTCCTAGTTAAAACAAAGTAGATGTCTTTACAAGAAATATATTTGAAAGAATGCTTCTAGTCACCTACCCAATTATAGCTCTAGTAGCCATATTATGTTATCTATAAACCAGGTTTATTCCTGAGTTTAAAAAGAAGAAAATATCTAAATTATAAGTTAAATCTTTGAGATAATTTTTCTCATTTATACACATTTACTCAAGAGACTCAGAGTGGCAGATAGGGAATTGGGCCAACACATTTCCCAGAGAGACATGAGAACTGAGAACCATAGGGGCAGGAAGTCCGAATTTTGCTCTAATCCCTACTCCCTTCACCGCTCTAGAGTCAGCTGTATGGTTGATACTCCAAGCAAATAAAAAGATAATGTTTAAAAAGTATCAAGGTCACAAGCTTACTAGAATGCTCACAAATGTTTGCTGACTTGAACGCAAAGTTCAGCTTTCCTGACGCTTTCCACATTGCTTGTCCTCAAGACGGGAGCATTGCTGCAGGCACGGCCATCTTCCAGGACGTGGGCGGGGCAGTGGTGGGGCAGCACATAGGAATTAAATCCTAGCATGGCTCCAGGAAAAACAAGACCAAGTCCTATATTCCAAAAGTAAAGTTAAAAAAAGCAAGCATGCTTAAGGGGTGGGTCATGAACACCATATCAGGTTCATTTATGAGTCTTCCATTAAAAATACATAGAGGCTTGTGAAAGGAATGCTGAAAATCCTCAACCCATAGACTCAGGCTTTTAGTCCCAGCCTCTTCTCCTAGAGAAGGGCACTGCTGTCTTTCAGGGAAACCTTCACTACCTACATGAGGAGCTGAAGATTAAAAGGAAAATTCTCTTTAAGCTTAAGAAAGGAAAAGGAAACCGTTTGCTTTAAACTCACGGTTTGCAACTTGTTGAGTTAAAAACCAAACCAAACCAAACCAAACCAAACCAGGACATGACAATAAGAGAGTTCTGAACTGTATGTAGGCTCTAGAGAGCGACTGGTCCTTCTTTTAGCCTTAACTGTGTCCTATTTAGAGTGCCTAACAGGTATACTAGGGGAACTTTAAAAAAACTAAATGTATAAAGAGAATGAACAGAGAGAACTGTTCTGCTAATTTTGAAAAAAAAGATACATTCTAGAATATCCATTCAAAGAGTTAACTGTGAATACTTACAGCAAAGTTTTACAAAACCAAAATGAAACACGCTGGCTCCTGAAGTATGTAGAAAATGAGAACTTTTAGCAGCTGCACCTCCAATTCACCTATCCTAGGACCTAGAGGGTGCTTGGTTTCTCACCCCAAAGTCAGGCAGTTTGCTATAAATGGCCAAGTTATTCTCCATATCTGGTAGCTCTACCTTTGCATGTGAAGCACTCACAGTTTTCTTAGGACCTGGGGGATCAGCGCAAACTGGCTGTAACTTGACATCATCCTTAGGCACTGTTTCCTGGGGGAGAGGGTGCAATGGCTTCATGGCGAAAACATTTTACACTCAATTTGCTTTAAAAATGTTTTCTTTTTCTTTTTTTTCTTTTTTTTTTTTGAGATGGAGTCTCGCTCTGTCACCCAGGCTGGAGTGCAGTGTTGCGATCTCAGCTCACTGCAACCTCCGCCTCCCAGGTTCAAGTGATTCTCCTGCCTCAGCCTCCCGAGTAGCTGGGACTACAGGCACATGCCACCATGCCTGGCTAATTTTTTTGCATTTTTAGTAGAGACAGGGTTTCATCATGTTGGCCAGGCAGGTCTCAAACTCCTGACCTCAAATGATCTGCCTGTCTCAGCCTCCCAAAGTGCTGGGATTACAGGCATGAGCCACTGCACCCGGCCTAAAAATGATTCCTTCTTATAAAAAGGATTTCTTCCCCTTCACAACACTCAGCTTCCTTTTTGTTTCCTGGCAACTATGGGTCTGGTGTTGTCATAAGAATCTACCTTCCACATGCTGGACAGTGGGGGCTGCCGCTTGAGGAGACCCAGGCCAGATACAGAGCACTGCGGGGAACATAAGCTTCCTTGGTTAGAGCATGACGCTAACATTTCTGCCTCTGTGACTTTGATTCCACCACAATTTTTTAAAAGTTCTTTTCCATGGCCCCTTAGTGTCAACCATTCTTCTGAAAGAAGTGAGCAACAGTGTACATGTTTTGGCAAAAGTCATGACAAATAGCACCAGCATCTGCCGCCCTAGGTGGACCTGTGGCCTCACTTTGGCAGCCTGTGAGTTGGGCAGAGCTGTGGTGAGGCACGGTTCCATGCTGGCTGGCAGGGTCTGTGATACGGCAGCACTGTGATTGGTACCGGAAAGACATAATGACACATCCTGTCAATAGTAGACACAGAAGGCTGAGTGGGGAAGAGACCCAGGGATATTGCTACGCAAAGCGGTAGGCCAGCTAAGTACCAGGAGACAAACTGAGGTGGGAGGAAATAGTGACTTCATGGCCTCATTCTTTAGACTTACTCCTTAAAAGGACTAGATCCGGGGAGGGAAAAGTAATCACAAAATGTTCAAGCTAATAAGAGATACTTTTGGACTTAAAACTAAAGTTTAAAAATTCCCAGCACGGAAAACAACTTTCTCACTCTTTTGTGAAGTGGACAATTTGACCATTACAAAGACCTTTTGAAGCAATGAATGAAAATGCTACTAAGTATCATGAATTATCTTTTAATATTTTTGAGTAACGGGAGTACTTTAATACTGATTGGGCCCATGTAATAGACAATATGTCACCTTTGGTGTAACTACTTTTATGAGGAAAAAACATATTAACAATGAAATGCCAATTCCTATTTATGACAGACCTTTTTTGTTTAGCTATATTTCAAGTTTCCCCAGAAAATATGAGGCATGTTAATACAACACAATTATTTAAAAGGGAACAACATTAAAACATTTTACTGCTGCCAGTGTAACATACAGACATCTGAGAAATGACAATTATCAACCTTTGTAATACAAGATTATGCAAGGTGATATGAGGCAACCCAAGGACAGCACATTTTAAAAAATACCCACAGTATCTAACTGGCAAGCCAAAAAAACTTCCTGTATTAAGAGAAATGATTACTGAATTGAATGCTTTTTAAAAAATGTCTTTTAAACAAAAATTCTATTTCACTTTTCATGTTACATTAAGAATTTGGAATATTATTTTTCAGTGAAGTCAAAGAAGAACTTGAAAAAAGTAATGACATACTTCACAAATAGAAGAGACTGGATGTAAACACAGACCTAAAAATGAGCAGTAGGATAAAAAAGCCATGAATGTTTGTTCTCTTCTGGACCATGATTTTAAATTTTAATTTGGTAATTCAGATCAAGATTCTAATTTATCATGGTTTCTGGACTGACCTCTTTAAGTTAAACACTTTCAGTCTAAGTGTGTTCAACTTGCCGAAAGCTACTGTCAGGAAAAATGTATTTAAGAAAAGATACAACACAGGGCAAGAAAATACTACTGTACAATAAGGAATTTAGATTTTACTGCAAATAAAGCCATATTTGATATTATAGACACATGTTTCTATTTTCACCTCAGTCACTTATTAACACCAAACATTATACTTCAACTTTTCCCCATTACACAGTACAATAAGCCTGTCAAGATTTTCAGGAAGTAACCATCAGTACCTACTGTGCTTCCAGCAGCCAAAGCTAAGCTGGCTGGGTACCAGAAATCAATACCTTCAGGAGAATGGCATCACAAGATTGCATGGACTTATATTAACTATTACAAGGAGCACTGGAAGAAAACGTCATTTGCTCATTTACAAAATCCTAATTGAACTAAAGCTCTGTAATTATAGCCACGGTATCAGACCAGCTTTTTTGCACATCCTATCACATCGCTGCCTGCTGATGTTTTACACTGCCTATAAAGCCTCATAATTTTAAAAGGGAATGAAACAGAATGCCACGGGTGACCGACCTCTGCTCCTGCTACTTGGGAGTCACGTTGCCTTGGCTTCATCCTGGCTCAAGGTTACTAGTCGCTTGCTGCTTTAGGCCAAATCTTTTATCTCTTTACATTTCCTCCTCTGAGGCTGAGTCAGAAGTAAGTCACATGTATAACAGAACTGTCTTAAAATATCACTGTTTTTCAGCCAAGAGAATTATGGATGCAATTTAAAGTCTAAATATATTAATTGGAAAAATTAAATTAGACAACTCAAAGTTTTCCTGTAATTATCAAATGAAACGGATTGAAAAACTTGTTCCTTCTAATTCTGCTTTTCCAACAAAAGTTCATCACACTAGCAGGATAAACATTCAAAATACATAATAGAACATACCCTAATTAAGCACCAGAGTTGTGTCAGAGCCAAGTATATACACACACACGTATATGTATGTGTATATGTGTGTGTGTGTGTGTGTGTCTGTAGTTTATTACTGGTTAAGTAAATGCTCTAATTAGCAAAAATCATGAGAAATATATATAGTGACATAATGTGGTTAAATTTTAGTTCTCTGTGTTAACTACTTACTGTTAATTTAGTACTCAATTAGAATTAACTCTGGGATTTTGAGGGCAGATAAATCAGTAATTAGCCTTTTTCCCACAAAGAATAGTGGTAGCTTCAAAAGCTTCAACAGACCTAATGATGTAATTTATTCAGGACAGAAAAAAAATATGTAGCTAACATTCTGGCAAGAATTACTTTCTTATAGAATTTAAGATTTCTTCAAATATTTTCTTTTCTATATAGCATTTTGCTCTTGTGTAGTTATCTGCCTAGGATACAGACAGGATATTGAGACTATTTCAGAAAGCAGACACACTAAAAACATTTGATAAATTAAAAAAATTTTGCATAAAACAAAATATGTGTTTATAGTCCTGCTGACTATACTTAAGAAATACCAAAAGTAGAATACAAAATGCTTCTAAACTTTCAAAATATCTGAATAAAAACAAAGATCCTACTTTTAACTGAGATAGATTTATAATTCTTACTTACAAGATAAAAAAAGTCCTAAAATTTATTTTTAAATTTCACATAACCTGCTATAATTGGCTGTAGAAAATGGATGTCAAAATAGAATTTTAAATATACAAATTGTTTTTGATAACTACCTTTCGTATATTTTATTTAAACTGTAGCATTAGCTCAAGATGAAACTTTTAAAAAGAAGCCATAGGCTTTTGTTGAACTCAAAGATTCAAGCCCAGATTCTGAACAAAGTAATTTTTGAAATTTATGAAAAACTATACTATACATTCAAAACAGTGATAGTGCCTCAGTAAATATACTTCAGTAAAATATCCAGTGCTCCAAAGAGCTGAGCTGTCTTTCTAAGGTTCACTCTGCTTCTCTCCTCCAGCCCTCATGGCCTGTGCTACCGTCTATTCTTTTAGCGTTTATGCTGGAGGGCCTTACAGTTCCTTTAAAAGTACACTGAAAATACTTCATATCACAGCTTATTTTAACCACTGGTTCTCAAATTAAAAGGTATATTTCAGTGCATATTTCATGGCCACATTGCAGAACTAGTATTTGAAAACTTCTGGGGGATATTTTGGTAACAAAATTGCAAAATTACATGATTATTTATGAGCTTTCTATAGAAAGGTTTTTTATTTATTTTTTTTATTTTTTTACTTTAGAGATCATACCTACTTCCCTGCCTTTTTGATAAGTAAGGCATGAAATGAAACACAAGTTTTGAGCTGTAAGGTGCCTATAAAGGATATCACTACAGCATGCACAATGTTAGGTGTGTAAGATGACATGGCTGTTACCATGTACTAAAGAACCCCATCATGTGAGAGGCTGCTGAGTCAAAGTCATTAACACAAAGCAGTGAAAATCACCAGGCAAAGCAGTGCTTATGAGAGACTGGAATTCAGAGAAATGCAAGGTGCAAACTTCTCTCTAATCCAAGGGTATTCTGCTATGATCTTCTAATCAATGATGATTGTGTTTATGCTCATGACATCTTCATGGGAGAGACCAGGCTGATTGCAAAATAATCACAACAACCAACATAGCTCACTTCGCAATGTCAGAAATGCAATGTAGAGCAGTCACAAAGTCAAACCATGAATACAGGGATGGAAAAACATTCCAGTGAGCTGGTCTCTACAATTTTTAACACATTTCATCCTCCCAATTATATTCTTTGCCCATAAAGAAGAAAAACAGCAAGATTATTAAATCCAAAAAGTCACAGATGTCACAATGGGATGAAATAATTTCCTCATTTTTTTTTCTTTATCAATATAGGAAAAGCTGTCTTTCCATAGCTCAAACTCATAATAGCACTTCAACTAGGCTCCTTTGAAAATGAAAAGTGAACAAGTTTCCTAATGCCAGCCTTATAAGATCTAAAGAGATGATTAAATTCAAACCAGGCTGAGCTCTTAATCTGAGCTATTTCAGCCACTGATGTTTGTAAAATATAGGAAGAAGATTCCAATAGGCAATTTGCATTGGCAAGCACTGGACTACAGAATTCATCACTGTTTTCTGAAAAAATGTAATTAAACTTTAATTGAATTATGATATTTTATGAGGTTTATAATTCACAGCCACCTCTCATCATATTTTGTTCTTCTTTCCATTTTTACCCTTTCAAATATTTCAATATTGCCCACCGTAAACCAATGAAAATGAATAATTATTTATGTACTTTCCATTTATTTCTCTAGGGGTCTAGGTAATTTGGATCAGGAGCTCCAAGTACCATTTAAAAAGGTGAGTCTTTAAAACCCATCAGTGTTTTAAACACTTGATTAGGAAAAAGATAAGAGCTCCTTGTAATGATCTAGCTTATGTGCTTTATGATATCTTTTCCAAAGGAGAGTATAAATCATTGTACATAAAATCAAAACAGTTAATATACATTTTTTTCTGGCACTTTTGAGAAATTAGGCATTGAACATAAAACATCTTATAAACTTACATAACAAAAATAAATGTTTACATTTTAATCTTAGATTACCTTAGGGTAGCAGTTAACTTATGAGATGCCACACTGTTGGTGTGGGCAGTGGAGACCATGGGAAATACACATTCACGTGCACAGCCCTTCGGAGATGGACGCATGGCTGCCATCCAAATATGTGGTCTGTGTCCCAACATAAAGATTAAGGCTCTCTGTTTTGAAGGAATGAGTTCTGGGCTTAAACAAGTACAGAAGTACCACAATGCTCATGGAAAATACTGAAAAGGCTCGGACGAGTTTTCAAACACTGGGGGAAACACGTTTTTGACTAGAAAAATAAAATAAAGCATCTAAAACTGACTTCAAGTACTCTGGGGAGAGGCTGCTGATATAGAGTGCCAAAATAAGAGGGAACAAAGATGGAAGAGACTCCAGGGACGTCCCTCCCCAGTCCCTTCAGCTGCAGGGTCCAGATCCCCAGGTGCCGACGCGCAGCTCTTTGGGGAGGACTGGCGACCTGGGCAGAAAGCAGCAGCCATGGTTTGTCGCCATCCTAAAACACCTACATTGAAGGCAAAGGCCAAGCTTCGTGTGAAAATTTCCTTGGAATGAACCACAGGAATCTGGACATTTCAAGGGGGAAAAAGCCTTAAAGTCAATAGCAGACAGAGAAAAGGAAAGAGGGGAAGAAAAACCTGGTCCTTCCGAATGGCAGTAGTTCAGGCTGGGGGCCTTGCGGTCCTTGGTGAGTGCAGTTTTTCCATACAGCTTGGCCTTCCTCACTAATGAGATGAGACCACTGACAGATGGGGTCTTTTGCGGGCGGTGAGGGTGCGGGAGGGAGATGTGCTTGGGTGTGCCTGTCCATCTGGCAGGCAGGGGCACACTCAGGTGCAGCCTAGTCCGTACCTCTCTGTCTCAGAAACTGAACAACTGGGAGAACAGTCAGGGCCTCTCCAACCATCTTCAGGGGACTAAAGCAGCATATGAAGTATATATTTGTGTCACTTCTTCTCTTCCATGGAAGAAACGCCCCCAGAGACTGATCACAGGCTACCCAGGGTTGTCCTCTGGGTTGCTAGAGCCTGGTAATATCTCTGCCTTGCTGCAAGTCACTAATGCTCTCGTAGTCGTTCTCCTTCGGGACGAGACCGCGGTGGCCATTGGTCCCCAGGGTGGCCTTTTCTTCCTCTCTGTGGAGAGTCTGTATCGCTTCATAATCAGGCTCTGGCTCCTCACCGGGCCTCCCTGCTGGTGGAAGTGTGCTGTTTGGAGTTTTTTCGAAGTCTTTAACAGTAGCATAGAGATCATTACAGGAGGAGGGTGACCTCTGTGGGTCCTCTTGAATGGAGGTGTAGGTGGACTCTGGCACTGTAAGTGACTGTCCTGATTTATTCCCTAACTGTCCAGGTTTATTCACCGATGAGTACATAGCAGAGATCTAGGAAACAAAGGAAGAGCTGAATAAACTTCCAGCTGTGACTTCCCCCTCCCTCTTTTTAGTGACAAGCCACATACTGAGCACTCCTGGGCTTCTGTGTGTGTGTGCTCCTTAAAGATTTGTTCTTTCTTATCTGTACTAATTATGGAGCACATTACTAGAGAATAATTACACACATTATCTTCAACAGTGTTAACGAGATCAGTCATATTCCCTCAATTCCATGAAAACCCAGTTCTCTTGGGTCTGCGGAGGAATTTGAGGAGAGGTGGGGTGGAAAGCTCCCGAAGCTCCCGGAAACCTGACCACAGCATTGTGTTTTATTTCATTTCTATATCAGAATGATATTTTGCCTGAAAAAGGGCTCCACTGCTTTACAAAAAAGGACAGAAAACACATAGTAGACTAGTGATTCTCAAAGTGTGGGCTGTAACCAGCAGCAGCAGGATCTGGGAATTTGTCAGAAAGGCAAGTTCTCAGGCCTCACCCCAGAACCACCACATCAGAACCTCAGGGCTGGGGCCCAGCAATTGGTGCTGATTCTGATGGCCAGTAAAGTGTGAGAACCACTGAATTAGACTACTCCATGCTTCCTGCATCACAGTGGTCTCCAATACCCATTGCTGGATTCTCATTGGTGGTACACATATATCTGAAAAGGTATTCCTGTCCATTATTTTTTGACTTAGTTGTGTATTACTGGTTAAACAGACATTGACAGACCAGGTCTAGTTTTATTCAGTGGGAAAACTCATTCTGGCTTGCATCCAGCCAAGTCAGAAATAACAACTTACGGGATACTATTTCCTATGGTAAGAGCCAGTGGCTCTCCAAGCACACCCTCACAGTCCTCACAGTCTCACTAATAAATCCTTTATCACCTCCGATATCAACAGGGATTTCATTCATTGTGAAGATTAAATGTACTGATTAGGAGACTTTTGGGGAGTATTACTTTATTGTGAAAAATCATGGTTGGAAATAAGTAAAAATACCCTTCATTACCTGTGTTTATTTTTATCACAGTGATTTGATTCATTCAAATACCCAGGAAGTACATGAACACGCTTCCTCACAGATGCCTGGCTTCCCAAGGGCTGAGGGACATTTTCCTGCTTTCCCTTTTCTCACATACTGTGGGTGAAGTTTCCAGCTGGCCTCAAAAGCTTCTTAAGACAGGCCTGCCACATGCTAACTGGTCATTTGCATGAGAACTTTTCATTACAGGCTGGTGGCTGGTTCAGTTTGGTGAGGCCTTGACAATCCCAAGGGTTTACAGTTCAGAAAAACAGTCTTTGGAAAACTCTTGCCATGTTGATCTGACTATCCTAATGAATATGAAATTATTAACATTCTCACCTTAGAGGTTTTCATGAAAAAACTGCTCTCAAGATAGAATAATTATAATTTCTTTGAATTTAGGGAGAACAAAAAAAAATTCACTGCTGTTTATACTGAAGTGCAAACACAGAATTTATTATCTAAATGGTGGTCTAAGCCAAAAATTACATATGGGCAGATGATAAAAGGGTAAATAATGGATGACAGTGGTGAGGGGAGAGGCATACCAGTTTATTCATCACCTGGTAACATCGAGGAGGACAAACGTACCCTGACTTAGACTGGAACAGTGAGAGTCAGCCCCTCACCACCATTTGCTTCTCTCCTCAGCTTTCTTCCCCATGGTCCCTGCCATTAATGCCCCTCACTCTTTGTAAGAGTACTTGGTCTTCTTGGCCTTTGTCCTCATTCGTTAACTTGCAATTTAATATTGACTCTGGGAATGAACCTAGTGTGAGGAGGGTCTCACTGTGCATTTCAACTTTTATAAAAGCTTCTTGAGTCTTCTAATATTCCTTTTGACTGTTTTCTATGACTATTATGACTATTATTTTTATTTTGTATACAGGTTTCTCTTCTAGCCCCCTTGCTATTTAGCTTCTCAATTTTTCTCTTTAAAACTTTCATCATTATTCCTCAGTCTGTACATTGTTGCTATATTCTCATAAGTTACTCTCTTCCTTTTCCCCATTTCTCTTCTTTTTCTAATCAATCCTTTCCACAACACTCTGTTAAATTGGGATAACAGAACTTAAAGCTCAGATCTCAGCTTCAGTCTGGACTGCTTAACATTAAATTACATAAATACAAAAAAACCCTTTTATATTTATTTTTCCTCTGTCTTAAAATGAATGTCTGTGAGTCATAGTTATGTCATGTTAAAAATTCATCAGTTTAACTAGGTCCTGTTTCAATTGTAAGATAAGAAGCAATTTACCATTTTACATAGCCTGTAATTTCCAGAATTCCTATATATTTTATCTTCTTGTCCCAAATGGGATCACTTTGGCTGCAGAGTAGAAAACAGAGTGGAGGGAGGCCAAGGAGCTGCCAGGGACCAGCAGGAGGGGACTGCTCTGGCCTAGGGAGGGGCAGCCGCAGTGGGCTTGAGGAAGGTGGGTACACAAGGAAAACAGTTTGGAGGTGCAACTGATGGGTCTTGGCAATTGACTGTGTTGGAGGACAGTGAGGAAAAGGAAGTATCAAGATGACCCCTAGGTTTTGGTCTGTGCAACCAGATAGACAGATGGCTGGTCCATTCTGGAGGTAGAAACATGGAAGAGGGTGGGCAATATCACCTAGGGAAAGCACTTCTGCTCCTTAAACATTCAATGTGGGAGTCTATCTCCATATTCTAATGTTTTACTCAGAGTCCTATAGGAAGTGATGTACCTGCATATGTACTTTGCTCTTGTACGTGTACACAATTTGCTCTGCTAGGAATTCCAGATAGAAGCTATATGCAGTTAGATCAAAAGGTGTTTAGCTCTCTGAGCATAGCTCGACATTTTATATATATGTGTGTGTGTATACACATATATATATTTCATATGTATATATGTATATATAATACTGGCTTTAACAATTTTAATCTTTCATTGAAAATCTAACCTGTGAATTTTGCACCCTGGTGCTTGGGAATATGTGATCTGCTCTTGTTGGCTGCTATGTCTGACCCTTGCTCCAGCCTGGAACTGTACTTACTGAAGTTAATCTGCTCTCAGCATCCACATTTCCACACGGAGACCTCCTCCTTCTGTCTCCCAGGAGGGAGCAAATTCCCTACATCCACCTGTTCTAATTTCCTGAATTTTCCAACCCATGATTCATTTCCTTCTGATGTGGTCTTCCTGACTGCTGACTGCTCCCATGCTGGAATGTTTTTCTCCCACTCTTCTCCCCTGCCCTCTCTATTTTTCCTGACCCTGCTTTCCTGCTCAGTTTCTTTTCCTAAGCTGACTGCTTGTCCTGTCATCCTTCTTGTCTGGTCTGCCCGTCAGTCTCTCTGAGCCATTATAAAACCAACATCCCAAGACTTGATCTCCAACATAGGCATAGGAGAATATTTCAGCTCTTTCAAAGGTAACATTACAGTGCATGTATTCAAGGGGAGAAGCTCTATTCTTTAATACAGGAGTTTTCTCTTTTTAAAAAGAAACAAAACTTACCTCTTCTTCCGTGAGAGTGGGGTCTTCTTCCCGAGACTTGTATGACAATGAGCTAAATCTCTGTCAGAACAAACACAAGCCAAGGAAAGTAGTTTGATGTTAACAATCTAACCTTTCTTTTGCACATGTTTCCTCATATCTGTCTAGAAATGTTTTCAAATGATTTTTATGGAACCAGGAAGAAATTATAGGAAGAGAAACAAACACTTATGCAATCTATTACATGTACGATGTTCAGGGATATCTAGTAGTATTATTCTTAGAGAAATTTCCTCTAATTTTGTATTTGAATCTGTAGGTACAAAGAAGCCAAAAGAATTATTTAGACTACTGTTCGAATTCCTAATTGTCACTGAAGCATTGGTCATCCATGGAGGATTAATACTTAAAAACATGCTGTTTCTTTATCAAATGCCTGAATTTTATATTCTACAGTTTGCTGGTGTTATCAGAAAGATCCTTAAGTCATTTGGAAACTTCAAAGCTAATGGAGAAAATGACTCACATTTTGTGTTTTGCCTCCTGCCTGATTTCTCAATGATTTTGGCTCTTGGTTTACTGATTCTCTAACACATCCCTTGTCTTAATTTTTGGTGACCTCAACAAACATGTATCCTAAATCCTGCCTTTCAGTTCCTTGACTTCCCCTGCTCCCACTGATCTTGTGCTCTGTGTCCCCTCTCCATGTCCACCCCTGACCTCAGCACCCTCATGGTTGCACCCGGGCCTTTCTAAACCACAGCCTCTCCACCAGCCCAGCTCCTTGCAACCCCTTTCAGACCAGTGCTCGTGGTCAAAGCTCACTCCTTCTGTAACCCAGTTCCAATGCTCCTTCAACACCATTGGGACCCATTCATGCTTTCAACGTCTGCCCTTCTCCTTGGTGTCCTGTACTGCTTTACTAAGCTTAAGCTCCGTAGTCAACTGCCAATCATATGTGAACTCAACCCTCTAGTGAGTCCTTAAAGCAGCTCCGTATCATCTGATGCTTCCCCAATACACCCAGTCTCTGCTCAACTCACAGTCTACTTTGCAGCTTCTCCTCTTCTCCCTAGACTTCCAACACCTCCTCACCTGTCTTCACTCTGAGCAGATGATCTTGCTTCCTAGTTGGCTAAGAAAACTGAAGGAATCAGAAGAAATCTGTATGAACTCTTACCTCCACCCTCAGCCTCTGCATTAATCTATTTTCTTTCCTCCCTGTCAAATGGATTTTCCATGTTCTGCCTTCAGGCAATCCCCTCTTTCCTACACACTAGACCCTGTCCCCACATACCTATGTGTGAGTACAGAGCCAGGAATTCTCCCAGTGTAGGATCATTCCCAGCCACATGCAAACATGCTGTTGTTTCTCTCATTCTAAAAACAAAACAAACCCAGTCCTCTGAAATTCTACCTACTCATTATCTCACTTCCTTTTTTTTTTTTTTTGACAGTGTCTCACTCTGTCATCCAGGTTGGGATGCAGTGGCGTGATCTTGGCTCACTGCAGCCTTGACCTCCCAGGCTCAAGCCATTCTCCTACTGCAGCCTCCCAAGTAGCTGGGACTACAGGTGCACACCACCATGCCCAGTTAATTTTTGTATTTTTTGTAGAGATGGGGTTCTGCTACATTGCCCAGGCTGGTCTCAAACACCTGGTTTCAAGTGATCCACCCACCTTGGCCTCCCAAAGTGTTAAGATTACAGGCATGAGTCACGGCGCCCAGCCTGTCTCACTTTTTTATAGCAAAATCTTTTAAAGAGTTGTCTAAAAAGTCAACCAAACCATTCTTCTCTTCCTATTCTCTTTCTAATCCACTTCAGTCACGTTTCTGCCTCTACCATTCCACAGAGACTGCTCTTGTCAAGGGCACCAATGAGACTCATCTTCCCTGACCTACTCGCTGCACTCGGCAGAGAGGCCTGCCACTCCTTCCTCCCTGGACATGTTCTTCACTGGCTTCCAGGACTCCACAACTTTCCTGTTTTTGTTTCCTATTTTGGTCTCTTCTACTGGTTCCTTTTCCAGATCTCTATTCTTGGAGCTCTGCCAGCCTCTATTTACACTCACCTATCCTGTGACCTCATCCAATCTCATGACTTTTAAAACCACATTCTGTGGATGACTCCCACATCAGCAAATCCAGCCCCGGCCTTTCCTCTTTACCCGGCTCATCAATACAGCTACCATCTGATAAGCTCTACTTGGAAGTCCAATCAGTCTCTCAAGCTAAACATATCCAGTCCTGAATGCTGGATCTCCGACTCAACCTGCTCTGCCTGTATCCTCTTCCCTGCGTGTTGGGCCCAGCCTCGTACTCATCACTCTCTCTTCTTTATCTTACTACGCTTAGGATCCATCAGCAAATCTCTTGGTTCTGGCTTAGCTTTTCTCATCACCTCTGCTGCCTCTGCCCTGATTCAGGCCACTGCCATTTCTAATCTGGTTTATTAGAGTCGCCACCCAATTGGTCTCCTCACTTCTACCCTTTATAGTCTATTTCAAAACTGGAATCAGAGGGATCCTTTTTTGAAAGGATGGGTTGTGCCATTCTGCTGCTCGTGACTCTAGTGACATTATTAGTGTTCAGACTATAAGCCAAGGCCATCCAGGATCGAGCTCTGGTTCTCTTTCTCCTCACTGCTGTCCTTGTTCTTCCCTCTCCAGCCACAGCAGTCCCCTCCTCTCCCTTAAAAAGCCAGCTGCAAGCTCTAACCTCAGGGGCCTCACACTGGGCATCCCCTCTGCTTCATGTGCTCTTTCCACAAAAGCACAAACCTCACTCCCTTAGCTCCTTTACCTCAAATGTCACCTTCATAGCTGGGCAGACCCTGACCACTCTATCCAAAACTGTACTCCCCACCTGTTTTCTCAGTCCCCCTTGTTCAGTTCTCTTTTTTTCTCTTACAAACTTTAAACTTTATGTCTGTCTCTTCCCACTAAGATGTGAGTTCCACAGGGCAGGGATTTTGTTCACGTACACGTTTTGTTTCTAGCACATAGAAGACTGTGGCACACAGCAGTGCTCATTAAGATCTTTTGTTAAATAAATGAATATTAAATACTTCAAATTCTCAGTTCACTTAAAATCAGGGTTGTTTATATAAAGATGATGGATTACTCATTTTTACTATATTGTGGAAGGATAATTTCATTTCCAGATGAGTATTTCCAGTTTTTAATGTGAAATCTGGAGAACCGTTTACTAGCGATGGTTAGACAACTCATCCTCTTATCTTTCTAATGCTCGTAAGCAAAAAGCTTTATCTGGTTTAGGCGCTATGAACTTTACATCAGGTTTACGGTCTTTGGTTCTATGAAGGGCAAAAAATTGGACTGCATTTTTGCATTTTATGAACATGTTCATAAACCCTTCTATTGGTGCTGTCAACAGCTGATTTCATGGATAATACGAAAGGTTGAAATGCATTCAGAGAACAGCACAAAGAATGACTTTCTTGGTCTAATTTGGACAGAGTGAGGGGTCGCCTCTGGCCATGAACTACAGAAGGTTTTCAAGGCTACTAGTGACTGGCTAACCTGCTACTTGTCCTTCCTACTAAAATCTGAATAGAAGAGAGAACCTTGCTCTTTTTCTATGTAGAAAACAGAAATTAGTTATTAGTTGCCTGAAGCAGATGGGCCTAGTTAAATCCCAAAGAGATTTTGACAACTAGGGATGTGAACTTCACCGTGGCTCAGATATCAAGTTATCAGACATATACAGAAGGCTGTGGATTGCTAATGCATTTTAGAGCTTTGTTGAATATCTAAATTGAGGAAGTATAGGTTATAGTTTAGAAATGGTCACAAAATAAGATCTGTTGGTTTATATGAAGGTTTGTACAATCAAATATAACCAGGGGCACCTGTGAGTTGGTTCCCATGGTGCCTGTTGCTATGCATGCTGATTTTTGGGGATCCTGGAAGGGTAAAGGTCACCATGCTGCTGAGGCAGCCAACAAGCAGAATAGGTAAAATGTGTGGGCAAAGAGTCCAGTTTCTCTATTTAATTCCTGGACTTCAAAATGAAGCAAACAAGATTTGGCCCTAATTAGACATGATGGAAACAATGTGAAAATATCCAAGTAAGGTGCTGAGAGAAATATTTGATAAATGTAAGTTTTTGGTATTTTATTACTTGGAGGGGGAAAAAGCCAAACACAGCTTACATGAACACAGCTCTCATCATTCCACAAACTGGGAAGTGTTTGCAGATATTTCCCAGAACAGCTCCAGGGCCAGCTAGATTCCTAACCAGGACAGGAGCCCACAAAGGCAAAACAAAACGCCAGCGCCCACCTTGTTAGTTTCACTGGTCCTGTCTGTGGCACTCTCTTCCGCCTCTCCCGCTTCCTTCTCCTGAAGGTTTTCATTCTCGTCCAGAAGCTTAACAGGGACAGGTGGTGGGGCCTCCTCTTCTAGATCACATGAATTTCCAAGGATACTCTCTACATTAACACTTTGGCGACACTTTTTGTTTCTGTCCACCGAGGCATATTCGGCAAACTCAGCTTTGCCTTCAGTCTGGGGCCCTGGGAGCTCTTTCGAGGCGGAAGTAGGCTTTGCCTTGCCAGTGTGGCCTTTCTCCAGGTGTGCAGCTGCAGCCACCTCCTTGATCTCTTTCACAGTTTCGTACAAGCAGTCCTCCACCATGTTTTCTTGGGAGGAGCTGTCCTTGAGCACTTCATAGGGCCCTTCCATCCCCGGGCCCTGGTCCCCGTCCGCACTTCTCACTGTGAGCATGGTGTCCACTGCACTCTCGGGAGGGATTCTGGGCAGCTCCCGACTCTGATGACATTTTGGCTTCCCCGTGCTGTCCTGGGAATCTAGCAGATCCGAAGCCGATGTCTGGACTTCCTCGTAATGCTGCATGCAGGTCAGAGTACTGTCCTCTGAAAGAACTAAAGCAGCACACACATTAAAAGTGGAGAAAGGCAACTCTTTCAATAATCGTTACCAAGAATCAGGTAATACAAAGTTAGGTTAAATCAAGATACGTGCTTTTTATTTAAGTCTCAGGCGCAAATTATAGTTGCTCTGACTGTCAGTTGGTACCCTACTTCAAAAACAGTTTAAAATAAAGCTGTTCATTATATCTTTCCCAATACAAGATTTAATAAGTTATCTTGGCTATAAGTATAGTTCACAATTACTTCCCTTAATGTCACTCCAATGAGACTCTTATAGGCAGATTGTCCAATGTGACCAGAAGATGACCAGTTTGATGCAGCCCAACTCTGGGAGGCTGGACACCAGAAAGGCAGCATGTGCAGTGACCACACTCCCCAGCCCCACTGGCGCCTGCCTGTGTGGAGGGAATTATTGGTAGCCACCTCCTTTCACACAGGTCACTTTTGTTTGGCAGATATAATGGAAACCACAGGGCAAACATGCACCCTTCAGGCATTAGCACAAAGGGACTGGCACCTCATACCTTGCTTCCATCTCACTGCCACCAACATTCCTACCTCAAATTAGAAAAAAACAAATATGAAATTCTTGGCCAGCCACAGAGATGCTATTGTGTGAAGCTGTTCAGCCGTCCCTTTGTCAACCGTGTTGTGAGTGCCTGCCATGCGCCAGGGGTGGTGCAGGGTGCTACAGACACATCGTTCAACGAAACAGAAAGCCTTGTCGTTAAGATGTGGACACAAAGCAAGTTATTCCATTAGTGTCTCACTCTGGGGGAATTAGAAATAGTGTCTCCAAGGAGTGTGTGAAAAAATGACAATGGATCCCCCAGTCCTTCTGAACTTACCAACACCCAACACCCCTGTGTGTTCTAAATCCCTGATCATCACGGAGGGGTGAACTTTTGCTCTCTGGTTCTAGTTGTCTATATCATGTGGACAGAGAACAGGCACCGGTGTCCCGATTACCCCCGTTTCCTTATCGGTAAACAGGGGTAACAGGACGCCCTCCTACCTCAGGTGAAAGCATGGTGTAAACTCGAAAGCAGGAAGGAAACCTCGCTGCTCCTTCCATCGGCAAGAGCATACAATGCATGATGTGCAGGTCATGCAGCGTGGCTGTGTGTGCCCAGGGCTCAGACTGCCTGCTTCCAATTACAGATCCTTAGCCCGCTGGCTCTGCGATATCAGGCAAATTAGCAACATCTCTGTGGGAGGCAGAACGACCCTGAAAAATGTCTGCCTCCTAATTCCTGGAACCTGTGAATGTGTTATGTTTTGTGGAGGGTATGGAGGGATTAGGGTTACAGGTGGAATTAAGGCTGTTAATTAGATGACTGGGATGAGAGGGAAGCCTGGATTATCCAGGTGGGCCCAATGTAATCACAAGTATCCCTGTAAGTGAATAGGGAGGTAGAAGGGTCAGAGAGCAATGTGAAGAATGAGGGAGAGGCCAATGGATTCTCCTTGAGGCTTCAGGAAAGACCACAGGCCTATGGATGCCCTGATTTTAGTCCAGTGAGACCCATTTCAGACTTCTGACCTCAGAATTGCAAGTCAATAAATTTCGTTATTTTAAGGTTTGTTATTCGTTATTTTAAGGTTTAAATTGTTATTTATGAGGTTTGTGGTTATATTGTTACAGCAGCAATGTGCCCAGATTTGTCACCTTTAAATTGTGAATAGTAATAATAACGATCTTACAGAGTCGTGATATTATTAACAGTAATCTCGTGGGGTAAATGAATTAGTACATGTAAATTTACTAGAATATTCTAAAAGAATAAATGACTTAGTACGTGCACCAGTCTTAGAACAATGCCTGGCACACAGAAGTGGATTAATAAGTAGTAGTATTCATCCAAATGAGGTGTTTTGCTAAAACTGCTAGTAATACTAAAAGTGAGCAATAACACATTTCCTACTTTTTGAGCTACATATTTTGAGACCTAGGACTTCTAAAGGTGGTGAGGCCTCTGTGGAAAGCTGGCATTTTTGAAGAACTTACTGTCCCCATTGGTGAGTGCCCCATTCTGCTCACTGCTGGCAGGAGCATCTGTTGCCAAGCTAGTAACTGAACGGCTGAACATCTCCTTGTCTGAAGGCTGAAAAAACAAAAACAAAAACAAAAACACAAATGCATCACATTGCTAAAAATCTGGACGGTAGAGCAGAGGAGAAGATCCATGGCTTTTTCAAAAAATTAAAACAGCAGAAACAGAAAACAGAATCTCCTACATTAGTCCCCCCTTATCCACAGAGAATACATTTCAAAACCCTAAAACCATGGGTAGTACTGAACCCTACACAGACTACGTCTTTTCCTATCCATATACGTTATACCTATGATGATGTTTAATTTATAAGTACAGTAATTTAACAATAACCACTGATAATAAAACAATAACTATGAGATTAAACAATAACCACCGATAAAACAGAATAACTAGAATGTATTACAATGAAAGTTATGTGAATGTGCTCTTTCTCTGTCTCAGAATATCTTGTATAGTTCTCACCTATTTTTGGATTGTAGTTGACTGTGGGTAACCGAAACTGCAGAAATCAAAACTACAGATTGAGGGGAGCTACTGTTTTTAGATTTAAATTAAGTAAAATAAAATAAAGTAAACTGAGTTCCTTGTTGACTAGTCACATTTCAAGCGCTCAATAGCCACATGTGGCCAGTAGATACCATATCAAATAGGAGATACGGAACACTTCCAGCACTGCGGAAAGTTCTATTAGACAGTGTTGTCCCAGCATCTCAGGGGCACTGGGAATCTTCCAAAGCCATGTGCAGAGCTTCCTGCCGGGTGACCTATACAGGGCTACAGGCAGGTTGTGAGATATCAGTTCCCTTAGCTCAAGGCAGGAAGGGGACTGGTCAAAAAAGACATGCTTCCAACACAGGTGCTGTAAATCATTATTATTGGTAAAGGTGTGCCATGCCATGAGAAACGGGGAAAGGCATCACCCTTTGTCATGTGAAGGGAACAGACATAAATCTGGTTAGAGGTAGATAATGCTATTGATTTCTGAAACCATTTTAGAACCAGCCAAGCCTCTGGCTGCTAGGTTCACAGAAACAATAATACGCTGAAAATTAGCTCTGCAAACTTTTTTTTTTTTTTTTTTTTCTGATGAGGTCTCAGCTTGTTGCCCAGGCTGGAGTGCAGTAGCATGATTATAGCTCACTGAAGCCTCAAACTCCTGGGCCCAAGAGATCCTCCTGCCTCAGCCTCTGGAACAGGTGGGACTACAGGTATGCGCCACTACATCTGGTTAATTTGAAACAAATTTTAAGAGATGGGATCTTGCTATGTTGCTCAGGCTGGTCTCGAACTCCTGGACTCAAGTGATGTGCCCACCCCAGCCTCCCAAAGTGCTGGGATTACAGGCGTGAGCCACTGTGCCCAGCTCTGCAAATCTTTCTTATTCTCACAAATAAACTTAGGACATTTGGAGGGAAGAATGGCATCAACAGTTGGTTTTCTGCAGGGATAGAATGTGTAGATGTTACCCAGAACAATATGCCAGGCTCGGCTATAGCTAAGAGTAGTCAGAAAGCAAGTTGGTGTTCATGTATTTCTTTAAATACCCAACTTGTCTCAGGTTGCAGCCTGAATCACTGCAAATGTGATTTGCTCCCTGTCCTTTTCATAGCCTGCATGTTCCAAGAGGCTACCTCGTGCTCCAAGATTCTACAAGGAAAGTTGTGATGTAAACAGCACACGAACCTTTGCTAGTTGGCCTCACAAATTCTCTGACTCTTGATTGGAAGCTAATAATAGACAGCAGATAGTTCATGCCGTGCCATGATCCAAAAGTGTATTTGGAGTCAGCTGTTTCAATCCAATGCAGTTCATTCACGTCTGATGAGCCCCCAGTGAGATGGGTCACTGTGTTACGTTGCCAGGAGTTTGCAATGCAGGTGCTAATATCCCAGAAATGTTGTTATAAATGGGCAGGCATTGGTGTGGGGGAGGAAGGTTCCCAGGTGGGCCCATAACAGCATAATTGATCACAGCTGAAGTTACCATAATCTAGACTCTAACTACTATTCCTAATCTTTGCTTCTATGAGATGAAGCATCTGCAAGTTGTGTAAGATCTAGGAGCTGCAAAGCTCTTAAAGAGAGCTGGGTGGGCGAGCGTGTGTACATGGGTGCCAGTGCCCGGGTAAGCATGTGTTCCTGTGTGTGCTCGCGCTTTCTCACAGACATTCACATCCATAGAAATGAGGCTATGGGTTGGGGCAATAATGAATTATACGGTGGATGAGGAAGAAGGCATGGGGATGGAAGTCAGCTTATTCCTTTTATTCACCTGCCACTCTCTTCGTATCTCACGCGGGCTGCTGCCGACCTTGAGTAGGACAGCAGGAACCCAAGCTCTAGGCCAGGGGCTCTCACACTTGAGCATCCAACAGGATTGCCTGGGTGCTTGTTAGCCTTTCACTGGGCCCCATCCCCAGGAGAATTCGCATTTCTAAGGAGCTCCCAGGTGCTGCTGCTGCTGGCAGCGGTCCAGGCCACACTGCAGAAGAAGCCCTGCTCTAGAAGGAAGTGAGGAATAGCGGTGCGAGCCCTTCCCCAGCCCCTCCTCACCTCCCAACTGGCACCAGGAGAATGGTGGAGTGAGGAAAGGCAGGGTCCTGGAGTCTGCATGGGAAGAAGTGACAGTGGGGCGTTCCCTCCATCCCTCCCACCCTCCCTGCTGAGGCCACCGCAGCAGCGATCACCAGGCAGAGCAGAGGCGCTGGGAACAGATGAGAAGTGGGGACAATGTGGACAACCAGAGATGGGAACAGGGCGAGAAAAAGAGTAAAGGGAGGAGTGGTGATGAGGGCCCAGGAAAGCGGCAAAGGGTGAGGTGGGTGTGTGGATGCAGAAGGGAGGGAAGGAAAATCCTGGGGGTCCCAGGAGGAACCGGGAGTCCTGACAACTTCCTGCCTGCTTGGGCCAGAGGAGTCCCAAGAATTGGCAGGTCAGGAAGCCTAGACTGGAGATGGCCTCTGGTCATCTCTGCAAACGTCTGCTGGCTGCGGGTTTTACACCAGACCTTGGCTCATCCATGCTTCCTTGTTTGCACCCCTCTCCCCGCAACGAGTTTTTGCTTGACCTTGAGAAATGATGTCCTGAACAAGAAGCACCTTTTGTTGTGGCACTGCCACGGGACTCAGGGCAGACTCTGAACTCTGCCTTGCTAATGTGAGGATGGGCCCCTCCACAGCGGCTGTTCAAAAGCACGGGCCTGGGTCAGAGAGGACAAGGAAGGACCTGGACACTCTCAGGCTGTTCCTCGCCAGGGTGGATCCCTGGGGGCCTCAGGATCATCAGGACCTGTAAGATACTGAGGGCTGGGAAAACACCAGCAAGGCCAGGCTATACCTAGGGTGCTGTGGGTCCCAGGCTCCCTCCAGCTTCATGACCTGTTGTTATGGGTTGAACTGTGTCTCTCCAAAATTCATGTCCAAGTCCTAACCCTCAGCACCTGAGAATTTGGAAACAGGTGCATTTGGAACAAACATTTGGAAACAGGGTCATTGCAGATGAAGCCAGTTAACATGAGGTCGTGCTAGAGTCGGGTGGGCCCTAGTTCAATATGCCTGGTGTCTTTGTAAAATGGGGAAACTTGGACACAGCCAGCCATGCACAGATGGGAGGTGATGTGAAACACAGAGGGAGGTCGCCATAGGAAGATGAAGGCAGAGATTGGGGGGATGCCTCTACAAACCAAGTCACACCCAGGGTTTGGCTGCAAACCACCAGCAGCCAGGAGAGGCCTAGAACAGACTTTCCCTCAGAAGCAACCAATCCTGCCAACACCTTAATTTTTGGACTTCTGGCCTCCAGAACTGAGAAACAAACTTGTTATTTAAGCCACCCAGTTTGTGGTCCTTTGCTATGACAGCTCTAGCAAATTAACAGAGGCAAAAATCTCCCATCCCTGCAGTAGGTGGGAGCCATCTAAGGATCGTTCTGGCAGCAGCACTACTGTATCCATTTCAGAAGCTCTCCCAGTGAACGCGGGGGAACTCACAGGCCTCCAGCCATGGCGGCCACAAACCTACAGAAAGAGGGTGTGTGGTGGAGGAGGCCCCGGTTTAACTTAGGCTTAGCTCTCCCCGTGGGTTCTACTCAGGCTGGGGGCACGTGGGAGCACACTGAGATAAGTAGCTGATGTTCTGGAGCATGCGCAGACAGGCGGACAGGCAGACAGGCAGACAGGCGGACGACGCACGCGGGCTCACCACGTTCATCAGGTTCTCATGGTCCCCACTGTGCTGTCGCGGCTTCTTTTCCCTGAAATGAAAAGTGAAATGTTGTAATGTCAAATGTATCCCCCTAAAATCAAGCGCACACTATCCTTTCCTATCCCGATTCTTATCAGCTTTTAAATCTCTCTTGTTTTAAGAACCATGTTTATTTTGTCAACAAAGACAAAACCAGACACTGACTTCATGGCCCGTTAGCAGGTGCTGGGTAAGTGGAGGTCAAGCCTCAACTAGGAACTGTCCCCTCCCTTGGCACCCCTTCTTCTGGGAAAAAAGCAGACAAGTTCACGAGGAGAGGACCGAGGCCCAGGCCTGCGTAGAAATTGTTTATACCTAAAGTAGCAGAGTAAGTTATACCTTTATTTTTTTTGAGAAAATGCAGACAATTATCTCACTTAGAGTCTCTGCAAAGTCACACACTGCAGTGGGATGGAGAAAATAAAGAAAATACAAATTTTGGCGTGCCAGGAAGGGTACATGCTCTCAGGATGAGTCATATGTACTTCCAGTCTATGGGAAAGTCTGTCAAGTAAAAATAGAATTTGTTTTTACTCGGGACAGTCTAAAGAAAGCCATCGGTTGTAGAGAATACGCGGCCGGCCATCCACGTTCTCTATAAGACAAGGGTGACACCTAGTGGGAGCATGAGTAACTACAGAAGCAGGCCCCTCCAGGCCCAGGGAAGTCCGGGCCCCGTGGCCTTTCTTTGTCTTCCCAATCATTCAGACTCTGTCCCAGCCACAGAGGTCTGGGTCCAGGCTGGGCAGGGATTAGGAGGCTAGCTGGGTTCAGAGAGTCTTGGCTTTTCTCCTCCTGACAGATTATAGGGTAGGAAGCCATTTCAGAATTTTAAGTGACGCTCCTGGAGTTGCTTCCGTGATGGAGGGAGAGTTTGGACAGGGCTGGCTGACGGTCAGCTGGTCTACATGGGCCTCTGGTGGCATCCAGCCCATCAGAAGGTTATGTGCTTTGTAACAGTTCCAGAATGTCCTGAAAATTACTTCTGGTGAGAAAGAACTTCTCTCTGAGCAAAGATTTCTCTTGGGGGGGGGGAGTGCACTGACATTTTACATGAGACAGGAGAGAGAGAAAAGTGTAACTCTAAAAGAAGGACACTGATGATTATTTCACATACAGCATGTTCCTCTCCTGGGAAAATAATCTGTTTCTTGAGAAACTGAAGGTCTACACTACACATTTTTAATCGTAAACAATCCCTCTGAAACCACGTAGCAGCAAATATTCTGTGACTTCCGCGGGGTGGTGGCAAAAAGATGCGCATCACACAAAATTTCAAAACGCCCACAGATGAAAAAAGACAAAATCCATTTTGATCAAGGGTGTGCTCGAAAGCACTGCAAGACTTTCATTCTGGGAAGTTTAAAATACAAAGAACAGCAGGACTTCCGTTCTGGGAAGTTTAAAACATAAGGGCTCTTCTAGTTGCTCCCCAGCAAAACCAAATATGGGTTTTCCTTCAGTGAATAAAGAATGTCCCGAGATGCTCTGCAGTGGACAGAAGCGAGTTAAAGCTAATGCACAAGTTTCTGGGACAGCTCTGTGGCGGGATTCCATTCCTAACAGGTTTTTCACAGAAACTCTTCTGGGTACAGGGGATGTATTAGTTTAAGGTACCGGTATATACACTCTGGTTCTCACCTGTCACAACTGGAGCACAGGAAAATGAGGAAGGTGATGACGAAGAAAATGGCGACAGTGGCCAGACTTCCCCACAGGGTGATCTGCATCTGTCCACTGCCCAGCAGGCTCCCCATGGGCCCCATGGCAGGAGCAGGCACTGGTACCAGCCGAGGGAATCAGTCAGTCCTTCAGAGGTGGCGACATGGGGGCAGAGAGCTGCATGCTGCAAAGAGACCAGGGCATTTGGAGAGTAATTCTTGGGTAAACTGGGAGAATCTGTAACTTGGTCCCTGTCAGGAGCGAGACCTTTGCGCTAAGTCGGAAGCGTGTGCTGGATGCTGAGGAGAGCCCCGGACTGGACTTGAAATTGGACTCTGGGCAAGTCCCCTCCATGGTCTAGGCCTTTATTTTTCTTACCTGAAAATGAAAGCGGGAATATACAGCTGCCTGGCCCAGTGTTTGAAGCAACGGATGTCTTGTCTTGGTATGTTTGGGGTGGATTCTTCTATTCTTCTTGTTTCCCCCCACCCCCTTCAAATAGGGTCTTGCTCTGTTGCCCAGAGTGCAGTGGCACAATCATGGATCACCGCAGCCTTGACCTCCCTGGGCTCAAGCAATCATCTCCTGAACCACCCCGCTGTCCCCTACTGCAGGGTCTACAGGCATGCACCATCATTCCTGGCTAATATTTTTATTTTTTATAGAGACAAAGTCTCACCATGTTGCCTAAACTGGTCTCGGACTTCTGGGCTCAAGCAATCCTCCTGCCTCAGCCTCCCAAAGTGCTGGGATTACAGTGTGCCACTGCGCCTGGCCTGGATGGATTCTTAATGTCTTCAAATAAAGATTTCAAGTACTCCATAGCAAATAAATACACGCTCATTTGGGTTCATTTTTAAAAAAATCAGAACAGTATATAACAATTCTTATATAGCTTTTGCAAAAATGCAACTCATCATTTGCCCCCGCCCCTTACTGCCTTCTCTCATCTCCCTCACCCACTGTTCTCTGAGAAGGTTTAAGGTCAGTGTAACTAATGAAATAGAATGTCTTTATATTCGCCTGCATTTATTTACTCTGAGTATGTTATGTATTCTATGTTTTCACTACCCTGCCGTCAACACCCAATAAATGCATTTTCAAGTGAATGGATGAAGTATGTGCTAAGAATACATCCCCGACAATAAATAAGACCTATTTATGCAAGAGAAGCATAAGAGCTGTACCTAGTACATTTCCGTACCTGGTATGTACCAGGGATTCTGCTAAATGCTTTCCTCATTTAATTGCTGTCACCACCCTGTGTAGGAGGCACGGTTAATCCCCCTTTTACAGAGATGGAAGCTAAATCCCAGCAGAGCGGTGACTTCCCCCGAGTGTCACAGGAGCTAAGCGGCAGGGAGGGATGAGTCCATCTGTCTCAGACTCCAAAGCCTGTGCTCTGCGTCCATCAAGGAAGCTCCTTGGCACTGTGGGGATGCTGGGACTCACAGGGGTCACTGCGCCCTGTCCCAATACTTCCAAACAGAAGTGATCAGATTCCTTGTGCGAAATATTTTAAGAGCTATAGATATTTTTAAAATGGAGTTGTACATCAAATGATCTGTCATCACAGAGGCCTTGTTTAAAGAATATTTGCTCAATTCTAGAACATTCTAAATGAAAAGAAATAGCCTCTAAGTTGGTCTCGTGTCATGAATAAAGCAAATACTTTTGGTTTTTGATAACAGTGCAATATCTTCCTTGAAAAAGACTGTCAGTATTTACATTTTCATTTGCTTCAGTGATAAAGCTGTGACTGTTTTCAGCCATCCCTGAGCACAGGTATCAAGACGGCAGGGGTGGCTTCGCAGCAAACCAGCGTGCCTCCTAAGATGGGGAGAATAAAAGCCATTTTGGCAAAGGTGGTTCAACTGGACCAAATTATCTCCAGGTGAAACACTGTCACATTTATGTGGATATTCAAAGTTAAGGAATATTAAAAAGCTGAAGAAAAAGAGACTTTTACCTACAATGTATACAGAGAGTGCTCTGAGAGATGAAGTTGTTTGCCTCAGTCTTTGAATCAACATGAACATCTTCTGAGGCTCTATAATTACATAAATGCAGGACTTCCTGCGTAACACAGAACTTCTTTCTTCCTATGTTTGATTGTATGTATATTATGCCTAACACGACAGGCGTACAGTAATAACGAGTCAAATTACTTTTGCATGTTTGCCCCCAGACAGCTATAGCCAAATGAAAATAACCACCACTTCTGTGATTTGTTGATGCAAAGAATAATTCATTTTAAACTGAGACTACAAATTGGCACCACAATAGGTTTTAAAATGCATTCAAGCAAGCACCTAAATCATAGTGACCAACGAAAATATATAAAATACATTTTTATATACAGATCCAAAGCATAAAACATTTTAGGAATCACAGACAAAAGGTATCTATCTCCTGTGCAGGCATCTGTTTGTTCTTCATTCATTCATACAACAGATTAATTAATGCCTATTTATAAAATGGCATGTTCTTAGAAAAGAGTTTGCTGTGTGAGTTATTCAAAAGCCAGAGATCCATCCATGAAACCTAGTGTGGAATCGCCAATACCTGTCTCTTTTCTGTACATGTTTCTCTTTTCTCTCTCCTCTCTCTTAACAGAAGGAGGTCGGTATAATACGATGAGAGATGTGGGGTGCCCAGCCTATTAGAACAGTACAGGGAGAAAGAAGATGACAGGGGATGATTACAAGCTGCAGAATAAAGGATGGAACCAAGAGAAAATGTGTCGAAACTCCTGGCTTACTCCCCTTCAATTAGAATTGTCTGTAAAGCCACTGAAAGACTTTTCCCCAAGTTCTTACTGTGGACAAAATCCTCACAGTGAACAGAGTGATCACCATGGGGTGCGCGTTTCTGAGTCAGATGCACTGTAGTCCTCAGGGACAAATGCCCCAGTTGCTGGGGTGGTTTTCTCCTCTTGGACCCTCTAAGTGCTGTTCTGCAGGAGGACTGTGGGACACCAGTCCCGGTGGTCGTGGGCAGCCCTGGCGGGTCAAGAGTGGCTGCACCAGCAACTGCCACCTACTCTTCTTTAGAGGCCTGGCAGAGTATGTGTGTGTGTGTGTGTGTGTGTGTGTGTGTGTGTGGCGGCAGGGTGGGGGTGGTGGCTGAGGGGATCTAGACTAACATAATCTTTGATCCTTACAGCAGACCTCCTGGGTGGATGGTTCCCATTTTGGAGAAGATCTGTGCACTGCTACCCTTCTCTCCTGGTCTCTCTCTCTTTTTTCTGGATGTTTGTTTCCAAAATTCTGCTGCCCATGCCTTATCTGGCTATCTCCTTAAATTTTGGCAGCTCATCTACACTAAGCCAAGACTGTCGCCTGCTCACCCTCCTGCTCACATGTCTAGATGGACATCCTGGTAAATGTGTGTCGGTGGACCGGCTCCTCCCCTGTGCATGGAGGTAACCCGCCCCTCCCGCTGTGTGCAGATGCACATGGATCACTTTGTGTTTCACTTTCTTGGAGCAGCTGAGGGTAGAGGCCTCATGCAGAAAGCCCAGTGCTCTGCCCCTAGGCTGGACCCTCATGTATTGGTTTTACTGCCCTTAAATGCAGTGCTTGGGGGTCCTTATTCTGTTCTTTTGAATGAGGGGAAGGTGGAGGGAAATCAGTGTTCTTTCAGGTGGCCAGGGAGGCTTTTTAAAGGATGAGTGATGGGGGAGAGAGTAAGCGGATAGGAGCCATAGTGTATGGACAGTAAAAGTTACCCTGAACAGGAAGATCCCTGTGGCAATCAAGGCATTTCCAAACTCTACACTGTGCCAACCAGGCTCTCTGTGAAAAAGCCACCCAAGGCAGTGCTGTCCTGTGACATGGTTATGGTCCACAAGGACCATCTTATTTTGGGCTGATTCAGTATCAAGTAAGTTATGTCTTGACTATCAGGAATGATCTCTTCCAGTGGAAATATCTGAACCATTTGGAAGAGCATCCCTTATGATTTTTTTCATGAAGATATTTAAATCTGTTTCTCTGAATCCTGTTCTTACTTGACTCAATAAACTTGCATTCAACTACAGAATATTATATAAGACAAGGTCTTGCTCTGTCACCTAGGCTGGAGTGCAGTGCTGTGATTACTGCAGCCTCGACCTCCTGGGTCAAGCAATCCTCCCACCGCTGCCTCTTGAGTAGCTGGGAACACAGGCATGTGCCACCATACCAGGCTAACTTTTTTTATTTTTAGTAGAGATGAGTTCTTGTTATGTTGCCTGGCTGTTCTTGAACTCCTCCCACCTTGGCCTCCCAAAGTGCTGGAGTTACAGGCATGAGCCACCACACTGGGCCTATTTCTTCAAAGTTTAAAAAATTCTCTTATCAGATCACATGCATAAATATTCTGAGTTATTCCACACAGGGCAAAGAAGGACCATTTATTTTAATTGTACCTCTACTAACACTTAATTTTGGCACCTGAATGTTGTATTAAGATGAGCCACAGAAGATGGTAATATTAATGTGATCACAGATTTAGATTAATAGTTGTACATTAATTCTGTTTGCTATAGAATAGGCTTCATTATTGGCTGTACTGATGTAAAGTCATGGCTGGAGACTGTAATATAATACAAGTATATAGTATTGCTGTAAAAGAGGCAGTGGTATGACCTCAGTCTCCACTCCAATTTTGTATCATTTCGAACTACCGTGAGAACTTGTCATTAGCCTTGAGAAAGGTCAGTGCTTATGGTTAAAGGACTTTCATTGGGGCTTCTTTCACAGATTTGTCTGATTAATTATTTTGGACTAAAATCTCCATACTCTTTTACCCTTTCATATCCACTCATTTGTTTTAATGAATAAGTGATTTAATCACTAGAAAAACCACTGGCCTTTTAATTTAACAGCACGTCTTTTTTTTTTTTTTTTTGAGACAAAGTCTCACTCTGTCACCACGCTGGAGTGCAGTGGCGCTATCTCAGCTCACTGCAACTCCACCTCCTGGGTTCAAGTGATTCTCCTGCCTCAGCCTCCTGAGTAGCTGGGACCACACAGGCGCGCCACCACACCCAGCTAATTTTTGTATTTTCAGTAGAGACGGGGTTTCACCATGTTGGCCAGGATGGTCTCCACCTCTTGACCTCGTGATCTACCTGCCTCGGCCTCCCGAAGTGCTGGGATTACAGGCGTGAGCCACCATGCCCGGCCAGCAGGTGTCACTTTTAACCACAAGGTGGCAGCATAATTCTGTTCTCGGCCCTATGCAGAACTTTCTTGAAGGAAAGCTGCTCAATTACTGTTGGTGCCTTATGCTTGGCATTTGAATTGTCTTCATCAGCCTGCACTATCAGCCACCAAGATCAATTCCAACAGGGAAAAACACACACATAAATTAATGAAAGGTGCAGACCAAATGGCAGCTACTTATTTCTTTGGCCAAACATCCTTAACAGGTAGGTTCTCTGATCATAGCAAATTCTATAAATAATAATTAGGTCGAGTTGGGATGGCCAGTGAGATTAGATATGGAAACAGACACTTTAGAGTTTCTTTGAAGCAGATCTAGGTCAGTAATGACAGTCATTACCTTTTTACAGCTGTTGCAGTTGACATATAATTAAACATGATAGAAGCCACCTCCACTCATGACCCCTCACTGTTGGATGAAATAAGAGCAAGGGCCCAATCCCAGTGGCAATTCTTCCTTCCTGGTCATTACCAGGCGTGGGAACCATGTGGCAAAATGACACGTTATGGGCTCTAAAGTAACCAGATTTAATGATGGCAGAGGAAGCAGATTCTTTGGTGGGTCCCCTGGTCCTGTGAGCACGCTGACAGCCGCACAGGCTGAGGCGAAATCAACTCTGAACAGAATCCTCAAGCCCCAGAAAGAGTTTTAAGCTAAAGTGTGTAAATTCAGGTAGTCTTCCATTCAGGTTACAGGGACTGTGCTACAGACAAGCCTGCCACACTGAACTTTGCATGGATGAGTATCTGTTGGAGACACACGGGGAATCACCTACCCAGATGTTTACTGTTCCATCCTGCTAAGGTACAAAGGCTTTTGCCTACACACAACTGTTATCAAGATCTCCCTATTCTGACCCTTCACTGAGTCACGGGCCGAACACACCCAGAGCGCAGAGGGTGGTGGAAGGTAAGTTATTCTTGTTTATAGATTCCTGAATCCTTTTTGAATGTCCCCACACAGCGATATCTTGATATCTCTTTCTGCAGCAGTTTAAGAATGAGTGTAGCTGAAAGAAACCTGGAATGCCTTAACATCACCAGACCACACTGACCCTGCTATCAGAACTCGCTGCTCACGGGAGAAAGAGCCCGGCACTCATCCTAAGAGCAAGTTACAAATCCTCACGGCCGTCTGTCAGCATAACCCAATCACTTTTCATACACACCAGACCTATCGATCCACATAGAGAACAGGAAAGCTGACCCTTTTGGTGGAGGGGTGTGTGGGGCTGTCACTTGTCTTCAAGAATACATTAAACTTACATCACAGAAATAATATAGTTTATTATTTATAAACACTTTTGCCTTCCGACAAGCCAAGAGGCCAAGTGAATTTGATGGGTAAGGAATGACTTCTAAGGTTGGTTTCCCCCAAATTCTGACTTGGAAGCCAATTCTCAAGGTTCATTTTTAATGGTGGAGAGAGAGAGAGACAGGGAGAGAGAGAGGGAGATGGGGGGAGTGAGAGAGAGAGAGAGAGAGACAGAGAGAGAGAGAGAGAGAGAGAGGAGAGAGGGAGGGAGGCAGAGTGCAAGGGCATGGTCTTTCTAGAAGCCCATATCACATGCACTCCGACAGAACCCTGAGATGTGCTTCTATTTGGGCTAATGCGATACATTCTACACTGACCGCATAAGGAGCACGGGTAATGGGGATTCACTTTGCACAAGAAGGCTTCATGGAACGTTTCAGACAGTGTGTATTTTGGGCTTTAGGTTCTATTTCTTCCTGCCTTGCATGTTAGCTCATCCAGTCTAATTTCCTTGAGGGCAGGGATGTCTCCACCTCATTTCCCACCATATTCCCAGCACCTCTATGACCTGGGAAATAGGAGCCAGTAAGGAATTTTTACTGAATACATGTTTCTGTAGGAAGAATGATGAATAGATTCTCAAGTGGATTCTCAAAATGCAAGTTTAATTCATAATTTATACCACAAGGAAGAGAAGGAGAGTAATAGAGATGAGCACACTAAGCAAACAATTAAAAAATAAGCTAAGTGTGTCTTAAGGCAAATCCTTTTTCCTGAGACAGAGTCTTCCTCTGTTGCCCAGGCTGGAGTGCAGTGGCATGATCTCGGCTCATGACCCTTTAAGGTAGATGTTACTGAAATCAATTTTAAGGACTCCTGGGTTTAAGCGATTCTCTGCCTCAGACTCCCGAGTAACTGGGACTACAGGTGCGTGCCACCACACCTGGGTAATTTTTTGGTAATTTTAGTAGAGATGGAGTTTCACCACGTTGGCCAGGCTGGTCTTGAACTCCCACCTCAAGTGATCTGCCAGCCTAGGCCTCCCGAAATGCTGGGATTACAGGCGTGAGCCACTGCACCTGCCTTAAGGCAAATCCTTCACTCTGGAATGAACACAGCCATCTGGGTTCTCTGTATTGTCACTGAAGCAGCTGAACATCTCCTGAGAAAAGTCACAGCACCGTAATATCGGTGTCTTCATCCCCTGCAGCAGGCCTCTCAACGCCAATGATCTCACCATGTCCCCAAGCTTAGTGTTCTACTGACCCCTCTCTGCAATGACAATTTCACACCTTCTCCAGCTCCTAGGTTCCTGACACAAGCCTCAAGGGGGCTGGACCTTCCCTTTCTCAAAGGAAAAAGGAGCCTTAAACAGTGTTGGCTCTCTTTCCAATGTTTTTCATCTGACAAATCTAAGCATCCTATGAGTCTCACTTCTTTGGGGGCAGCTTTCCTGACGCCGAAACCCTCCCACCTCTCAGGTGTAGCTGAGGCCCGTCTTTTACAAGTTTTTTCCTTCCTGGCTCAAAATTGAAATTATGAAGCGATTCAAGTGTCTCCTCTGCTGGGCTAAGCCCCAGGAGGGAGGAACTTTGAACGGACTTATCTGGTTCATAACTGTAGCGCTAGTGTGTGGCACACAGTAGGCACTTAATATTTATTGGATGAATTAATAGTTAAGAGGAAGAAAAGGAGGCAAGAGGAGTGCATATTGATCAGGTCTTCAAAGGTGGTAAGGTCGGAAGAAACCCTTTTGCTCCGTCCTCTCAAGTGATGCTGAAACTTGATGGGGGCACAAGAAACCACAAAAGCCTGCTTGCCCGACCACCTGGCCAGGGTAGGAGGGTCTTCACGGTGTTCCTGCCTGCACCTAATCCATCACTGTGGTTTTACCCAAGTTCCCTCCAGGGTCCCCAAGAGGCTCGCTACATACCAGTTTTGACTCATAGGCTTGACATAAAAAGCACTGAAAAATGGAAGTGAGCACAGACCATGTGTCTGCCAGCCACTTTGCTGCGGGTTATTTTATTTCGTCCTCATGACCCTTTATGGTAGATGTTACTGAATCCATTTTATGGATGAGGAAACTGAGGCTCAAAGTTAAGTGCCTTATTTAGGGTCATGTAGCTACAGGTTCCCAGACTCTGTCCCCGGCACTTCCTCTTCTAACACACCGCCCAGCACGCTCTTAGCCCCATGTATTCACAACCTCCAGGCGTCTGGCCTGTCTGGGACAGCAGCAGACAGGTGAGGACGTGGGAGCCACACCCATCTCCCCGGCAATCTTAACTTCACTCTATCAGGACTTGTCTTAGTACCAGAGAAAAGAATGTTCACTCCCGTCTGGTACACCCACTGCTCACTCCCAGCCATGCATTAATCATAAACCTCCTTCCAAGGGATCTGGAGGGCTTTACAAACATCCCACAAGCTTTGCTGTGATGGATGTGGTATTTACAGGCCGGCTGGGTGACTGAGACCAGCACTATTTGCAGTCACACTCTGTTAAGCATTGCTTTGCACTGTTTCTATTTGGCTTCTGAGGGACAGTAATTCAGCCACCTTTTTTTTTCATAATAAAAGACTTAACAAAAAATAAACTTCAGTTTCTTTGCCACAAGGTTCAAAAATGTACTGCTTGACACAAATGCCTCTCAATCAAATTTCCTACTCATGGCTCATGATATTGAAAAGATCCACTTCCTTTTAGCATTTGTTTAGCCTGGGCTAACTACAAATGCCCTGTTTCTGCAGACAGCTACTACCTCACTGGGACTGCACAGCAAAAGATGCTTGATCTGGGAAAAGTAAACCCTCAAGATTGGAGAAGTAGAATTTAAGAGCAGATGATCACTTTGTCAAAGGAATGTCAACAGAGGAGTTTGTAACACCGGTTCACTGTGAGCTAGTGCCAAGTCACAGAACGTGTCCTGTGGTCTCTCCCACACCATTAGATGTACTGCCATCGTAAGGACTGCTGGCTTAACAGTGTTAATATCTTTCCCAGCACTGGGAAAAATATAGCACTGGTAAATCATTACCCAGTGCTTAAATCATGGCTATCTTTATGATGTTTTAAAACATCATAAAGCCAGGCAAAATATTTCTTGATTCATAAAAATAGAACAAAAATCCTCAAAACACATCCCTCCAAGTTACTTACTGGTGTTATTGTGAATTACTTAGGGCTGGGGAAATGTCTCAAGAGAGACTAGCTTGATGAGAGAAAGTCAGAGCTTGTATTTGAAAATATATGTCCAGAGTTTATCCTCACAGCTTTCTGCCAGGAGAGGGCAGGGAAGGCAGATGACTCAAGGGGTGTGACTCCTAAGCCCCTGTAGAGGAAGGGACAGGGTCATGGTTCTTGTAGAATCGAACTTCCCCAAGGGTGGTCCCAGTTAGCAGCACCTGGGAACTTATTGAAATGCAGAATTCTGAACCTTCTCCCAGACTTATGACTCAGACACTCTGGGAGTGGGGCCCGGCAACCTCTGTGTTAACAAGCCCTGCAGGTGATCGTGATGCACCCTAAAGTTTGAGAAGCACTGTTCTAGAAGAGCTACTAGATGTATATATGGTGATCTGGGATCTTGTTATAGATTCTGATTTGGCAAATCTGGAGCGGAGCTCAAGAGTCTGCATTTCTGACTGGCTCCCAGGTGACGTCCAGGCTGCCGGTCTGTGAACTACATTTGAAGTAGCTCTAGTACAGATGCTGAAGGTTATGCAGCCGGATCCCTGGAGCTGAAACCTGGCTTTCAGCTTACTCAAAGATTATGGGACGATAAAGTCAGAGCTTCTGTTTCCTAGGAGCCTTCTTGATGTCCTTCCCACTCGAGTCTGGTAAAATGGCAGTGAATGGGTACATGGCTGCTATGCAGAAGTAAAGACCAGGTTTTGCTCTGTTCTTTTCCACTGAATTGCTGTGTGGCCTGAAGCGAGTCCAAGCCTCCCCATGCCTCAGAGTCCCCTTCTGAAAAATGCGGTCATTTCTGAGGGTTCTTTCGAACTCTTAGCTTCTATCATTTTATAGAAGTTGCCAGTGATTCCTAAAGTCTAAGATAAAAATTCAGGACTTTCCACACAAAGGCGAATGTTGCTCCAGCAAGAACCTTAAATTCTCAAGGTGATCAATAGTTTCAGCTCCCAGAAAGCAGGGCCTTAGTAATTCAGAGGCGAAGCTGATGAGGCCACACCAGTGGGGTGGATGTCAGGAAGAGAAGCTGTGGATGGCCTTTTTAGTCAGCGTGCAGCGCCGGGAATCACTCCCAACAGCCCTTCCAAAACACCATTTGCGCTCTGGCAACATCACCACGGTACACCGGCTGCAGGGCTGACTTATGAGTCTCTTTGTTTTTTCATTAACATGTACTTGGCATATTTACATATTTACAATTCAAATTTAGAGTAGCCTTTCAACAAAATGCGAAGACAGAACCAAAACACGCAGATGGTGCACGGACAGGTAACGTAGAAAGAAAACACTTCTCCTGAAAGCTTCTGAGGCTGTTTAAAGGCATATGCCCAAAATTTTGAAAAATCTTACAGAGAAAGCAAGTTGGAAATGGATCCATTTAATTTCTAATCTCAGGACTTGATAAGCTTGAGGAGGTTCCAAATGTGATAAGAGATTCTGGAGACCTCTGTTTCTATTACTACAGACAGTCTGCACCTCGGGTTGGTTTCACTGGTTTCTTGACTAATACCTTGGATGATATTTCCTACTCGCTGACACTCTGTCATTCATTAAGCACATAATTGATAAATACCTACTATGTGCCAGGCACAATTTCATCTTCTAATCACACCATGAATATGAAATGATATTGGACCACTATGAACTTTGCAAGAGTTCACTGTTTAGGATTAGGTTCCTAATACAGAGCTATATTTTGACCACAAATGAAAAGCCATTTATTGTTGAACTCCAAGCTTGTGCAATCAGAATAAAAAAGCCACAAGCTCTTTCACTTCTACCATGTTGCACTAGAAACAACATTTAATCACAATAATTGCTGCTGGATTCTGTTTAGCCTGGTGGCAGAGGCTCCATGGCACTGATGCAGCTGCAATGCCCTTGGACTGATGTTGTTTCAAGCTGAGAACTGTCCCCAATGTGTCTGGTGGATTCCAAAGACACCCTTTGCATGTTCACAGGGTGAAAAGGACTCCCTCCCACGTGTGCACTTGACCACAGCGAGGGCCAGCCGGCCTCTGAGGATGGGCTAGGTCCCAGGGACCAGGAAGCTGCTGTATAGAGCCTACCTCCCCCACTTTCTGAATGGAAGAAAACTGCTTTCACTTTACAGTTAAAGCGAAAGCTTAAAACAGCAAATATTCATGCAAGAGGTGACACATGCATGTGAAATCACACCAAGACATAAATGACTGGCAACCATGTCACCTGGTGAAGAAAAGAGGGGAAGGAAAAGGATGAGAGGGCTGAGGCCAGGATGCAGGGGCGTTGTGCATTTGAGAGAGACAGGACATGGGAGAATAGACTTAGGGGGCTTTCCAGGTAAATGTTTTCTGCTTCACCTCTTTGCCTGTGGCTGGCCTTAATCCAGGGGCAATTCTGTGAGAATGACATATGTATGTATGTATGTATGTATGTATGTATGTATATATTTATATACTCCAATACATTGATCTCCCTCCCTCTCCTCCGTTGTCCAATTTAGGGAAGATAAAGCTAAGTCAACAGAGGTGGGGGAAATCAGTACGACAGAACAGTAACACTGGTGCAGATCCTGTTCTTCAGTCAGACACGGCTGTATGTGGAACTCAGTGATCAGAATCAGTCATGCTCTTTGGAAGAGGTTCTTGTTCATTTCAAAGGCTGCTAATACCTTGGGGGAGCCAAAAAGACTTTGGACCTGATACAAAAGGCAATATGGAGAAAACTGGAGGGTCTCTAGTAGAGACACAACAATGGGACAGAACATTTCTGAGCAAGTGCATGTTCTGTCAACTTAAGTGATGAGTGTGATTGTGGCCCTATGGAATATCCAGCCTCCATCTGTATCAGAGCACGTGGCCTGCAGGTCCCTTCAGCACACCTGCCCCTCCATCTGTCAGCCTCATAGGCTTCACTTGCCGTCCTTCCCAGGCAAAGATGCCCTCCAGACTCCCTCACTCCCTGACGTTCTCCCAGTCCCGCCTTGTAACACAGGAGGCAATTTGTTAAAGGGCTGAGGCCCAGATATAATCGAGTTAGAGAGGGGCCCAAGAATCTATATTTTAATTTTTAAATTTAAATTGTAATTATTTTTTGAGATGGGATCTTGCTCTGTCCCCCAGGCTAGAGCACAGTGGCGCGATCTCAGCTCACGGCAACCTCCGCCACCCATTTTCAAGCTATTCTCCCATCTCAGCCTCCCGGGACTACAGGCATGTGAAACCATGCCTGGCTAATTTTTGTATCTTTAGTACAGATGGGGTTTCATCATGTTGGCCAGGCTGGTCTCGAATTCCTGACCTCAAGTGATCTGCCTGCCTCAGCCTCCAAAGTGCTGGGATTACAGCTGTGAGCCACCGCGCCTGGCCAAGAATCTATATTTTTATCTTGCGTCCTAAGTGATTTCAAAGTAGGTCATCCACTGGAAACCCTTTGAAGGACACAGGTCTGGAGCTCGTGAGTCCTGCACTGCCCAATCCTGAGTCTATTCTCTACCCCTTCTCTCCCTGTGTGGGCACTGAAGTGCCACCTCTTCCTGGTCCCTTTGCATCTCACTGGTTCTGCAGACAAGCCTCACTGTGTTCCTGGTTCATCGTGTGAAAGTAAAAATCTAATCTCCCAGTGGGTCCCCATGGGCAGAGGCAGTGAAACTCCAGAAGTCCACAGGGAGAACTCAGAAAACCGCTCCTCTTTAGAAAGCCACGGAGCTAATGTGATTACAAGACCTCATGCACCAAAAAGAATGCAATTCTGAACATCTTTATAGCTAATGAAAATCACATTGTCTTCCTCAAGATTTTCTTTTTTTTTTTCTATTTGGAAATCATGAATAAAATGGAAGTTATGGGTTAAGGCTGTGTTTATGAAAAGTCTTGGAGTATAATGTGAAGAGTTTTATATTTTCCATTTTCTTTGGAAAGTAGAGCCAAGGAAAGTCTTCAGGTTGTACAATGAGAGCGAATATCACAGTGTGGCTCTGATGGCCCTGCCCCTTTCACTTCTCTATGCTATGTTTTCACTCCTTTTCTGGAAGGGGTATTTTAAAGGCATTCAATAGAGAGGCAGAGAGAGAGAGTAGCCTATGATAAAGCGGCAAGTCTGCAGGTGGGGACAGGCATATATTAGAGATGTGTTGTGGGAAGTGCAGGAAAAAGGTGCCAACGACATCTTCTAGAAATGTGGAAGTTACTTGAAGTTAATTTATCATAAAAGAAACACGGATCTTTATGGAGTACAAGGTTCTATTAAGAACTTAAAAAATAGGACAGGCATGGTGGTTCACACCTATAATCCCAGCACTTTGGGAGGCTGACGTGCGTGGATCACCTGAGGTCAGGGATTCGAGACCAGCCTGGCCAACATGGTGAAACTCCATCTCTACTAAAAATAGAAAGAAAAAAAAAAATTAGCCGGGTGTGGTGGCAGGCACCTGTAATCCCAGCTGCTTGGGAGGCTGAGGCAGGAGAATTGCCTGAAGCTGGGAGGTGGAGGTTGCAGTGAGCTGGCTGAGATCGTGCCACTGCACTCCAGCCTGGGTGACAGAGCAAGACTCTGTCTCAACAACAACAACAACAACAAAAAAAAAAAAAAAAAAAGAAAAGGAAAACAGAACTTAAAAAATAAAACATGGGAGCTTGAAGAACTGCACATGGAGTCAGGAACTCGAGTTCACGCTTCTCTGTCACTGAGGCTTTGAGGAGGTCTGGCTATGCTAGGAGCATAGACCATACTTCTTTGAGTGGCACCTCCTAGAAGCATGAGGTTTGCACTAAATAGCCGTGGCAGTGGTCCTGCCAATGCTTACTATGAGAAATATAACAGTGGAATCTGGTCCAGGGAGAATCAGTGTGTGCTTATTTCTCATGCCTCTATTACAGGAAAACTTCAAGAAAAATAGACTTACAAAATGGGACAAGAAGATGTGTTTTTAGGACAAAAAGAAAACTCATCTAGGAAAATCAAGGTAGCCACTGACATCTAGTAATTGCTATTGGGAAAAGCAGTATGTATCATTTTTGTCTTTTGGATTAAATAATATAAGCTATGTGGCTTCATTCTAGTTCTTTTTGTAAGCAATTATTTTAACAGTTACGTGATTTCTAGACACAAATTGTAAAACAATATGCTATTATCCCATAAACAAGAATAATTCAGTCTTTTTCATATCACATATTTTAGGCCTTTCTCCAAACTCTTCAAAATTCTACTTCATTGTACTTCTTAATGAATTGCCGTATTATAATGTTTCAGGAATAAACAAACTTTGGGGGCAACTGGCCCACTAGTAGTCACTGGTAACACTTTGCTTCCCTTTACGAAGAACATAATTAAGAACAATATAAGGTATTCTGCAGTAGCCACTTATCTATCATACGTCTTTGATTCTGCAGCCAGGATCCAACTAAGACACCAAGATGTATGACTGCAGTATAGTTCTCAAACTATTAATACTCTCCCAAAGACTGTATCATAATACTACTACTGCAAGAATTTAAAAGGGTAGGGTGAACCTGACAGATCAAATTCCAATCTCACGTTTCCTAACAGAGTGGTGTTCTGCCCCACTTCCTCTCATCTATGACTTGGTGTGGTTTTCAGATGAACTGAAGGACATGCCCTGCCACAGCTCACTGGAATACCAACAGCCTCCAGGACTGCAGCTGGCATGGCCCTACTGCGTGAGCTTGGGACTCCATGAGGTAGCAGCTGAACCTACTGATGAAGTAATGTCATAAAAGTGGCTTTTATAAAATATTAATATAAGAAATCTATCTGAATTTCTCATAAAACGATTAATGACATTGTTCTACTGTGTGGTACATAAAGCTTTATGTGCCTGTGTGATAAACTCTTAGAGATTTTAGTTCTTAGCAGAAGGTGTTCTGTCCCGGTGAACTAGTTTGCCTTTTTGTATAAAAGATAAACTACACATACAAAAATCATATTTCCTTTCTTCTTTTCCCTTCACATGGCTGGCTGGATGCTCAAAGCTGTAATTATCTTTAATTATAGCAATTACCTTCGTCTAGCTCTTTCTTTACTCTGCCTACACCAATGCCAATTACAAGTTTTTTATTTCATATGTTTTAAAAAATCTTGTGTGTCTTTATTGTAACAACTTCAATATTTTTAGAAGCAGATATTAATTTCTGAATAATGGATACGTGAAACTTGAAGTTTAATTACCATGGACTATGCCTTTATAGATTTTAAGAGTTCCCAATCTCCAGATTATACTTTAGAAGGAAAACACATTTTCAAAAGAGCAAAGAATAAAAGAAAAAAGGAAGGAAGAAAGGAAAAGACTTTCCCATCAAACTAACCTTAGGGACCATAAGTTCTGATCTCTAAAAAATAATTAAGTACTACCCAGATGATAAGATATAAGATACAAAGACTAAGATGGTGAAAATCAAACCAACAGTATCCTAAAGACTATAGCAACCTATTAAATTAGACCAGTGGTGTTTAACCCTGGCTATCCATTAAAAATTTTTTCTTTTAAGACGAGGCCTCTGTCACCCTTGCTGGAGTACAGTCGTGTGATCATAGCTCACTGTAACCTTTAACTCCTGGGCTCAAGAGATCCTCCCACCTAGGCCTCTTAAGTAACTAGGACTACAGGCATGTACCACCACATCTGGTTAATTTTTATTTATGTATTGTTGAGATGGAATTTAGCTATGCTGTCCAGGCTGGACTTGAACTCCTGGCCTCAAGTGATCCTCCTACCTTGGCCTCTGAAAGTGCTGGGATCACAGGCGTGAGCCACTGTGCCCAGCCCAAACTTTTCACAATACACTAATGCCCAGGCCGAACTCTCAAAGTTGGCTTAATAGATCAGGGATGGGGCCTGGATATTGATATTTGTGAATGTGTCCCCAGGGCATCTGAATATATGGTTGGGACTGAGAATCACTGAGCTAGACCATTCATATTTCTAAACTCTTAACTAGCAGATGCTATTTCATCTTATTTCTCTTGTAGTATTGGAACATGTCATAATCAGGATGTGGCAAGATAAAACAGATACAGCTCATTGTTCCTCTTCCCACATGAGTCTACACTGCGATTCACATAAACCAAAGTTTCTCACATGTATATCCTTAAAGCCCAGGCCAAAACAGATCATGTTTTGAATCTATTCCAGAAGGTGGTATCCGAGCTCACACAACATAAAGACTCAGATTTAGAAGATATGAATTTTGAGCCACATTTTTTTGCTTGTTTGCTATATTATTTCTATGTAGTTTTCTCTGCATCCCTCAAAAGTTATACAGCTATTGTAATTCATTATAGAAATTAAAATAGCATTATTTTAAAGTATTTTCAAATATAAAAGTTTCAACAAGAAATATATAAAATCTCTTGGCCTGTTACTTGTTTGAGGGTAATATGCCACTATTTTTAAGCTGTATGTCAAAGCTGATCTAAAATACATTTCTCTATCCACTTACAAAATGATCCATAATTCTTAGAGGGAAAGAATGTACAATAAATCAATACATTATTATGACAATAACTTTTCTTTATGATTTAGGCCATTTTAGCTTTTCTATTGACCTTCATTGTTTAAATGGACACAGTACACTTTGTTCAGCTCAGTTTGACCAACATTCATTGAAGGGTCCTCATGGGGCAGGTGGACCCAACCACTCCAGCCTCAGCTGGTTCCTTGGTCTTCTTGACCATGACTTCTCATGTGCTTTTTCTTTCTAGCCCTTGACCATGTCAAGCTTCCCCTCACCTGGAGCTTTTATACTAGCTGTTTGTTTTCTGGAATGAACATCCTTCAGGTCACCATACAGCTGGTTCCTCCTTATTTTTTCAGTCTTGCTTAAAGATCATGTTCTTAGAAAAACATTCGATGACCAACCATTCTAAAACTCTCCCGTCCACTCCACTATACTCAGCCTTCATCTCATTACCCTGCTGTCTTTTCCTGTTATCCTTATCTGAAAGCATATTATTTATTGGCCTTTGTGTTTATTGTTGTATGCACAACCTCTAGAATAGAACCTTCATGAGCACAAACTCCATGTTTGTCTTTGCAGCTATAACTAAGGCACTGATACGGTTTGGCTGTGTCCCCTCCCAAATGTCATCTTGAATTGTAGCTCCCATTATTGCCACATGTTATGGAGAGACCTGATGGGGAGATAACTGAATAATGGGAGTGGTTTCCCCCATACTGTTCTCATGGTAGTGAGTAAGTCTCACAAGATCTGATGGTTTTATAAGGGGAAACTCCTTTTGCTTGGTTCTCATTTTCTCTTGCCTGCCACCATGTCAGACATACCTTTCACCTTCCTCCATGATCGTTTGAGGACTCTCCAGTCACATGGAACTGTGGGTCCATTAAACTTCTTTTTCTTTATAAATGACCAGTCTCAGATATGTCTTTATCAGCAGCATGAAAACGGACTAACACATGCACTAACAGCAGAGCAGCTGCTTGGTAAATATTGATGGAGTGAATAAATGCATATCTTTGCAGTCTTACTAAGAATAGTACCAAAAATAATCCTGTATTCTTTCAGGTTGTAACTACTGATGGTTAATAGATAATGAATGTGTACAGTTGCAATTTTATTTTAAGCTATAGTCCCTCATGCAATATGCACATGTTGGGATTTTAATTAGATTCACAGTGCCAGCTACTTTTGCAGAGAAGGCGTTTTGCAGCCTGTGCCTTGCTGACCTCTGGCTGGCTCTAAGCTTCTGGTAGAGAGGGCTTCTCCATTTGCACATTTTGCAATCTTAGTTGTTCCTTTCAATTTCCAGCAGGAGGCAGCTAGACATTAATGTCTGAAACTGTACTTCCAATCATCTGTTGAGGTTTCTTTAGATCACTTTATTGGGAGTAACACCATGTTTATTTGGCATAGGGTCCTCAGTCTGCCATGGCAAAGTTTTTGGGTCTCTTGCAATTGTTCATTTCCATACATGTCAGCTTGAGATGGGTGGTATATTGCAGAAAGAATCCATTTAAGTTAGTGGACTCATTACAGCCTGGGATCTTTTGTTAGTAATCTTATCCTTCCATTATTACCACATGATACTGACAGTACTGGCCAAGAAGTCAGCTGCAATATCTTCAGGACAAATCCTGCTGACATATGGAATGACAGTTGGGCACTACCACTATTTTGAGGCACTTCTGTTTGGTCTAGACTAGCGCTTTAAGCCATATTGATAACACACTCTGCCAGCCTTCCAAACATGTGCCTATGTTTGCATGTCAGCTCCATTCAGTATCTTCAGTATTTCAGATTGCCATTCAGCATAGAAAAGTATATTTGACACCCCTACCAAAATCAGCTACATTTGTATCTTGTGCAACATGCATCATCGTTCAGTGCCCTTGCCCAGACTAGGCACCCAATAAATATTAATTCCTTTTGCTGCTTCCCTGGCTGGTTTAACAAAATCTTATTTTACTCAAAAACGTACTTAAAGAAGAATCTGCATCTTCCTGCATTCAAAGCAAGCTGCTTCTGCTATTATGATTTATAATTTATAATTGAATTTAACACAGCTGTAACTAAAACAGAGAAATAATCAGATACCAGCTGTCCATTTGAATATATTATATATACATTTAGTTTTTAAAATAAGCAGGTTCTTCTGAATCCAGTGATGAATTTTAATGTCAGGAAAAGAGGCACAACTAGACATTGTGTTGTGTGACGCAACAGGAAACCCTGGGCACTAGCTAGAAAGTCTAACGATAATGCAAACTTGCATTGATCAAGCCTCTAAGTCTACCTACCAGAACTTAAAAAATTTTTTTTTCACTTCTATCACTTAAATCATCAAATAGCGAGCAAGAATGTTGCCTACCCATGTCAGTCAACTCACATCCACAAGACAGTAGTTTGTGTGTAAGTTTCTGTGAGAAAATATCAGACCAAATTTCAGACACTGTATAACTATCCAGAATCATTATCATCCATATGCCAATTTAAAAGGCAGAGGTATGGGTCAAAGGATGATGACAAATTATGGTAACCACACATTTGAGAAAACACCCAAGGAGATTGGCTCCTCTCCCTAGCTGTGAAATACCATAGTGGTTTAAGGTGTGGCCTTGGGTTCTTTTCCTGATTTTGCAGCATATTATCTTCCTAGACACGTCATCCACAACCATGCCTTCATTTCCCATCAGGTTGCCATGATCCCAGATCTGTATCTTTGGCCCAAGCCTCTTTTCTGAGCTGCCATCCCACATCCAGCTGCACCTGGGCTTCTCTACCTGGGTGTCCCCAGGCCCTCTGCCTCAGTGTGCGCAAGGCTGGACTCTCCATTGTCCTCTGCCTATGGAGTCATCCTCCAGGGCCCCTCTCTCTGGAAATGGTGCCACCTTCAGCTAGTTGGCCAAGGTCAAATCCTAGGTCCTCCCTGTTTGCCACCCTCTCAGTTTCCTCCCACATCCAATTCAACATCAAGCTCCCCCTGCCCTTTCTTTTTGAGACAGAGTCTTGCTTTGTCACCTAGGCTGGAGTGCAGTTGCAGGATCTCGGCTCACTGCAGCCTCTGCCTCCCGGGCTCAAGAGATTCTCCTGCCTCAGCCTCTGGAGTAGCTGGGATTACAGGTGCCCGCCACCACGCCTGGCTAATTTTTGTATTTTTTGTAGAGATAGGGTTTCATCATGTTAGCCAGGCTGGTCTCGAACTCCTGACCTCAAGTGATTCACCCGCCTCGGCCTCTCAAAGTTCTGGGATTACAGGCATGAGTCACTGCACCCGGCCTCAAGACATATGCTCAATATAAAATGTTCAATATAATATAAATTCTCTACAGTGCCAGTATTAAAAACCATAGAATGTTCAGGGATCTCTGAAATCTAGTCCTACATATTTGCATTGACATTTTATTTACTAAAAAATCATTGCAGTAATTCAAAATATTTGTAGGGTTTGCCAGGGTAAAATTCTCAGATTTTGGGCTTACAACTTTGTACGTAACTTCTAGTTTGGCAAACAAACATAAAAAATGTGGAATCCCCCTAAAAGATATTATGTGTAAGTAGAGTCATCAAATTTAGAATATCAAGCCCCAGATGGTTTATCAGTAGCAACAAAAACTGCTTTCCTTGCCAACACAAATTTTATAAACCGGAAATCATTCTCAGGCATGCAAAGACAGACATATCAGGTCTACGAATACTTATGACTATGTGCTTGGCACTATGTTAGGTACTTCATTACATGGCCCATAAAACATTACTTTAAAAACAAATGAGAGTTCAGAACGAACTATTTACTCTTTGTAGCATAGGCACTGAAGTCTTTCCAGAAAGTGACCCATACTCCAGTGCCGTAGAGCAAGACGGGGACTAGCAGGCTTTGAAAACCAAAGCAAGACCATCAGCAAACCTGTGCTGGGCTGTCTTGAAAATGTTAATTAATTTATATTCATTTTTCTTTTCTGATGACATAAATTGTTGGGGATTCAATATTTCTGTTGTTGTTAACAGCAAATGACTCTAAATGTGATGGAATGGCCACGTAAACATGTCTTGTACAATCATTATTAAGGAAATAAGGAATGAGGCTTGTAGCTTCAGAAGCTTCCCCTGTCACTCAAAGAGGAAGAAAGTGAGAGACATGAGGATCAGAGCCACAGTTCTTAATCACCTTACCACTAAGACTTTCTAAAATCATAAGAGGAACAGCAGTACAATGGACATTCAGTGTTTGGGAATGATGTACAATCGGGTGGATAGACGGCCCTTTTGTGGGCTTTGGAGCTTCTGGAGGTGATGGGTTGGGTAAAGCAGGCTGAAGTCAGGAGGCGGAGCCCAAGAACCATCTGATAAGGAGCTTAGAAGTTCCATAATTATAAAAAAGCTGGCACTACCCTCAATGCACATTTGTCATATTTCTACACTACACATTCTTGAATACCCTTTGATGTTCTATTTATTTCAAAGAGGGTAGGTATTTTTTGATCCAGTTCACATCACTGATTAGAGGTATTTTAGCTGCCAGATAAATAAATCTCCATTGAATGCAATTTATGGGATCCAAAAGCAAGGTATGGATCAATCTAGAGCTATATGAGGCTTAGCTGGTTTTATGAAAATACTCATAACAGTAAAAAGAAATCAATAACAATTTATTAAGGTTTTTGTTCTTTGTATAGCTTTTGAAATGAGTTCTTACCCATGATAAAAGGCCTTAAATATTTTGGGAGCTGAAATATTATACTTGACTGTCTCTGGTTCTTTTCCTGAGTTGACCCTTTATGTTGAGTAAGCATATTTTACACAGTGCAGCTGCCAGCCTCTGTCAGGCCAAGATACACATGCACTTAGAGGCAGTAAGCTTTCCTCACTTACATTATGTTTCTGCAACAGGGAAAGAATGTATAACACTTCACCTTTGTAAGAAGCACTTGGAGGTTCATCTGATATTCTATAAAAGTAAGCAATTGAAGAATTTGACTTAAAATCTTATTTCTAATTTTTACAGGAAAAAGTTAATACTTTCCATGTATTGAACATCTATGATTAGCCTAGTACTTTTTAGGTTGGAGCCTCACCTAGAAAAATCAAGTTATATTTAACTTTTTCTTCGTAGGGTTGTTGTGAGCTATAGGTAGGTAGAGAAGATTCCCTAGATGGTCACAAGTCTTCCCCTCCCTGTATCCTCACTTCTTGCAACGTAACTTTGTAGCTCCTTCCAGCAAGAAATGCTGTCTATTTCTCTACTCTTAATGGTGGGCTGATTTGTCACTCCCTTTAGCTCATGGAGCTCAGTGGAAGCAATGGTGTGTCAATGCTGAACCCAGCCCACATGCTTTGAATGATTCTACTCCTCTCACTCTAGAACCCTGCTGATCGTCTATGTGAATAAGCTCACACTAGCCTGCTGGATGACGAGAGAATGTGGTTGTCCAGTTGTCCTTATTGTTCCCCCAGTAGCCAGCCAATCCCCAGAAGCAGAGACACCTAGCTGACTGCAAGCTGACCAAAGACACAGGCATGAGCCCAGCTGAGACCAGAAGAACCTCCAACCTAAGATGGCCCAAACCATAAAACTGTAGAATAAGGAGCTGAGTAAATGGCTGTTGTTTTTAAGCTGTTAAGTCATGGGGTGGTTTGTTATGCAGCAAATGCTATAGGAGGTATTATTTTCCTCATTGTATTAAAGAGGCACAGTAATTTGTTCAAGGTCTACTAGCTGGTAAATGGTAAGGCTATCAGGTTATTATACCAGCTTTAAGGGCCTACACTCTTAGTCACTTCACTGCCGTTTGATGTAAATGAGAAAGTACATACTGAGTGCCCTCCACATGCTCAGTTGTTGGCTAGACATATTTTCTACGTTTAGGGAACTTACTGTCTCCATTTTGTTTTTCACTAATGAAAGTACAATCTGACGGTTCTCCTTACACTATTGCCTCCACCTGAAATGTATTTTCTACCCTTGAAACTCGCTCAAATGTAACCATTTCTTAGGAACATCCTCTAATGTCCCAAGATAGAATTAAAGTTTTCTACCTGTGGTTGACTGCAAAAAATGGACCATAATTGCTCACTCTTTCCTTTCTCCTTGCCCTTTAAAATGTGACGTTTTAGTACCTTCCATCAAGAAATGAAATCTCTTTCCCCACGCCTTGTGTCTAGACTGGGCTTGTGACTTGCTTTGGCCAGGAAATGTGGCAGAAGTGATGGTGTGCCGTTCTCACACCAGGCCTAAGGTGCCTTGGATACTTTAGGCATTCTCTAGGAAACCCTAACTCCATATTCCAACAAATCTGGGTTGACCCTGGTGATGGCTGAGAGGCCAAAGGACCAGAGCTTGGTCAGCCAGCTTGTCTCAGCTAAAGCTCCCAGACATGTGAGAGAGCCCTGCCAAGATCAGCAAAGCCAAACTACAGCTGACCGCTGTTGCATGAGCGAACCTAGCCAAGACGAGAGGATTGCCCAGCTGAGCCCAATCTAAACTATCAATCACAGAATCAAGAGCTAAATACATTTTCATCTAAAGCCACTAAGGTTGTTATGAAACAACAGATAATGAATACAGATCCTTTGTATTCTTTGGGCATGTTTAAACTTATTTTTGGAATAGCATATGTATTCAACAAATGTCACCAGATGAATAAATAAATGACTAAATATTCATTCAATTACACAGAGATAAGATTCTTCTAACAAAACAGAACTCTTTTTATTTCAAAGTGAATAATTCTATCTTTCCTGGCTGTGAGACAGTGATGTTTATAGTACAGTGCCTGATACTTAGCAGGTGTGCTCAATAAATGTTAGCTCCCATTGATCTTGTAGTTGAAATAAGATGCCAAACAAAAGTCAAAGCAAACACCATGCATTGACACAAGCAGGATGTTACTTCCTAAATCCTTTCAAAATCAGGACAAACTCTCCTGGTATTTGTAGGATGGAGACTTAGGACAAACTCTCCTGGTATTTGTAGGATGGAGACTTAGGGCAAGCAACACATACTTTCTGCCCCTCTCCAGATATTGGCAAGTTTCTTTCTCCTTGAAAATAAGCTTCTTTAAATAACTTCACAGCTACTCAAGCTACCCAATTACAAACAGCAGGAGCACTCTGCTACAGAAAGACCTCCCCAGGAAGCTTTCCTTACTACTTCTCAACTTTGGCTGCATATTTGAAGAACCTTGGGAGCTTAAAAAAAAATGCCTCCAGAGACTGACTTAATTAGTTTGAGGGTGCACTTGCACATGGGAATTTAAACAGCTCCTTGGGTAATTTTACTGAGTAGCCAAAGTGGAGAGCCACCACTACTCAACCTTTTCCTAGAGTGCCTCTACCAGTCAAATAATTATTATCAGATTTAACTTTAAAGGTAGTCCTAAATAAACCTTTTTTAATGTCTATAATCGAAACCCAGCACTGAAATACTACAGCTGGAAAATAATTTCTTATAATGGACAATGACTGGCTCAATAGAAATTAAGAAACAATGATCGGATAAGTAACTGCCTGATAATTAACTCAACAAGCATCATATGAACATTTGGCAAGGTCTTAACTGTCTTAAAGGCCTTAACATAATTAGGTATTCAACACTTTATTGGCCTAAATTAAATACCATATAACATTATTGACTATACTGAATAACAAATTCAAGCTAAATTGCATTTAAGTGTACAATCCAAAAGTATGTTTGCCTAAAATCTTTCTTTCTCAAAGTGTACATTATCATTTGGATAATAATACTTTATCACAAATTAAGGTACAATTTAATATTTTAATATGATTTTGAGCTCAGATTCAACATGGGTATTTCAAAAAATCTGGTTTTGCCTTCCTAGTACGTAAGTGACTCACATGGCAATATGGTTTGGCTGTGTCCCCACCTAAATCTCATCTTGAATTGTAGCTCCCATGATTCCCATGCGTTGTGGGAGGGACCCAGTGGGAGGTGATTGAATCATGGGGGCAGGTGTTTCCTGTGCTGTTCTTATGATGGCGAATGGGTCTCATGAGATCTGATGTTTTTATAAATGGGAGTTGCCCTGCACATGCTCTCTTGCCTGCTGCCATGTAAGATGTGCCTTTGCTTCTTCTTTGCCTTCCACCATGATTGTGAGGCCTCCCAAGCCACGTGTAACTGTGATTCCATTAAACCTCTTTCCTTGAGAAATTACTCAGTCTTGTGTATGTCTTTATTAGCAGTGTGAGAACAGACTAATACAGTAAATTGGGACCAGGAGTGGGGTGCTGGTATAAAGATACCTGGAAATATGGAAGTGACTTTGGAATTGGGTAACAGGCAGAGAGGCTGGAATAGTTTGGAGGGCTCAGAAGAAGACAAGAAAATGTGGGAAAGTTTGTAACTTCCTAGACACTTGTTGAACAACTTTGATCCAAATGCTGATAGTGATATGGACAATAAAGTCTCTGCTGAGGTGGTCTCAGATGGAAATGGCAAACTTGTTGGGAATTGGAGTAAAGATCACTCTTGCTATGCAAAGAGACTGGCAGCATTGTGCCCTTGCCCTAGAGGTCTGTGGAACTTTGAATTTGAGGCAGATGATTTAGGATATCTGGTTGAAGAAATTTCTAAGCAGCAAAGCATTCAAGAGGAAGCAGAGAATAAAAGTTTGGAAAATTTGCAGCCTGATGATGCAATTAAAAAGAAAAACCCATTTTCTGGGATGAAATTCAAGCCGGCTGCAGAAATTTGCCTAAGTAATGAGGAACCAAATGTTAATCACCAAGACAATGGGGAAAATGTCTCCAGGGCATGTCAGAGACCTCCACAGCAGCCCCTCCCATCACAGGCCTGGAGGCCTAGAAGGATAAAATGGTTTACTGGGCCAGGCCCAGGGCTCCCCTGTTCTGTGCAGCCTTGGGACATGGTGCCCTGCATCCCATCTGCTTCAGCTCCAGCCATGGCTAAAAGGGGCTAACATACAGCTCAGGCCCTTGCTTCAGAGAGTGCAAGCCCCAAGCATTGATGGCTTACACATGGTGTTGGGCCTATGAGGGCACAAAAGTCAAAAATTGAGGTTTGGAAATCTACACCTAGATTTCAGAGGATGTATGGAAATGCCTGGATGTCTAGGCAGAAGTTTGCTGCAGGGGTGGGGCACTGATGGAGAACCTCTGCTAGAGCAGTGTGGAAAGGAAATATGGAGTTGGAGCCCCCACACAGAGTCCCCACTGTGGCACTGCCTAGTACAGCTATGAGAAGAGGGCCACTATCCTCCAGACCCTAGAATGGTAGATCCACTGACAGCTTGCCCTGTGCACCTGGAAAAGTCACAGACACTCAACACCAGCCTGTGAAAGCAGCCAGGAGTGGGGCTGTACCCTGAAAAGCCACAGGGGTGGAGCTGCCCAAGGCCATGGGAGACCACCTCTTACATCAGCATGCTCTGGATGTGAGACATGGAGTCAAAGGTCATTTTAAGGTTTAATGACTGCCCTATTGAAGTTTGGACCTGCATGGGCTCTGTAACCCCTTTGCTTTGGCTAATTTCTCCCATCTGGAATGGATGTATTTACCCAATGCCTGTACACCCATTATATCTGGGAAATAACTAACTTGCTTTTGATTCTATAGGCTCATAGATGGAAGGGATTTGTCTTGTCTCAGATGAGACTTTGGACTGTGGACTTCTGAAGTGATGCTGAAATGAGTTAAGACTTGGAATTGTTAGGAAGGCATGACTGGTTTTGAAATGTGAGGACATGAGATTTGGGAGGGGCAAGGGGTGGAATGATATGGTTTGGCTGTGTCTCCACCCAAATCTTGTCTTAAACTGTAGCTCCCATGATTCCTACATGTTGTGGAAGGGAGCTGCTAGGAGGAGATTGAATCATGGGGGCAGTCTTTCCTATGTTGTTCTTATAACGGTGAATGGGTCTCATGAGATCTAATGGTTTTATAAACGGGAGTTCTCCTGCACAAGCTCTCTCTTGCCTGCTGCCATGTAAGATGTGCCTTTGCTTCTTCTTTGCCTTCTACCATGATTGTGAGGCCTCCCCAGCCATGTGGAACTGTGATTACATTAAACCCCTTTCCTTTGTAAGTTACCCAATCTTGTGTATGTCTTTATTAGCAGCATGAGAACAGACTAATACACATGGCAATAGTGTTCCTTTTTGTGATTATTTAATTCCTTTTTGGTAGAGTTCAACAGTGCTGAAAAATAATGGGCAATGTTATGTTATAAACTATATAGTGCACATATAATGCATGCAAATTGCTTTAATGCCAAAATTTCATCCTCAATAAACTCTATGCTGTAATCACAAATGGACTTCCAACACACATTCAGAGTCAGAATTCTCTAAGCCACTGGTTCTGAAAAATCTGGTTCGACCCTCTGACTTCACAGATACGAAAAACAACATCCAGAAAGGTTAAACAAGTCAAACAATACCCACACCACCAAATGGCTGGGAATGAAGCCCAGGACATCTGAGCCTGCATCCTCTCGCCCCGCTAGGGGCATCTGGAAGATAACAGCGGAAGTGTGTTCAAACCCTGCAGAAACAGGTGGCAGGGCTGGATTTGGTCCCCAGCTTTTGCCAAATACTTGGATTTTGCCAGCCTCTGCTATAGATGGCTATATTCAGTAGAAGACATTGACAATAGGGGATATCATTATCGCTTTTTATACTTCAATTCTTATCACAAAACAGGCTGAAGTCAACCATGGTTATTTAATACATTAGTTATAAATGCATTTGCTGTATTTTTTCTAGTCTATTATTAACATCTTACATTAGCATGGTACATGTGTTTCAATTAATGGACCAATATTGGTATATTATTATTATTTGGATTTCTCTAGTTTGTACCTAATGTCCTTTTATTTTTGGTTCCAGGATCCCATCTAGGATGCTGCATTACATTTAGTCTGCTCATTTTTCATTACTTCAAGTATATGTGTATGTGTATGTGTGTGTGTGTGTGCCTATGTGTTTGTGTGTGTGTGTCTATGTGTTTGTGTGTGTGTGTGAGATAGAGAGAGAGAATATGAGTATTTATCTTCTATGTAGCAAATTAAGGCAAAATCCTACAAATTACAATTCTCACATTCTCTAATGTAAAAGAAAAGGCCATATGTTAATGGAGTAATCTGTGGTTTCAATTATGATGAAAACATTGTGGATTAAAGGAAGGTTAGGTTAAAAAGAATTTGACATTTAGAAGGACCTGGAAACAGTTTCTGATTCCAGCATGGATTAACAAAATCTAAAAAGCAAGGAATGCAGTAGAGTAGTGTGAGAATTTAAAGTAATAAAAGTCAGTTCACATAGAAGCATGGTAATAAAAAAACATTGTGCAATTTGTCACCATTTACTTTAGAAGAGTCTGCATTTTTAAAATCCACAGAAATGCAGTGATAGTTTCCTTGCCAGTATTTGTGTAAAACATTTTCCAAACAAGACTGATTCATCTTACTCTGAAATGAATTGTTAGATCACAACAGTGAATGTTAAGGCATTTGCATCCCTTATAGAAATGCCAAACATTTTACTATGCCTGATGCTGTACTATAAATAGGGAGATTCAAATGCTAAAAATGTTCTCTAAGTTGCCAAACATAGTTCTTTACCATGTACTTCCTGGTACAAATGACTTGTTCTTCCAAAGTCTGAAAATGAAAGCTAACTGCAATTCAGAAAAATGTTGCAAATTACTTCAATTAATTAAATGTAAAAGTCATTTCATTTCTGTATATTTCTTTTTCCTTAGATCATATTTATTGAAAGACTTCTTTAGACATTTACCAAAGTTTTGTTAAATCATAGTTAGTCTGATAACAGTTGGGTTTTAAAATGAACAATTGGAACAGCCAAACAACGCCAATATTGCTGGAAAACAATGATGCTTATCTAAATTATTCTGAATTGCTAGCCACATTTGGATGTAATAGTAGATGTAAAATTTACTTACTATATTTTTTCTAAATAATCTATGGGCACAGTAGTGCCCATAAATCAATAAATTAAAGGTTAAAGGTATTTCATTTCACAGTAATGCCCACATATTACTGGGAAAATTTTACTAATTTATAACTGGTATTTCAAAATAGTTTCAATATCTATGTATATCTTCAATAAAAAAGAACATAAACAACAGTATAGGGATTTGTATGGCATATTTAAGATTAGTATTCATTTGAAGAGGTGATCCCTGATTTTCACTGAGAGCTGGGACAGGAAATTGTAGGAGACTTTTCTATGATGTGGACAAGGCAAGGCACAGTAAGAGCTGCTTTATAACATTTTCTTCAAATCAGCTGACTATCCCATTGGGCTTTAATCTCCCTTCTGCAACTGACCGGACCTCATATTATCCAATTACCAGTAATCTACTTAAGAACAGCAAGGTTCTCTTTAAATTGAATACAAATAATTATTTTAATATCTTTTCCTGGCTTCTTTAAAGGCTTCATGTTTTTTGACTTGCATAAATTTTTGCAAACCTCCATAGAAGATATTTTAATTATTTTAAACATTTATGGCACGTAAGAAGTGACTTAAGTAAAATTACTTGATTTTAAGTTAATTATTAATTAAAGGTTACATTAACTAGTTCATTTAAATACAAATTTTACTAATTCTAGTTTGACGTTTTCCTTATTTAATAGTGATATGCTATTTAGTCTACTTTAAATTCATCATGTAATGAAATGCATGACTTGTAGACAAATTTTTGCAATGACAGATGGGCATATACTTGGTTTTGTGACCAATTATATAAATTTCAAGCTACAATTAATATGTCATGATAGATAAACAGATAAAAGTTTTCATTCATGAATATTTGGTAATCTTGCATTTTGGACAAAAATAATCAACCTACAGTAATTTTTGTGTTTAATTATAAAATAATGAGACAAGATAAAAAAGCTTTAGGCTGCTGTTTGTATGCATTTCTTTGCAGTGAGTGTGTGTATGTGTGTGTGTGTGTGTATATATATATATAGTTTTTCAATTGACTCTGTTGTCAGCTTATCAGGAACAATGTAAGGAGAGAGAGAGAAGAGAGAGAGAGAAAAAGGGAGAGAGAGGGAAAGAGAGTATGAGTGATATCTATTTCTAATAAATAAAAGCCAAATTATATGTGATTATCATTACTTTTTCGTTTTTCAACATTCAATTTTATACCATATAAATGTCCTAATAGACTAATATAAAATTCTGCAAATACATTAAGATATTTAAGATTAAAAGAATAATGCAATAAACACACATATTTAGGAAATAAACACCCAGTTTAGGAAATAAAACATCATCTACACTATGAAAAGTCTGTCAGAATTTTGACCAGATGACTGCAGATGATAATCGTCACAACATCAGTTGCTTCTTCTGCTTACTGTCTGTAATCAGTTATCCATTCTATGTATAAAGTAACAGTAAATGACTAATTATAAAAACGAACGAAAGCCTCCATGGGGGCTTGCAGTGTTTATGTGAGTCATAATCATGTTCACTCATCTGACTGGCACTAATAGCTTCACATTCGTTAAGAGGTCCTGAAGCAGTATTATTTTCTTCAACATATTTAAGTAATCATTTTATTTATTAATAATTACTTTCAAAATAGAACCTAGGTTTGAACCTTTACCACCCTGAACAGCCTAACATCCCTGGGACAGCTTTGCATCGCAGTGATTTTGTGAAAAGGCTGTTGGGAAACCCCGATTCAGGCTCAGCCAATGCTAAGTTGGAGATGCGGGAAGGAGAAGGGTACACACAGGACTGATGTGAGGATGCACAAAGGAGGCCATCTGGAGAGCAGCTGACACCCCGGGGCTTCTGGCACATGGCCCCTCCAGGATCTAGAGAATACTGCGGAGTCCAGAGTCAAGACCCAAACACCTCCACATATATGCAAGTTGGGCTGGGCTACAACATGTAATGGTTCTGCAAATGAGGATGATGTATATTACATGTATGTATCCACAGGTACCTATGAAGTGTACCTACTGAGGTTCCAAATCTTGGTGCCATCCTGCCACAGGGCTGAAATTTCTACCGAAAAGACCAAAGAGCCATACCACAGAGTTAAAAGCCATGGGAAAAATTTGTTCCAACTGGGAACAGTTGTTTCTTTTAGGAAAATGTTTTTAGCTTAGGACTCTGTTAATTACAAAGTCATGGTCAGAGTTCCCTTTTCAAACTGTTCCTTAGAAAGCATAGAACAAAATTTGGTTCTATCATATTAACCATGCAGGATTTCAGAGAATGTATTTTGCATAATAACTTCCCTCCTTCTTCCATCTTTTCTAGCTTATATACTCTGTGCCTCATTTTACCCTCACCAAGTTTTCATTTGACATGTTGTGTATTGTATCTCATTCTTAAAACTTTTCTGGAACAAAACAGTCACCAACTTATAAGGATGAAAAAAGCTTAGGGATAATTCAGTTATATCCTCCATATTTTACAAATGAGAAATTTCAGGCTCTAAGGTCCCCATAGCTATCAGTTTAAAAAGGGACTGGAATTTAGAGATCCCAAATGTAGCTCATTGCTTTTCTCTCAATATCTGTTTGCCTCCTGTGACAGTGGATTTTTTTTTTTTTTTTTTTTTTTTTACCTCTCCTAACAACAACACTGCCCAAGTGATGTTGACAGACATTTTCACCCACCTGAGACAATATAAAATTTAGGAAATTCTGCATTCTACATGTTGCTTTGGAGAGTCACAAGAAAATTCTGAGAAATCCTGCAATAAGTAAATCAATTTAATTTCGCTGAACCCATGTCTCCCAAACATATCCAACCATGACTAAACCTTTTTTTCTTTTCTCTTTTGGGGGCACCCAAATGAGAGAGAGCTGCACCCATCCAACTCCTCACGTTCCACTTTGGGAAGTTCCGGGTTAAGACAAGGCCTCCAGGAGCAACTGTCTAAATCCCCATGGCAGCAGGGAGCGAGGAATGGTCAAATGTCCACCCTGGAGAGCGGCTGCTGTCCACACTGGCAGGTCGTGCTACACCACCGGGCCCAGGGCCACGGTATGTCAAAGGGCCCGGGACCCACCAGTGAAGAAGCTGTAAAGCAGGGGCATGGCTGTACTCTGGTCCTTTCTCCACCTGCTGCTCGGGCGTTCCTCTGCAGGCATGCCACAGAATGCAGTTCACCCTGACAGCCACGGGAGGAGGTACCTGGAATCCTGTTTACCATGCAACATTAGCCCGCACCCACTTTGAATTCTAGAATGACAGGAAGGACAGATTCTTCCTCCACTGCAGCAAATGCCATCACTCAATGGGGATAGAGTTCCAAAAACGACAACACAACAGGGTGTGTGTACCTCTGTGAGGGCAGTGTGTGTGTTTACAGACCCCAAAGGGCCTGACAGTTAAGCAAGCTCTGCTATGGTCCAGGAGACACCTGTGTTCTGACGCATGCAGCCCTAATGCTAGACCCTGGAGTAGATGCTAGTACTGTCTCTACCCTTCTTTGGCAAGTCACTTACCCTCTCTGAGCTTTAGTTTCCTCTTTGGTAAAACAGGAATATTAGTAATAGTAATAGGGTGATTGGGAAGATTAAAGTTTAATACTTGCAAAGTGCTTAGACCAGTGCTTGCCTCACTCTAGGTACAATATAAGTGTCTGTTAAATAAAATGGTATCATTCACCTCTAATCCCAGCTATTCAGGAGGCTGAGGCACGAGAATCACTTGAACCTGGGAAGCAGAGGTTGCAGTGAGCCCAGATAGCACTGTTGTACTCTAGCCTGGGCAACAGAGCAAGGCTCTGTCTCAGAAAAACAACACAAAAAAAACCCAAAAATAAAATAGTGTCATTAAGTGTTTACCCCAATTTCCGTCAACTGATAAACGTTTTCTTTCATACTAGATGGTGACATATAGCATTGGTGAAACAAGGCCCTTGCATGCCTTGCTTTAGGGCATCCTCCCCTGCGTCATGATGATAACACACAAAAGGCCTGTGCCCACACTGACTTAGCTGCCTGCAGGCTCTCCCAGCTTTCTGGAGAACTGTGGTCACAGGGTATGGAGAACCAGCTGTCACCGGTGTGTGCTAAAGATCTGGCCTCAGTGGTTATCGGAAATTCTGCAGGAAAGGAAGAAGCAGGCAGGACAGGAGGCATGGCTGCAGAGTCACAGATGGGCCAGCAATTACCCTGCACACGAAGGTGTCTTCCAGGGACCTGCCAGTCCTGCTGCTGCAGGCAGCGCCTCCGAGGAGCCCCTGGAGGGAGCAGGAGAACCTGGCCCTGCCTCGACCTCACGTCCCTCAGTAATCCTTAACTCAGCTGTGAAAAACAATAAAATAAAAACTACTTGAAAAATAGACCCAAAAAAAGTACCAAATAGAAACAATAAAGCGAGTTTATTGAAGCCTTGGTTCTTGCTATCTTTGTGATATACTTGAAAATATCATCATATAAATATATTTCTGTACTTTTTTTTTTTTTTTCGAGACAGGGTCTTGCTCTGTCACTCTGACTGGAGCACAGTGGTGTGACCTCAGCTCACTGCAGCCTCTGCCTTCCAGGATCAAGAGATCCTCCCACTTCAGCCTCCCAGGTAGCTGGGACTACAGGCATGTGCCATCATGCTTGGCTAATTTTTGTGGAGACAGGGTTTTGCCATGTTGCCCAGGCTGGTCTCAAACTCCTGGACTCAAGCAATCTGCCCACCTCGGCCTCCCAAAGTGCTGGAAATTCAGGCATGAGCCACCATAGCTGGCCAATTTCTATCCATTTTTAAAAAGACAAATACATCATCAAAAAGATTGTCTAACAAATACATTTTAAAAGACCGAGAAACTTAAAAACAACAAAGAAGATATTATGTGTGAATCACGTCACAAGTGGAGGAGTAAAGGACCTGCTTTTGTTACATAAGATTAACCCTTATGCTGGCTACATAAAAAGGGATTTGCAATAATCCAATGCTCTACTGTATATTAACACTACCACAGATAGAATTTTAGAAGTCTCATAATTTATATTATGTAGTTTTTATAAAAATATCCAGGGAGCTGTTCTTAAGAATATAGGCCAAGAGGCTGGGCATGGTGGCTCACGCCTGTAATCCTAGCACCTTGGGAGGCCAAGGCGGGAGGATCATGAGGTCAGGAGATCGAGACCATCCTGGCTAACATGGTGAAACCCCATCTCTACTAAAAATACAAAAAATTAGCCAGGCATGGTGGTGGGCGCCTGTAGTCCCAGCTACTTGGGAGGCTGAGGCAGGAGAATGGCATGAAACCAGGAGGTGGAGCTTCCAGTGAACTGAGATTGTGCCACTGCACTCCAGCCTGGGGAACAGAACGAGACTCCATCTCAACATTAAAAAAAAAAAAAAAAAAAAAAAGAATGTAGGCCAAGATTGGGCAGTCATGATAAATTTCTCTTTAAGCCTAAGGACGAGGGGCCCCCGCTGCTGCTCTTGGGGATGCTGGGTGTGGGGCAGCCTCTCCCACTCTCTAGCTCACACACTGTCTGTGAACACAGCAGCCTGGCACACATGCACACACATGAGGGTCCCAGACACCTGGGGCTATCAGGGCCCATCACATTGTGCAGTCTATGTGCTCAGGGAGAGGTGGGAACACATAGCCTCAAGAAGCAGAAACGCCAGGCCTCAGTCATGGCCAGCTCAGCTTCCGGTTCAGGGTTTGCACACTGCTTTGAGCCTTTGCTTTTACAGTTGTTGCCTTTAAAGTTCTGAACATTTGGGGCATGGCTCCCTCTAACGAGCAGTGCACCTCTCACCTCAATGCACATCTTTAAATGTGTCTTTTTTGTCTTGTCTGTGGCAGCATACACTTGCTTCTGTGAACCACCAGACTACGTACATAGGCTAATTTTCATTTGGACCAATGTGAATGCTGACGTACAAAGGGCAATATCAAAGCAGGTCTAGTGTGTTCATCAAGTATTTCTAAACTTCCCTGATTTTAATTCCTGTTACTACAGTACTTGGATAGGCACACTGCATCTTAAAGACTTTTTTCATGTAATGCAGGCATAATGCAATGTGAAGAAAATTATCACTGAGAGGAAAACTGTTTCCCCAAATTACAACTTACATCGACAGTAATGAGAAGCTATTAAAATAGATTTTTGCAAAATTTCTAAGCTGATCTGCTGCTTGGAGTTTTGAGATTTCCCACTGCTCTGCTATTTTCCCATTCTGTACGCACAGCACAGATTCCTGCCAAGCTTATTACAGTGAACAAACAATGTCCTCTCTGTCAGAACAGAGAATGAATAGTATCACAAAATTCTCCTCTAATGTACAGCCTACATTTCCCTCACCCCAGCCCCTTCAGAAGAGAATAACCAGGGTGAGGACCGAGGAGGAAAACAGGACTCTCCCCTGGCCAGTCGGAAACTGCCTTCCAGAACACTAAGGGCTAGGTAGTGTCAACCATATCATATTAACTTTTCAACAGAGAAAGTTGACAAGTTTATTTTCTTTTAAGGGGGATCATATGTTTTTGCATTTCTGTGTGTGTACGTACACAAATATCTTTATAAGGAAGGAGGTGTTTCATCAGATAAAATTTTAGGTGGCGTTTCATCAGATAAAATCAGACAGCTTTTAGCTACAGACTGAGCAGCGACAGGGGAACTTCATAGAAATGACACAGCAATTTGTGCTAAAATATTGGCAGCTAATTCATGAATGCCAAAGCTGACTATGAATTCGGCTGCTTCTGTTAAGCCTTTATTCCCACTAAGCTCATGATTCACAAAGAAACCGCCTAGAGTTACTCCTCTGAAACATACAGTATCATGCTGACAGATTCTTCTTTGGTTTCTCTCTCTCTCTCTCTCTCTCTCTCTCTCTTTCACACACACACACACCCACACACCCACACACACACCCACACCCCTCCCCACAAGAGGCAGTAAAGATATGATTTCCAAAACAAGAACTTCATGAAGCATTTCTCACAAACCAATGAAAGACTTACTAAAGGCTTACTTAGCAGGTATTTTCATAGAAGAACATGGAGTTCCTTAAAATCTTTCATACTTGTCTCAGCTGGTGTAAAATATTTTGATTTAGGCTTTCCCCTCTTGTGACATGAATGCAGCATATATTGTATTTTAACCTCTAAAGGAAACTACTCATTTTTTTGCTCATAAAGGATGAAATGTTATTTTCATAATCAAACCCCACTGGCTTTTGTGTTCATGAGTATCTGCAACACGAAGAAAAAAGGCCAGCCTCTTCTTTCCTCCTCATTTCCCACACATTTTCCATACAGCTCAGTGAGCTCCCAGATTCTGATGGCATTCTCCTGGTAACACATTTAGAAGAGGCTGCAGGATACCCCAACAGCACAGCTTTCTTCTCTGTCTCTCTTTCTCTCTCTCTCTCAGATATCACTCTAGGTCTGTATGAGACTAAACAATTAAACCTTTGTGTTGTGCCACTGCCATTCGAAAAGCCGAATGGTGTGTCCCTTCATTGGTACAATGGTAATATTTACCTTGGAGGAAATGTTTGTCCCGAAGAGTATTCCAAATTCTGGCAATGTATTCCCTTTGAAATGTGGTGAGAGTTCTCTCTTCTTTCTTGGCCTATAGCCAAAGAGAAGGAAAGTTAGAAAAAAAGGCAGATGGATAGACACTGTGAAAGATACGTGTTCAGTTCACTGCAAAAATGCTAGTGTACTTACGCCAAACACTGAGATTTATATTCTTATATTCCTTCCTGAACAAAGCAAACTGAAATGTAGAGGCACAACTATAGACATTAACAATTAAATTAAAAATTTCAATAAAGAAAAGTTCGTATCTCCCCATACCCCAAAAAATTTTAATAAAAAAACAGCCAAGTGTCTAATCAAATACAAATCAATTTACTGGCTCTTTCCAGATTTTCCCTAGTTATGCCAAGTAAATCTCTGTGTTACTACAGTGATACTAATTCAAGTAACTGTTTTCTGAATTTGAAATAAAACAAGTGATTTGTTTGGAAAGAGCATTTATACTTTTTGGTAAGGTAAGCTGTGATTCAGTTCTGAAAATTTCTTATTAGAAGGAGACTTTGGTACAGCGTGAACAGTGTGACCTGGACAACATGCAGATCTAGCCCCGAGTCGTCCCTTCACACATTCTGCTGTGGAAATGGGGAAGACGTTCAGAGAAGGAGAGGATACATGGGCGACTTCTCTTGCTCTCCCTCCTGATTCACCAGCTCCCCAGTCCTACCTGTTGTTCTGCTGTTTTTGGTGCCTAGCCCTTCCTCCAGCCCCCCTTCCTCTCTAGTTCTCTTCCCATCCTCAAATAAGTCTCTCCCATATTGAACACTTACTTTACATAAGACACCATGACAAGTGCAGTGTGAAAGGGAGAGGGGGAGAGGGACGGAATGAACGAATGAATGAACGAATGAACGGATGAAAGAACGGCTGTGTTTATACTCTAAGGAGAATATCCTGGCTGTTGACTAAGATTCAGAACCTCTCAATCATTTTAACCAACTGAGGCATAATTCCCGATTTCCAACCTAATGAACGGAGTGGAACATGAGCCTTCTAGATTTGCATCTACTGATGTTCTTTTGTTAGAACCACATATTATCATCTTAGACTGTGTGTTGCTTTCCCTGATAGTAGAGTCAGCAGAATATTTATATTATCTTGAGGTATATCTATTGTTTCCCTGACAGTTTGAAAGTGAGAAACTGCTGCCTTTTGTTTGCCACTGCATTTAGCTACATTATTATTTTCTTTTAATAAGTGTAAAAAGACCAGAACAAGACACACAATCATGGGCTGTCTTCTTCTAAGCCGACTCCAGGTCTTTCTGCTGTCAATCACATCAACTAGGAGACAGGGCTTCGCTGCGTGCAGGGCTTGATAGACAACTGAGTTCCCAAGCCATCGTTCCACTCTTTTATTAGACTTCAAGTCAAGTCTCCTTCTGAACCCCTGCCATGCAGATATATTTAGATGTGGATTCCAATCATAAGCCTCTCCACTTTTTGTCATCATGGTCAATCCAGGGAATTCTCCTGAACTGGTCAGAAATATGAGCAAGATTTAATTATCTAAATCAAATTGCTGCAGTTAAAAGGTAAACTTTAAAGAATTAACAATTTTTTTTAGAAAAGGTCAAATTCTATTAATGTGTATTAAAAATAATGTTTGGATGTGCTTTCTCTATTACCAGATATGAGCACAATCCTGATTTGAAAACTGGAGACAAGATTTGACAGTTAATTTAATAATATAAAAATGGTGCACAGTTTTGAATTTTCAGAATATACATTTTGTGACTTAAAAACATTCCAAGAAAACAAGGTCATCAAGACGCTGTGGTGCTGTCATAAGGAAAGACACATAAATCAATACTTTAGCATCCAGGAATAAACCCATAGATTTATATTGCTTCAATTATATGGCCAATTGAGTTTTTGGCAAGGGTGCCAAGTCTATTCAATGGGGAAAGGGCAGGCTTTTTCAACGAATGGTTCTGGAACAACTAGACAGCCATATATAAAAGAATAAAGTTGGACCCTTAACTCAGACTACAGAAAAAGTTAATGCAAAATGGATCAAATACCTAAATGTAAGAGTGTAAACTACTGTTAGAAAAGAACCAAAGGGCTAAATCTTCATGCGCTCAGATTTGGCAGAGGCACGTGACCCCAAAAGCACAAGCCAACTAGAGAAAAAACAGATAAACTGGACTTCCTTAAAATAAAAATATTTGTAATTTAAAGGACAATATTAAGATAATGAAAAGACAACCCAAAGAATAGGAGAAAATATATGCAAATCGTATGTGATAAGGGATTTTATATATAGAGAATATATAAATAACTCTTATAAGTCAATAACAAAAAGACAACCCAACCAAATATAGGCAAAGGACCTGAAGAGACTTTTCTCCAAAAAAGATACACAAATAATCAATAAACACATGAAAAGATGCTCAACATCAGTAGCCATCAATAAAGTGCAAATCAACCACAATGAGATACCACTTCATACCTTCCTAGTGATTTGCACTTGGCCATAATAAACATGTCTAAGCTAATAACAAGTGTTCAGAGGATGTAGAGATATCAGAACCCCCATGCCCTGCTGACGGGAATGTAAAATGACACAGCTGCTTTGAAACAGTCTGGTAGTTCCTCAGAATGTTAAACAGAGAGTTACCATGGGACCCAGCAATTCCACACCCAAGTATATAGCAAAAGAAATGAAACTACACATCCACACAAAAACTTGCACATAGATATTCACAGAAGCATTATTTGTAATACCAAAAGAAGTAGAAACAATGTCCCTCAACTGGTGGATGGGTATACACAAAATGTGGTATATCTATACAAAAAAAAAATTATTCAGCCATAAAATAGAATAAAATACTGGTACATGTTACAACATGGATGAACCTTGAAAACATGCTAAGTGAAATAAACCAGTCACAAAAAACATATTATATGATCCTGTTTATAAGAAATGTCCAAAATAGGCAAATATATAGAGATAGAAAGCAGATTTGTGTTCCTTAGGGCTGGGGGAGAAGGGGTGATGAAAATGTCCTAAAATTGATGGTTGTACTTTAAATGGATGATTTGTATGGTATGTGAATTGCATCTAAAGTAAGTTCTTATGAAAAATAATATTCCACTGATTTGGATGTTATAAGCATCAGTCATTTTTCGGATCAATCTTAAAAAAAAAAGGGAAAACCCCAAAATAATTTTAGCTGGAATCATGGGAGTTGTGACACTAAGCAGATAACCTAGCTGCACTGCAAACTGTCATGCCCTGACTGGGGCAACTTGAGTATAATTCTGATAGACCAACCACTCCTTTAGGTCTCCTTTCATGTTGCTGATTATTTCCAAGGGTGATAGAGATAATTAGGTTATCGGGGTACAGAGATAATAAGGTTGATCACTGCAAATGATTATTGACCCAATCAAACAGAAATCCCATACTTTCAATATAGATTTCTTTTTCCACTGAATGGAATTTTAGGACTTCTGATACTGATGATCTAGTCAAATGTGACCTCTCCCTGAAACCCACATAACCTGTCCATGGAATGCCACGCTCAGCAGTTTCTGTTACACCTGGGTCTCTGACAGTTTTCATGAGGACGGTTGGCGACTTCTTAATACTGATGATGACATTCACAAGAAGGCCCAAGCAAGTGAACTCCAGGAGTTCAGGATGTGTTTTTACCAAACTAACCTGAACTGTTGTTCTGGCTAAAGCCACTCAGCAGAACTGAAACAGAGCTCCATTCTGGGACACTGAAACCCTGAGGGATGAGATGGGCACCTGACAGATGGCCTGAGCTGAGCCCCTGCTGGCAGTGCTGAAGAGGGTCTAAGGAAAGGAGTGTTTTCTCAAGGTTATATCCTAACAGTCTCTTCTGGGGAAGGAGCAATGATGTTGAGAGTGTATCTCCCTGCTATCTGGGTAGACAAATACAGGGATTGAGGAGAACAGACTTCAGCAATCTACTCCAAATTCATGTCTGACTTTTAAAAACTGTACACGGACGCAAGATAACTACTCAGTATGAGACTAGAATCATGAAGCTCAATTATAGATTCTCAAATTTAAAAGAAACTTAAAGGTCATCCATAAATCAACCCCACTTGATACTTGAAGCCTTTCTACAATGTCCGTGACATCTCATCTATAACTGCAATGTCAAAAGGACTTGGTTAAACAGAACAGTTCAATGTCCTGAGCACGGAATGAATCACAGTGCTTGGAATATAGTAATTGCTCAATATTTATTCATTGATTGAGTGAATTCATTTAAAAAAAAATCAGAGTAGGCTCAAGGATGTTGCTATAATAAAACCTCTCTCACTCACAGTCCCTGAAGACAGAGAAGAGAGTAGGATTACAGGTTGCTCAAGATTGGCATACTACTGCAGCAATATTTCCCACATGCAAATATCATTCCAGTAAATACAATACTTTATCTATGTTGCAATGGAAATAAACCGATAAACAAAACTTAGACCTGCTAATCTACCTATGCTGAATTCCCTTCCACAACAAAGGGCTTCCTCCATCTCAAGGAATCTCTTTCTGTCTCTGGGAAGTGTTGCTAAATTTGAGTTAGGAGTAAGAAAGATTCTTCTGTGCTCCAGAGGCTTAGTGGCTTCAACCTCGTTTGAGTCTTGGTTTTAACATCTAGGGCCATGCAGAACAAGTCCAATAGTTCCCCAACATGGCAACCCTTCAAATACTGGAAGACACCTATTTAAAGAAGTCCCTCTTCCCCTGCTCTTGAGCCTCTCCTTCTCTACTCCAAAGAATATGGTTTCACGTACCACCTGCCATAACTCAAAAGAACACAAAGGCTGCCAGGAGAAGGGAGTGGATCCCTGGCCAGGTCTGCTCACAAGAGCAGAGGAGGCGAACAGCCTGCTGCAGCAACAAAGCCCAACCTGGGAGGGCAGGCCAGCAACCAAGCACAACATCCAAGGAACAAGGCAACATGGACCTGATTTAGGAAATAACCCTTATCTGGGTTTTGGTGGTGGGGGTGGGTAGGAATTTTTGGGGCCCAGCTATTGCAGCGAGGCAAAGCTATCAGTAAAGAGTAAATAGGTTGGTGAAGTCAGGAGGGTCGTCCATTACCATCCTGGAGGTCTAGCCACAGCAACAGAACCTAGCCACTGAGCAGTGACTCAGAGTAAGAGCCACAGTTCTCAAGAAGATCACCTGGCAAGACCAACACAGACTATGAAGCCAAAAGAAGATCTTCAGTTCCAAACACGGTTACACAGACACAGAAAGAGCTGAAACTTGGAAGGCCAAGGAGTAAGGATCATGGGAGCCTGAGAATCTTCTTGGGATACCACAGCCTACATCTGCATGGCAATAAAATCGCTGGAATGTGATGTAGTCATCCCAGTGTTCACTGGGGCAATGCCATCTCAACATGGGAGATTCAGCAAACACAGCCGGCACTGGGCAAGATACTACTGCAGGCGAGGCAGAGAGAGAGTATAATTAGTGATGTGGTCCAGTGGACTGCGGGGTAGGTTTAAACAGCTAAAGTGTTTTCTGCTTTAGTCAGAACAAATTCAGATTTGGAGAGGGCAACGATGGTGCATGTAAGAGGAACAAATAGTGAGGGAACAAAGAAGGCAGGAGGAGAGGTACTGGGGGCTGGCACTGTCGTTTTCTGGATGTTCTCTTCTAAAACATCAAGCTCAAAGGCAGTTCTCCAGATGAAGAAGCACTTCATCAGTGAAGAGTGGAACAGGACTCTTATTTCTGTCCACCCACATTCTTTAGAAGGCCAAAGATCACAGAAGCCTTTCTACCAACTACCCTGACATACATACACACACACACGTATACACACACACACATACATATACACATGTGTGTATATGTATTAACATATATATGCATGCATATATACACAATGTTATAAACACATATTAACACACATATATATATATTTTTATATTTGATTAAAATCTAAATTTCTGTGAAATATGATGCTGCTAAGCTTTATCTCTCCTTACTGTCCAGTTTAACTGGGGGAGCAGGGTGCTTATATTGATCCCTGTGACATTTCTGCTTCTTAGATTTGGGTCACCGTATTAAATGTCAAGATGTTCCTAATTCTGTTTCCATCAGTTTTTATATCTGTTACCTCTCCCAACTTTGGGGCATGCATTTATACAGTTTTACTCACGTGAGGCCTGATGTGGACTAAGACTGGATATGGTTAAAATACCAAAAACTTCTCTGCAGGAAGAGAGCAATTTATTTATTAATCAGTGCCCTCTAGATATAGCTACCAAATGAGTTATTAATCCAGCTAATTACACACATGCCTTATTTGTCCAAATACTAAATGTTAGCAATTTGACATACTTTTGGTAAAAACAAAAAAAAAATGTATCTATAAACTAATGCATGATATTTCTCATTAACCTGTCTGAATTCCCTGACAGGTTTAATACATTATTAACATAACAGAGATCAGCCTCAAAGTACAGATATTTCATTGACATTTCAATATTCAGTCCATAGTAATCATGCAAGAAAACTGTATTAAATATGTTCAATGACACAGCAATTAAAGAGGCAGCCAAAGACAATGCATATGGGCTATGATGATGCCCTGTGCAATATTGGAAAAACATAACTTATCCTAGGATTCTGCCTCCCTTATCCTAGGATTCTTGTTTTCATCAGCTGCTCTTCTCCCCTTGCTAAGCTCCCTCATCTTTCCTGGTTGCTTTTTCTTGCTGCTTCTCCCAGCTGTGCCTCTCGTTTTTTCCACTCCCCAGCTGCTTTGGCTCACACTTTCAGCCTTCCTGGTATTTACTGTGTTAACAGTTCTAGTCTTCATGCCATCTGATGTCTCCTATTTCATTTTTCACACACTTGAACAGCTGAAATCCCTGATGTATGCAAAGCAGAAGTCCATTAAAAGAGGGTTTTCTGGGTTTTATTTTTATTTTTTTTCATTGAGTACAGAAAAAAATGGAAGCAGCGAGAAGGGGTAGTTCACAGAGCTGCCAAAAGAGGCCACTGTGAAGATAAGATGAAGGCAAAATATAATAATCATCAGATTTCTTTAGGCATCAAAAAGATTATAAGTATGACACTGGAAAAATAGTTCCTTTTGCAAATCCTCTTCAGTGGTATGGTTTAATGAAAACTCTGTAATCCCCTTTCCAAGAGGAACATAATTTTCTTGAATTCTAGGAAGCTGATGATAAAAATCCTTAACGATGTATCCTTACACTATCTACAACATACAGGACTCAGGTAAGACAGATACAGTTATAATACCTACATTGGGTTTTTTAAAATGACATTTTATTAGCAAAAAATCTTCTATTTCTAAGTATGCTACCTGGAAAGAGGCTTAAAATGCCATGATTTAGTATAAGCCTTATCTGTATGCATCCATCCCAAGTGTGGCTTGGATATGAATTCCTTGCACTTTCAATATCAGCAGAGAAATAATGAAAATGACCAAAGTGTTCAACAGGAAAATAAATATTTCTTGTTGGCACAGAATAGAATAGTTTATAATGTGCAGCATGATGTATTTAAGAGAAGTTCTATAGCATGCTTCTCGGGCATCTGAATACAAAGCAAGATTAGATTCAGTACTTAAATGTTGCTTGAGTGAACAGAAAACATAATAAATTGACTCCTCTAATTATTAGTTTATAAATTGATAGCAAAATACAGATTTTAAAACATCTTCTTTTAGGCAATGTAAATAAGCACAAGATACTAGCCAGCATACCTACAGAGGATATTCATTCAGTCTTTTGTTCATTTTCTTTATTCACCTGTCATGTTACTTCCTTGCTTATGAATACAGTGACCAAAAAGTAAATATTATTCCAGTCCTTTCCACTCTGCACATTTAGGAACTTTCTTTTGGACTGGGACTTTAGCTGTCTAGAGCTTTGGCTTGTCTTGGCCTAATGCACATGCCCTATCCTGCCACTGTGCATCACGGGCAGCTAACTGGCTAGCCACCTGGAACACTGCGTTGCCTCGCACAGAGCCTCAGGTCTGCCTCAGGCCTTTCCTGATGAGAAACAGTTCTCTGACTTCTGAGTTATCTAATCTTGGGATCACTCAAGGGGTTATGGGGTTGGAGGGTTGCTTCCCCCAGCAGAAGTTGTGTGAATGGGTATGCATGTCGGTGGCGAGAGGCAGGCTAGAAAAACTTCCCTTTCCCCAGGTCTGAGCCACAAACATAACCCAGGCCACTTTTCCTTACCTTCACCTCCACCTCCATTGTGGTGGCTTAGCCATTTCACCTATGCTACCTATGCTTCTTCCCCTAATCAGCTGATTTGGTGTTAGAGCTGGTGCAAAAACAAACAAACAAACAAACAAACAAAACTCATCCAAAGATTCTTCTGCAATGCCATGTCTAGATGAGGCATATCAAAATGCTTGCTTAAATGTGGAATATTTACGATATAGCTACATATGTATAAGAAGACATTAACCAGTTATCATGTATGACTGTCCTTCAGTACATTATTATTTTTTAAGGCTCTTCCATTTATTTACTATCTAGAATATATTTCCTTCAAATTGATTGTTTATAGAACTAATTGTTATTATGTATACCCTATGTTTTACTTTATTGTTTTGATATCCAGACTAATGGCATTTTAAGTGACATGTGAAATTTGGACTTTACTACTGCAGACCTTTGGCTATCTAGTCAAAGAAGGAATATGGGCTCTTCTGATTGATCAAATAAGAGAGGAAGAGGAAAGAGAAGAAGGAAATAAGAGAGGAAAGGAGAAAGAAAAATCAGATGTGAAAGACTGTAAACTCCCTTGTACAAAGGCACAATGTCTATTACAGCTGGTAAAAATCATGACAACAAACACTCCCGAGGGTAACATGGCTGCATCCTTGCATGGAAAACTGAAGCAGCAGACAGCAGTTTCCACATTAATCTGCCAAAATGGGGAAAATTAGTGTCACCCACAAGACTAGAAAGAAGAAACAAAGAAACAAAAACACCCCTTGAATTTTAACCATGAGAGTGAGGAGCAAGAAAGACAGGAGCAGCCTCCTCCCTGTAAAATCACTTTTTTTTTTTGTCTGCCATCAACAGGTGTTGCCATGGTAACTATCCTGTAGTTAAGAAGTAGTAGAGGCAAAAAAAATCTATACAAAACCACAATAGAGGGACAAAATAAGAGAGATGTGTTATAGCAAAACTAACCTCAGACCTACCAGAATGAGCAGCCAGAGGTTTGACTGGCCATTTACCAGATCTTCACATTATTTGAAAGAGATGCTGGAAGGAGAGAAGATGTCAGCCCAGACTATGGTCTCGGGAGGAACCAACACCAGGGAAGTATTGTGGGGGCTGCTGTGGCTCTCCATTTGTCTTCAGTTCCACTTTATATCCCTATTCCCATTTGTACATTTTAGGTGTTTGATGACTTTGCGGAGGAAAGCTGCAATTGTGCTGTGTTATGTCTGGGAACTTCTAAAAAGTAAACATATCATTGAATGACTTCCTTGATTACACTTCTACCTCTTTTAGGTAGTACATTTAGTAATAATTTCTCTGTTTTCTCCCCTTCAGATGGAGAAGCTCAGGATTGCGTGCTACGAATTAGTGAAATAATTCATAGCTAATTCTTCTTATGAACAAATATCGCCAATATTTGTCAGCCAGGTACCAAGAAATACCTCAGAGCCTGGCGGGGATCAAAACCTCATTTCTTTGGCTCTTTCTCCATTGCTCACGGCTCATGATAATACCCATAGTTAGTATCATGAATGAGGAAATAACACTATTTCTGAAATTAAATTCTGCATTTTCACTTTGTAAGCTATTGTTGCTGGTCTCCCAAAGGGCACAATCTTAACCCCTTTGTCTACCAAACTTCTTGTTGTTCAAATGACCAATCTGCTTTATAAATAAATAACACAGATTAGTATACTTTGCTAACGTCTGTGATTCTTCAGGATTAAGGCAGCTGACAGAACAAGATTTGGGAAGATAAAGTCTGAAAGGTTTAGCTCGAGAGACAAATCCATGGGGTACCAACTATACGCTGCTGAGGCCGGGCAGGCATCGGTGTTATAGAAAACAGAGAGCCTATGCCTCAACAGCCAAGGCTCCCGCCCATTTCTGGGACTCAACGTCCCCTTCCATAAAGACAGGGAAGCATTACCTCATTCAAAGGGTCAGTGTGAGGCTCAAACGAGATAATGCTGTGAAAGCATTTGGTCACTAACTGCAAACCACTAGGCATATACAAGCTGATTTGGAAATACGGTTGTCACTTGTTTTTCAAGCTTTCTGCTATGTTAACATCACCTTTAACACACTTTTTTATGATAAGTAGGCCATGACAATTTTCACAAGATAATTTTGGCAGAAAATCTTTTTCCTCTTAATCATTTGGAGGTGCTCATCAGATTTGGACATCATTTTCTTCTATGAGTTCTCTTTCTTTAACTTTTTGTTCAGGCTAGTAGATTTGTATCACAGGGTGGGTAGGTGTATGTGTGTGTAAAAGAGAAAGAGCGGTGAGGAAGAGAAGGAGGAACAGGAGAGTCAGGCAGAGATGGGAAAACACAGAGAGGAACAAGTAAAGGTGTTAAAGAAGAGAAGGGGTAAAGACTTTTCCCTCCCATTTCAGAGATAAGTACCTATCCCTGAGGTGTTACTTTGTTTGCAATTTATGGATCACTAGGGATAGGTCATAGGTGGCTGTTTTGGTGGCTGTATACACTCTTTAGCAGAAGAGATTCTGGAAATGACATTAATTTCTGCAACTGGCTCTCATCTCATGGCACTGTTTCTCCATTCTTATGCTGATGGGCTCCACCAATCATAGTTGAAGATGCATAAATCCTCCTATTTCTCAAACTAACACTCCTAGACCCCTTTTACAATAAAATACATAAATACATACTTTGTCTTTTTTTTTTTTTTTTTTTTTTTGAGACGGAGTCTCGCTCTGTCGCCCAGGCTGGAGTGCAGTGGCGCGATCTCGGCTCACTGCAAGCTCCACCTCCTGGGTTTACGCCATTCTCCTGACTCAGCCTCCTGAGTAGCTGGGACTACAGGCGCCCGCCACCGCGCCCGGCTAATTTTTTGTATTTTTAGTAGAGACGGGGTTTCACCGTGGTCTCGATCTCCTGACCTTGTGATCCGCCCGCCTCGGCCTCCCAAAGTGCTGGGATTACAGGCGTGAGCCACCGCGCCCGGCCTACTTTGTCTTTTTTTAATTAATAGCTCCCTTTAAAATATTGCGCTTTTGCTTCTGAGTGTTTTGAATTCATGCTCCCCCTACCCCATCCCTTCCACCCCTCCTCTACTTTCCCATCTTTACCACCTGCTGTTCACCACATTCACCCACTGGTGAAGTCTCGAGTCTCATGGATTCTGTCTCCATAAATGTTACAGTAAATGTCCAGTTTTGGTATACTGCATGCTTACTGAAAAACTTCACAGAACACACAGGATATAGAGTATTATGTTTTAAAAAAGAATATTCCTTTTCACTATATTCCCTAATCCCACAGGTAAGCACTGTTAGAGTTCAGTACAATACTTTAAAAAGGTCTGGAAAGATAGAAAAATCAAAAGGTTCTTTCTTTCTTTGTTACATATATAGTACCCTATACTAGTCACTGTTCAACAGTTTCATTGTGTTCATTTACTGTGTGTTAGAGAATGTTCCATGTCAGTACATATAGGGTTATCTCATTCCTTTTAGTAACTATAGAACATTCAATGAATGGTGTGGTTATACAATAATTGGGCATTTTGTGCCAATGGATACTTAGATTATTTTTGGTTTTCCTCAATTACAAATGACATTACAATGATTAGTCCTGCATATATATTTCAGCACATGAGTGAGTAGAGATAGGATTCCTAGACATGGAGTTGCTGAGTCAAAGGGCATGCACACTTTCATTTTATTCTCCTGCTCCTTACTGACCTAAAACCACAGTTTTATTAATATATGGTATGTAACTGTAAAAGGGAATATAATCCTTTGTTCTTCTGGGTTTCGCCGTGAATCAATTCATTTCTTTTAGTACCTTCTGGGAATTCTTAAATATCCTTCTCCACTGGTGGTTTTTCCCCTGACTTTCTAGTCCTGCTGTGCATGTGCAGATTTCTTTTTCTTCTTCTTTTTAAACTTGAAGAATCTGGAGTGTGAAGGATAAAGTAAACAGCCCACAAGGCTTCTTACGCGGTCAAGGCCAAGAGGTTCCCAACTACTCGTGCCCTTTTTGCATTCATCCTCCACACAACTCTCCAAGTGACTTTCTGAAATGCAAATATTAACACTTGACTTCCCTGCAATAAGATCTGAATGCCTGGGGGCAGTAATGGGTTGAATTTTGTCCCCTAAAAAATGTTAGAGTCCTAACCCCCAGTACCTCAGAATGTGACTTCATTTGGAAACAGGGTCCTTACAAAGGTAATCAAGTTAAAATGAGGTCATTAGGGTAAGCCCTAACCCATTAGGATTGATGTCCTTACATAAAAGGTGGAAATTTGGATACAGAAACAGATGTGCCTAGAGGGAAGCAGATGTGAAGAGACACAGGGGAAATGCCATCTGAAGCCAGAGGCAAAGGCTGGAATTTTGCTGCCACAAGCCAAGGAATGCCTGACCTACCAGAAGCAGGAAGAGGCAAGGAAAGATACATCCCCTGCAGGCTTTGGAGGGAACATGGTCCTGCTGACATCTTGATTTTGGACTTTTGGCATCCAGAACTGGGAGAAAATACACTTCTACTGTTCTAAGCTACCCAATTTGCTGTATTTGTTACAGCAGTCACAAGAAACTAAAACAGTGGGTCAAGTCCAACTCCTTAGGGATCTCACATAGCCCCTTTCACACACTGATGCACAGCCTCAGAATCCTCCTCACAACCTCTCCTGCAACCACCCTACTGCCTTATCTGCTCACATCCAAAGGCTCTAGGATGCTTCCTATGTCGGTGCATTTGAACACACTGGTCTCTACCTAAATGTGCTTCTCCCATTCCCTAAGCATGACTACTGTTCCATTGCTTATCTGCAGCTCCACCTTCTCCATGAGCTGTTTCTGGCACCCCTCCCCACCAGTTTCCCTGGGCATAACTGGCTGTCCTTGTGAGTGACCCCTATGCGGCACCTGGAGTATTTTGATGTTATTTTGCACTCGCTTGTTTATACATACCTATCACCCACTTCTACGCTGCTTCTTGAAAGTAGAGCCCTTCAATGTCTCCTAGCAAAGTCACCGCACACAGAATGTCCAAAGTGGGATTTCGCTAGGTGAGCCATACACCAGTGCCATAAAAATATAACAACTGTAAGAAATGTATCATAATTTTTTATTTTGTTAAACATGCCTCATGCAACAAGGTAGAGTATGTCAGGCTGACTGCAAATGACTGATGCTGATAATGGCTGAAGAGTAGTTTCCTGGGCACTGAATTTGTGGCTATTTTCAGATTATTATTTTTGATGACATTCATTCTTCTGATCAATATCATTTAGAAACTAGATTTTGACATCAGATACTGTGAACTCTAACAGCTCCAATCATTAAATATATGTGTCTGGATAAAACCGCACTATGGTGCTTAGTCTCTGATGTCCACTGACTATCTCCTTCATTTAAGAGCAGCTCACTAGAGACAGAAAGTACATCAGTAGTTGCCTAGAGCTAGAAGGAGTGTGAGATGGGGAAACTGGAGGTGGGGTGACAGCCTAGGGGTGAGGGGTTTCCTTCTGGGGTTATGAGAATGTTCTAAAATTGATTGTAGTGATGGTTCCACAGCTGAATATACTGAAAGTCACTAAACTGTACACTTTAAATAGGTGAATTGTACAGTATGTGAAAGATACTATATCTCAATAAGTTGTTTCTTTAAAAAAGAGTGGTTCATTCAACCCATCCCAAACTACAAGGATTTCTGTTAAAACAAGCCAATTCTTTCACAGACAAAATAAAATAGACCTTCTGCATTAATAAAAAAGAAAAATACTGCAGCCTGTAATGTTTATAGCATCCAAAAGAAAACTTGACAGATAAGGATATCTCACATCAGACCCATTTACTCTGAACCATCCCATTGCTTTAGCACTGGCCATGTAACAGCATAACTCGACCTCACAACTTTCCTTCTGTCTTACATTATCCTGATTCTCTCCTCTTTTTCTCTGTGTCATTAGGGATACTCTTATGTCAGTAAATATTAGAGCTGGGAAGGAATTAAGACATTCATTTGGTTCCAAAGCCCTCATTTTACAGATGATACAATGACAGCCAAGAAGAGAATCCTAAAAACCTACCAAACTTTTCGTCTTGGAGAGGGTATCGGTTACAGAGTGAATCCAATGACCTCTGTGCAAGGCAGTAATATTTGTCAGTGTGTCGGGCAAAAGAACGTATCTCTAATGCTTTGCAAACTGTTTCGTAAGCCTTCCAAATAAATGAAGTATTGGATGACTAAAAGCACACATCCTGGTGCTTATGCATAAACTGTTTTACGGATCAGTTTCAGTTTTTACCACCTATCTTGTGACTGCTTGTCCCATCTCCCCAGTGAAATTTCAAACTCCTCCATGATAGGAAAGGCAGCTGATGTGTCCTTTCCCCCTTCTCTTATCACCGTTCGATACCCAAAGCATTCAGCAAAGAGTTAACATTCGCTTTATGGGTACAAGATAGACCTATAGCAGAGTTCCATATCAAAATGTTTTTTCTTTTTAGTAACATTGTTTTTGGGCAAACATAATTTAATGCATGGAATAACAAAATCTATGTAGTAATCCCATAATTGATTGCAACCACTCCTGGAAGCCCCGTTTCTAAGGTCTTTTTTTTTTTTTTAATTTCCAATTTTTATTTTAAGTTCAGGGGTACATGTGCGGGATATGCAGGTTTATTACACAGGTAAACGTGTGCCATGGTGGTTTGCTACACAGATCATACCATCACCTAGGTATTAAGCCCAGCATCCATTAGTTATTCTTCCTGATGCTTTCCCTTCTCCCACCCCCCAACCCTCTGGCAGGTCCCAGTATATGCTGTTCCCACCATGTGTCCATGTGTTCTCATTATTCAGCTCCCACTTATTAATGAGAACACTTGGTATTTGGTTTTTTCTTCCTGTATTAGTTTCCTGAGGGTAACGGTTTCCTGCTCCATCCCTGTCCCTGCAAAAGACATGTTCTCGTTCCTTTCTGTGGCTGCACAGTATTCTATGTTGCATATGTGCCACATTTTCTTTACCCAGTCTCTCACTGATGGGCATTTAGGTTGATTCCATATCTTTGCTATTGTGAATAGTGCCACAATGAAGATACGTGTGCATGTATTTTTATAATAGAACAACTTACATTTCTTTGGGTATATACGCAGTAATGGGGTTGCTGGGTCAAATGGTATTTCTGCCTCTAGGTCTTTGAGGAATCACCACACTGTGTTCTACAATGGTTGAACTAATTTACCATCCCACCAACAGTGGAAAAGCATTCCTTTTTCTCTATAACTTTTCCAGCATCTGTTTCTTGACTTTTTAATAACAGCAATTCTGTGATGTGAGATGGTATCTCATTGTGGTTTTGATTTGCATTTCTCTAATGATCAGTGATTTTGAGTTTTTTTTCATATGTTTGTTGACTGCATGAATGCCTTCTTTTGAGAAAAGTCTTTATTTTGGTGGAATGTATATAATAATCACTTAAACAGAAACAGAAGCCTTTAAAATCAAAAGGCTCTTGTCTCATGCGTCTGGGCATGACACGGTAAGCAGGATTCCACAGGGTCCACTCAGATGGACACACACTACAAACTTCAACTTTAAAAACTATCTCAGAGCTAAATGTCTTTTAGAGGTAGCTTCTAATGTAACCACAAACAAATTTTTCCTGTGGTAAAGGAAATAGCTTCTCTCTGCAACATGTCCTTACATAGGTCATATACTCAGGAAATTATAGGCTCTTTGCTATCGAAATCTGATGATTAGTCATGGAGTTCAACATATAATTGGAGACCCATACTTAAATGTAATTAGCCAAGATAAACTATAGAGAGAATCATGCAAATATATGAAAGCCATTGTTAGAGTTCAGTGTTCTAGGATACAATAAAGAAAAAAGTAAACCATTCCTACACATGTTCACAAATAAGTACTCAAATGCACCACTTCGGAAAGCTCCCTGGGTAAGGAACTCCCTAGTTCCTATGGTTAGAACTTTCCAGCCCACTGTAACCTGATTCACCAGCCTTGACTTCTTTCCAATACAAACTCACCGTCCCCTCTTGCGCCTTTGCTGATACCATTCATGCCTGGAATGCTCTTCCCCCTTCTCCCCTGACCACTTAGTTCTAAGTCCTGACTGTCCTTTTTAGCAAGGCTTGTTCTTTTCTTTCTGCCCTTAGATTCTGCCCAGTTCACTTGACATCAAATATTATATTACCTGTCTTATACTGTGGGAGAATTCTTTTTTCCCTACACATTTCAAGCACATAACACCTCTCTTTCCATCTCTTCATTTACTCCACCCAAAGGGAGGTTGAGTGACATACATGCCTAATGGGCAATTTTGAGGAAGCATCTCCTGGACTCAGCTCTTGCCTTCTCTCTGTAGGGAACAGGGCTACCATCCAGGAATATGAATTCTCCTCTGATCCTCCAGCAAATAATTTGAGTTGATTCTTTGGGCCCAGAGAGGCCTGCCCCAGCCACTGTGACCTGTGCTTAATTCCTGGGTTCCATATTAGGAGAACAAATAAACCATGACCTGCAGCCTGGTCTTTACAGATAATAAGGGTGATGTTTGAGCCTTATGTGACAATGATTTTATCTTATCTCTTAGTTTTTCTCAGAACTTGGGAAATTCAGGGTGGTTGTCATTATGATGATTTACATCAATGACGCCAGCATCATTCATATATATAAACGTACATACATTTATTAGATGATCTTAAAAGCTGACGTGAAATTGTGTCTCATCTCCCTGCCTGGACAGTTTTGGGTCATGTTTCATAAGTCTTTGCAGCCCAGTGTTTCATTGCAATATATAATATACAGTACAAACAAATTCAAATGGGTTCAATCATTAATATATCATCAATTAAGGACATAAAGAGAAAATAAAACAAAATTTAGGACTATAATGCTTGTGATTCTAGCTAATGATTATGACTTTATTAATGCATTTTTGGTGTCATTTAGAAGTGCTAGCATACAATCATTACAGGCAGAGTGAATATAAAATGAATATATGCTCTATACTGTGATCCTGCAAAGCAAACCTAATTGCACATTGAGCAAGAAGAAAGAATAAAAGATAAGGCATATACCGATTGATTTTCTTCATCAAAACCCACAAAACCTCGCTTCAACAAAGCCTGTCATTAGCTTCACAACATATCTAAAAGTGAATTTTATGTGATATATGTCCTAATCTAATTTCCAAAGAAGTGACAGCAATAAGCCAGCTTCTCATTTACTTACATCTGAAACCTTTATACTACGTGCTACATTATCTTTTGCCGACTCCTAATCACATGTACACAAAAAGCTATTAATGTACAATGCTGCAGAGAAGTAATGATTTATTTGTCTATGTATGTTTTTCAATGTCCACCTATGAAAATGCAAAAGTAAACTAGGTACATAAAGGAATTACAATTATGCCTAAATAAATATAGGGTTTAAAAAATGCTAAGTCAAATAATTTATGATAAATTGCTAATATGTCCTCAATTTTACTGTGAGTGCATTAGCTTATTTTAAATATGCATTTGTTGAATGCTAACTGGATGCTAATATTAACAAACACTGGGCACTAACAAGCAGCACATAGCAAAATAATAATGCCAGAAAGGATTCCTTATATCACCATTTTCCAGTTTTCTAAAATGTGCCACACATTTTCCCTTTAATTCTCACAGTCTTCCATTAAAACGACAGGAAACATCGCCATGCCTATTTTACAAATGGGTAAAATGAGACTGAGAGGTTCAGTGATATTACTGAGGACTAACAGGGCTGGTACTCTAGTCTAGACTGCTGACTCCCAGTAGTTAATCATTCATTTGGAGATTCAATAAATATTTACTGAGTACCTACCATACAACAAACCCCACGGTGGGACTGGGGATGGAGAAGGTCCCGCCCTGCTCTCCTAGTCTCTCCCTCAGTCTGCCCCATTTGACACAGGATGGCAAGTTTAATGTACTATTTTCATTTTATATATGGATAAAAACAAAAATTAACTTGTAAATATTTTTCCTATGAAAACAAAACTAGGGAAAACTGCCTTAAAGTTAATACAACATAATCATTACTTTATAACTTAAACATGTTTCATTGCTATTCCTCAATGCTCAAAACAGAATGATAGTGTTTCAATTAAAATTGAGACTGGAAATTAAAAATATCCTTTGGCATTTTGCAATGAGGCATTTAATCCTCTTATCAAATGAATGAGAATTTAATCACATAAATTAGTCTACCTCATTCATATACCCAAATGCCAGAATTTATCTAATAAAGCAAACTTCGATTTAAACATTCACAAGAAGAGTGGTAAGAATGTGGCTGGAGAAGACCCTCTTTGAAATTCAGTTTTGAGTTTTATGCTTCTAAAATCACAGGGATCTGAGGCTCCAGCACCATGCTGCAGTTCTCAAGTCACAATTTTAGTATGAAGTTACCCCTTCATAAGTGTAGCTGTCATAAAATGCCATGACAAGATGTGGGAGAGAGACCAAAGCTTAGTCCTGAAATGAAAAAATAAATGGTACTCACAGTCCTTTCCATCTATATTTGCCTATAAGTTAATTCATGTGTGGTAAATACATTTGGATTTAAGGCATTTGGATTCCTTCCAGATAGGAAAACAGACAGACAAGCAAACACAGTAAGGCAATGTAGAGAAACCCACTGAGGCAATGAAAGGAGAAAAGTAGGTGCTTGAGTCCATCAGCTGGTGAGTCAACTCCACAGTCACATCCCCACATTCCTGCTGCATGAGCTGGCAGAAGCCAGTAGAAGATGTGCTCATTCCAAAAGAAACACAAACTCACTGCCTTCCACCTCCCAGAAACATCAGCCTTATATAATTGAACAAGTAGAGAAGGTGGCCAAAGTGAATTTGAGTTGCCCATCTTCTTCTACCACTCTCTTTCTCTATAGGATTGTGACTTTACATTTGTCTTACATTTTACTTTTCTTGAGATAAAGCTTATACATATATATGCCTCTTAATGAATGCAGCATTATTTCTTATGCTGTCTTTCTTACAGATGGATGGGTTTTTCTCCATCCATCTGTAAGCTGTCTCCGATACTGAGTGCTGGGCTGGATGACGTGATGCCAGCTCTATCACATGCCCAAGTTAAGCCTGAAGGCTCTGCTCTTATGTAAAATGAGCACTACTGGATTAGTGTCCCTATTAGATGTGATAAGAGGAAATAGAAAAATGAGAACAGAAAAGTCCTAATTTACATGAATCACAGCCAGGTGCTCTTTAAAAACGACTTAAGATTTTTGAAACCATCAGCCCCAAACTGTCACATAAATTTCTATAGATTGGCACATCTACTTAGGTATTTCTCTGTTTGTGTTCGATTAATTAGAAATCTAAATCTTCTGTTCATCTTCCCACCTTTTTTTGGCTTATTGCACATACATAAGATTTTGGCAACCCAGGAAAAGAAAAACATCAGAAGAGACCTAATTTATAAATGGATCTTATTCCAAAAATTCATCTTTAAGTCATTAGGAACACTGAACATCCTTTCTCATTAGAATGATGAGAAAAGGAGGGTTTTTACGTTCTTAAGACAAACAGGTCATAACAATTTTTGTAAAGTTAAACAACTTTATAGAAAACAGAGAAACCAATGAACATTAAACTCTATTGTACTCTGATATTTCCTTTGATTTTTAATTTTATGTAAATATTTAGCAAGTTGCCGTCAGCAAATATAGTGTTATGTACCATTTTCAGTTACATACAAAATGCATTTCTATGTTTCAAAATAGCCTGCATAAATCATTTTGAAGACTATAAACTATTAAATATTTTTATATCCTTAGTCATGTCCTCATTGTTGAAGCAAGCAGTTTCCAAATTTTCATTTTCATAGCTAAAACCTATTTAAATACTTGAAAGTGATTTATATATGAGACTCTGTGTCGAGACTTTAAGTGCCACCCTCTAGCTTAGGTGGGAGGCCAGCCAAGGGCACCTGCACTCCCAGGAGAAGGCACAGTGAAATCCTAAGTTCAGTAGCCCCCACCGCTGCATGAGGCTAGTTGACAAAAAGGGCATTGAGACAGTATTTTAGCTTACCATCCTTAATTACTTACTTTTTTCCTTCTAAGTATTTCAGCTATTTTGCAGACTGACGGTGGGTGGCATTTTTCTCTAAAGCAGAACGTAAAATCATCCTTAATTTGACAGTGATTGAGTTACACTGCTTCTTTACATGGCTGATCAAAATATAGCTTTAAAAGTCTACAGATAATTAAAATTTCAGGAAGTATTTGGAGAAGCTTATTAATGTATTACATAATCATTAACCACAGAAATATATTAATCTTTAAGATCAATTGTAAGCACAGGGAACTATTATTCTTGGGATTATTTTGTGAGAACGAACTCAAATCCCTGTGCTACACAAAGGCTAATGTCTTTGCTCAGAGGATTAGAATGAATTTATTACCTCTGCTTTTGACTTCAATGCTATAAACATCTCTGTTGTTCTTGGAAAACAAAGGCTGCTCCTGCATAATTTTTCAGATAAAGAAACTGAAATTAAAGTACTATGAAAATATTTGCTGGATAGAACAAATGCCAAGATCAAAGACGCTAAGACACTGAGTGGATATTTATTATCCCCACTAATCCTTTCGTATTTCAAAGTTTATTTATTTTTACTATGCTCTTCTGTGCTCTTCATCAGTTATTATAGCATAATTGTAATTGTAAATTCATAAAAGAGAATGCAGAGTTAATAAGATCATGAGCTTTGGAATAATATTCAAGTAATATTGATGAAAATGAACATGAATGTATTATCTGAATATATTCTTTGGATGAACAAGAAAAAATGATAATCTGATGTTAGAACTTTAACTTCTTACTCTACCAGCCAAGGAGGCCCTGAATAAATAAATGAGATTTAATTTTAAAACATAAATGATGAATAACTTTGAAGTGACAACTCAATAAATCGTATACCCATGTTCTTTTCCATATATTCCAGTAATGACTATAAATTTTACAATATTCTGACTTTCTAGCATTCTTTAATTCTTACTTGTGAAATACTATCTAAAGTTGAGAAATGGATTCCTATTTCCATGGCTTACTGGATGGAGACAGACCATAGTTATTTCTCATTGAATACACCTTAAAGAAACTTCTGACGGACTGTCAAAGGAATTTCTGGTCTAATCACACATGGGGACTGAGAATACTAGAATGATCATCATTGGTTACTTAAAAGCCTAGGTTGCTGTCTTCAAAAAGTGTATGTATTCAGGATAATCAATGAACAGGCCTTTTGAAGAGATCAGGCATGAGCAATAAAAAGGGGTGATATACCTTGGGCATATCGTGGTGTCATTAACTGGGATAGGAAATTCAGGAAGAGGAACTGATTTCAGGGTGGGAAATGGACATTTGAAGAAATCAGGTTGGAAAATGTTGATTTTAAGGTAGATATGGGGCATGAAGAAATTTGGTGGGTGGCTAAATTTAGGAATCAAGATCTTATGAGAAAGGCTGAAAGTAGTGAGCAAGATCAGGGTATGCGAATGCTTTCTGTAAAGGGCCAGAAAGTAAACATTTTAGGCTTTGCAGGCCATAGGCTGTCTCACAACTACCCAACTCTGACAGTGTTGCACAAAAGCCACCATCAACAGTAGCTAAAGGATGAGTGTGCCTGTGTTCCAATAAAACTTTATTTACAAAACTAGGTGCCAGAATGTATTCAGTTTGCAGGTCATAGTTTGCCAACTCTAAATTAGATGGCAAATGAAGTCCTTGGAATGGATAAGATCACCCAGGAAGAACATATGTAAGACAAATTTCTATGCTATGAAATTTGAAAACATGTAATTGTGAATTTCCATTCAGTTCAATAAGGATATATCCCATACACAAGGCCTTGCAGTCAGACAGATGGTTCCAAAACCCTGGCTCTGATTCATACTGACTGTGTGAGAAATGGGGCAAGTTATTTAACCTCTGAGGCTCAGATGCCTTGACTGCAAAATGAGGATAATGACTCTAACAGCTAACATAAGGCAAAGGGTTCAAGAGTATATTAGTATTTCTATCAATCCTCAGAATGAGATAGTATTATCTGTTTTACAGATGAGTATACTAAGGCATGGGGGGGGCAGGAAAACACGTCTAAGTGAGACAGCTGGTAAGTGGTGATAGAGGTCTGATTCCAGCCCAAAGAGTCGGCCCTATACCCCTCACTCTCAATCATACCTACATTTCAAAAGCTCATGATGAAGACTGGATGGGAGAAGGGAGAATGTGTTATCACTGTCCTTGGTGTGTAGAAAGAACCCAATGTGGTCATTATTATTATTATAACCTTGAGGCACATCAATAGTTTAAGGATATAATGACTAAGCCAAGGTCAGTCCTGTCCAAGACACTATCTCATCTCTGAATTAGTATCTTTTTTGTTGTTGTTGACAGAGGGTCTTGCTCGGGAGTGCGGCGGTGCAATGATAGCTCACTGCAGCCTACAACTCTTGGGCTCAAGCGATCCTTCTGCCTCAGCCTCCCAAACAGGTGGGACTACAGGAATGTACCACCATGCCCGGCTAATTTTTACTTTTTTTTGTAGAGACATGGTCTCACTATGTTGCCCATACGGTGGTGCCATTAACTGGGATAGGAAATTCAGGAAGAGGAACTGATTTCAAGGTATAAAATAAACATTCGAAGAATTCAGTTTGGTAAATTAATGAAATGAATGAATTCATCCCAGGGATCATATTTTTTTGAAAAATTAAGAACTGACTTTAATCCCATCTTAGCAATAACTGATAGTTAAATACATTTAATAGCTGAGTGTGTTTCATGTGATTATTAAATTTTTCAGAAATGTTTGGAAAAATGGTATCACTGGTAAAATATACTAGAATATCAAAGTCCAGTCTTTTACTTATAACTTAAATCCCTTTTTCTTTTTAATTAATGACTTTTCTTGTACTTCTTCCTACCATATATATAAATCCTTTGATAGCCATTGTTTTACATATCAATAACAAAAGCAAAAATAACTCCAGTCCCATTAGTTAAACTCCTTGTCTAGCAGAAGGGACTACATAAACTGATAACGGTAAATACTGCCTTAAGGAGGTATCAAAAACTTGCCAAAGGAAGTGAAATGGAACAGATTAGGGAACTTTTTGCAGAGAAGAGGAGATTTGAGCCGGACCTTAGTGGATATATAGGAATTGTTCGGTGAGAGATTTCTTTGTTCATTTTTCCCCAATCCTAATACTAGTTCTGCTAAGATGAAATGCTTGTTAAACTGTAATCTACCATGGACCCAAAAAGGGACCTGTAGATTCTTATAGCAGTTCTGAACAACAGCAACACAAAGAAAAGAAACCATCCTTTCTGCAGGTTTCAATGTGTGTACATAAAGGAGAATAAAGCAAAATTTACTAGGAATACTTGGGAAAAACAAATTTTAAAATGCCAGGCAAGTGGTAATAAAAGCTGATACTATTTTCTTTCCTAACATCGCCACTTAGGGGAAAGACAGACTGAAAATTAACAATAGAATTGAGTTGGGGGTCCTTTTAAAGCTGGTGGTGTGCGCCTGTAGGAGGCTAAGGCAGGAGGATCACTTGAGCCCAGGAGTTGGAGGCTGTACTGAGGTATGATTACACCATTACACTCCAACCTGGGCACCACAGCAAGACTGTTTAAAGCTGGTATTAGAAATTCAGACCAGGCCTGGTGGCTCATGCCTGTAATCACAATGCTTTGGGAGGCCAAAGTGAAAGGATCACTTGAGACCAGGAGTTTGTGACCAGCCTGAGCAACATAGAAAGACCCCGTCTTTACGAAAGATAAAAAAGCAGCCAGGCATCATGGTGTGCACCTGTAGTCCCAGCTACTTGGGGAGGCTAAGGCAGGAGGGTTGTTTGAGCCCAGGAGTTGGAAGCTGCACTGAGATATGATTATACCATTGCACTCCAACCTGGGCAATAGACAAGGTCATGTCTCAAAAAAAAAAACAAAAACAAAAAAACAAAAAATGGATCTTCTTAATTCAATAAGTGTTCTATATAACTATTTCTTTAATAATTGTTGGCATCTTAAATATATACTTCATTGCAAAATGATTAAATACAGTTGTCCCTTGGTATCTGGGGGACTGGTTCCAGAACCCTCCTCAGATATCAAAATCCCCAGACACTTAAGTATATATACTGAAGTATATATATATATATATATATATATATATATATATATATATATATATATATATATGAAATGGCATAGTATTTGCATATAAACTATACACATCCTCCCATGTACTTTAAAACATGTCCAGATTACTTATAATACTTAATACAATGTAAATGCTATGTAAGTAGTTGATATACTGCATTGTTTAGAGAATAACAAGAAACGAAGTTTGTACACGTTTGGTACAGAGGCAAGTATTCTTTTTTTTTTCTTTGAATACTTGGAATTAGAGGTTGGTTGAATCCATGGATGTGGAACCCAGAGACGCAGAGGGCCAACTGTAAATGTTGTTTCTGTCTAGATAAAAATATTACAGCATTTTATACAATTCAAATATGCCTGAGGTGCTATGTTACCACCAGAAATTGAAAGACTAGTATTTACAGCACAAAATTAAACATACCTCCTGCTTGGAAGAAATAAGTCTGGGTCTGTTTACCTGGAGTCCTATAGATAAGTGCCAACAGGATCTTGGCCAAGTTTCAGAGGGTCTGTAAACTACCTGCAATTATGTCAAATTTTCTGTGCATGTGTCTTTCTTCAGACAGTCTAGAATATTCATTAGCTTCTCAAAGGAGTCTATTATCTTCCCAAAACTAAATCAGCCTCTGCAAAAAGGTCTCCCTGAAGCACATTTATCTTGCTTTAAAAGCCTAAGTATTTTGGGGCTGGGTGTTGTGGCTCATGCCTGTAATCCCAGCACTTTGGGAGGTCAATCACTTAAGGTCAGTAGTTCGAGACAAGCCTGGCCAACATGGTGAAACTCCATCTCTACTAAAAATACAAAAATTAGCTGGGTGTGGGAGTGCACACCTGTAATCCCATCTACTTGAGGGGGCTGAGGTAGGAAGACCACTTGAACCCATGAGGCAGAGGTTGCAGTGAGCCGAGACTGCACTATTGCACTCCAGCCTGGGCAAAAAGAGTGAGACTCCATCTTAAAACAAAACAAAACAAAACGCCTAAGTATTTTTTTAACCCCCTGCCTCTGAAAAAAATTTTAAAAACTGATTATCCATCCAAATTAAGCAAGTAAATATTTGTGCTTCTGCACTAGACCACTGGCGTTAGATCCAAAAATCAAAATTTTGTCCATTAGTAAGAAGGCAGGGTTACTCATTCTTAACTTAGCATTGTAAAACAATTCAGTGTTTTCAGGCATCTAGCTTTTTTATAAAACTCAAAAAAGACAAAAATCAATAAATACCCTGAGCTAAGGACTTCTGCAATGTGCAACTATTAATTAGTATACCTAACTTTTAAATTAATCTATACAATTAACTCTACCTAAGAGTCAAAGAGCAGAGCAGCCCACGGATGTTTTTCTTATAGGTTGATCATTTTTTTGAGATAAACCACAGCAAGTTGGTGGCAAAATTAAAGGATTGAGAATTCTTGCTATTCCATTCACAGGCAATCATCCATTCTCCTATTAAATGAAAGGTATTTCAGAATAGAAGAAAGCTATTCTTTCCAGAACAAAATACATTTCTCTCAGGGATTAGATTTTGGAGACTTTATGGCACTTACAAAAGGCTTTTGATATATCCCCCTGCTAATTTAATTTTCTGCCTTTGCTCTGTTAATAGCCATGACCAGTTTGGAATACCTTCTCTATATTATTGAAAATCAATGAGCAGAAGTCTCACTAATACTTTGAGGCCACTAATGTATAAGAGGTCACTACTCAAAGTGTGAAAGATGGTTGAAAACAAGTTGAGCTTAAATTAGGGAGTAAGTAGCAAAGGCCCTGAGATTCAAAAGCTGTTTTTTGTTTTACCTGAGACTATCCAATAAGCATTAGCTTTGATAACCACAGAACCAACATTTGCTTGTGTTAACCTGACATAAGGGCCCATAAAATTGTATTTAACAGGCTCTACAGCAGCCTCTCTGCTCCCTTGAAAGAATAGCTTCATTCATACACATTCCAAATTATATCTGTTTTGCATAAATGAAGTAGACTTTGTAGAAAAGACTGGATTCATTATCATGTAAAATACAGCCATTAGCAGAAAATCTAGTAACTCTATTCCCAGACATAACAAGATTAGACTCAGGCTACTGGGCTGGAAATGGGGGGATGAGAAGTAAAGTGTTCTTAAAGCCTTCCTTCTTACAGCATTACTCATGGGGGTAAATTAAATAACAGTACCAAAAAAGGAAGCTACAATATGCTATTACTCAGGTCTACCATCAGAGCAGAACATTCTGGCCAACTGATCTGGAGGGTTAACACTAGCATAGGAAAGACTTAAATGTCTACACGTTTCCCTCTCAAAACCTTTCTTAAGTTCTCTTGCAGCTGGAAAATTTGATAGGACTTACTTGCCACAAATGCTTATCATGTTGACATACAGTAGTTGTGTTATCATCATACTAATCAGATGCTGCCACCAGGGAGTAAAGGCTGGTTAATGATGGAAATTCAGAGAATACAGTACCACAGATTCCAAAACAAGGGCCTGATTCTAGGCAATGATGACGAAATGCTCTCAGGGTCAGGCAGAGGGGTAGGTCCAAAGGAGAAAACCTGCAGATGGAACATCTGAAGAATGTCTACTCAGTGCCAGGCACAGCTCTAGGCACTCAGGACACAGGGTGAACAAAACAGATGGGGTCTTAGCACCTTGTAGGTGATGACTGACAAAAGACTAACACCAAAGTATCAGATGCGGAACATTTAAAAGGTAAAAAAGGAAAGGTGAGAGTGTCTTGGGGGGTTTCCTAGGCCATGGATGCTTGGGGGGGAAGTCCTCTCTGAGAAGGTAACCCTTAAGCAGAGATCTGAATGACAAGAAGGAGCCATCCTCTATGCTTTCAACCTATAAAAGCCATCTTTCATGGGAAAAGGATGACAGACGGCAAATGGGAGGGAGCAGTTTAGTCTTGTAATTCGGTGGTTTTCATCACTTTTGGTGTCTTTGAGGCATATTTTCAAATATTACCATATTTATTATATTAAGGGATTATAAAACAAAGCAATTTAAAATGAGTCAACAATAATTACAATCCAGCCCCTCTCGACACTTCAGCTAATAACATCTCAGTTATCTATAAAAGCACCCACACTCATCGCGATAGTCATGACTTCGCATCAATTCTGAGGTGCTATCTGTGGTCTATGCCACATTCTCATATACTCAGGAGGCAAACTTATCTCTGTTAAAGTAAATGGGAGTTCTTTTGTTAGCAGAAGTTTAAGAACACACTAAACTCCTTGCATTCACACTTGTTTTCTGCAAACATAACCTGTTTGGCCTAATACTTGTCTAACAACATCTTAATGGTATATATACATTTTATAAACTATATACATTCAGCTATAAAAAATACATGTAAACAATCATATTGGCAGCATGCCTTTGGGCTATGGGCATCAGATGGGCAATGGCAAAGGATTACATGAATGAAATCGCAAACTCATTTCTAATTTTCTAAGTTTTCCAGCGATCCCATTATCAGATATTTTTCATTTTTCACATAAATCTCAATCTTTTGGTTCTTCCCTTATATGAAACATTAGAAAAAAATTTTATTTATTTAATTTACTGCTGGCTGATTTATCATAGTTAAAGCCATCATAGACAGGGTTAACTTTATCCTTTCAACAGAAATCTGTTTTTTTTTTTTAAGAGATGGGGTTTCTTTGCCCAGGCTAGAGTACAGCAGTGCGATCATAGTTCACTGCAGCCTCAAACTCCAGGACTCAGGTGATCCTCCCACCTCGGCCTCTTGAGTGGATGGGATTAAGGGCACAAGTCTTTTATCAGGAATCTTCAGAAGCACATTAGCACCATAATTAAACTTCACTATGGCTGGTCTAAAATCTATTTTAGAAAATATTATGAAATTATAAGAATTTCCTGCTTGGCAAGGTGCTATGCCACATAGCATTTTATTTATTTGTAAAAATCTACTAAATAAAAGGAGAAAGGGAAAACGATGAAAAAAGTGAAAGGAAGGAAATATGTAAGTGGACGAATAGTGCAGAGCTGCCCCTTTTCTTAGTCATGAATAACTATGAGAAACTCAGAATTTAAATATCTAAAATGAAAGCCCTATTTGGAACTGAGTCATCTCTCCCGGTGGGCCTGGGCAGGGCTGTTCCAGCGTGTGTGGTCTCTTCTATTCGAGGCTCAGATAAGGCCATGAGAGCCAGGTGCTTCCTTCTTAGAGCAATATTGGTACTAAGGAGTCGGGGGAGGGTTTTTATTCCTAAAGTGGCAGGCCCACAAAAGAAATATCTTTTTTCATGACATGAAAAAGGAATACAGAACACAGCCACAGCTTCATTAAACCTTGCTCAAGAGTCTGGAGCTCTCTGTGACTGAACAGGACAGGCCTCAGTAAGCATCCCTGGCCACCTGCAAGACACAAAGACCCAACAGGGAAATTCTTTCTCCACTGGTAAGGAAGGAGCTTTCATAAGACGGAGTGGGAGTCTCTAAAAAAATTTTTTTTGTTTTTTTTTTAAGTACTAGAACCTGTGATTGATCCTAGAAGTCCAGCATTCAGAATCACCTTATGTTAGTAATTTGGGTGTGACAGGTGTCTGGCTGTGAAACTATCACTCCATTAATGACCAGATGTTTCATGAGAAGGTCACATATGCAAAGCGACCCCCAAACACAGAAGGAGTCAAGAAACCAAAGAAGGAGGCAGACAAGTCCATCTTGTGGTTACAGGGTGATTTTATTGGGGAACTTACGGACAGGAGCATGGTCTTGGGTAGCCACAAGACAAGTAGATCTCCTCATCATGAGACCCCCAGACCCAAGGATTATATGCCCAGGGAAGGGTTACACATGCTCCAGAGGAAATGAGTAGGAATTTGATCTAAAGGCAGGATTTACAGTAAGTACCAGTATATCAAGGTTGATCTGCTCTAAGGGCAGGATTTACGGTAGGTATTATGTGCTCTTACACAAGGAACAAAAGATAAACTGGAAATCTCAGAGCCTTCCTGGAACTGTTCATAAGAAGTCAACATGGTAGATTAGCTTACCAGATGGAAGTACTTTAGCTTCCACACTGGGGTCGACTTGGGGAGCCAAGAGGAACTCTAAAGCAGTGGTCCCCAACCTTTTTGGCACCAGGGACCGGTTTCATGGAAGACAATTTTTCCACAGACAGTGGGAGTGGGGATGGTTTCGGGATGAAACTGTTCCACTCAGATCATCATAAGGAGTGCACAACCTAGATCCCTCACATGTGCGGTTCACAACAGAGTCCGCACTTCTGTGAGAATCTAATGCCACCACTGATCTGACAGGAGGCTGGCCCACCACTCGCCTCCTGCTGTGTGGCCTGGCCCCTGAAAGGCTGAAAACCCCTGCTCTAAAGCAACCAAACACAGGGTCAAGGACGATGACTTCCTAATCAGCTCCCTAGAGGAGTGCAAAATTAATTAATGCTAAAAGAGCAAAAACATAGTATTAAAGAATATAAAGCAGATTATATTGGAAGAATGTAAAAAAAAAAAAAAGACCTTGAAGGACTTAACTAAAGCTAGTTAGAAAACCTAACACACAGACCTTAACATCAATGGTTAGATTCCAAACAGCCAACTCTCTCTTCATCAAATAGGTCCTCTAGTGTGCTCTGCATGTCAGGCGCCTCGGGTTTCTACTGAAGCAGAGGCCGCAGCCTCGGTCCTCCAAAAGCAGTTCTTACGATCTTCTCAAGACATCCATTCGCGAAGTGAATAGCAATCAATGCTCTTGGAGCTTAATGGGGAAAACTCGAAGACACTGACATGCCACCAGGTTATCTCCATGCCTGAGGCTGACGAGGCAAAGGAGAACAACCGTGACCAGCAGAGAATAGGTACTGTAGTGAATGGCATTTATACGCTTTACCTTCTAATTCCTAGAACCCTCCTCTGAAGAGGCTCCCAGTGTAGCTACCAATGGAGAGGAAACAGCAGAGATCCAAAGAGATAGCACCTTCAAGGCTTCTCCCAAGCCTCTGGCAAGGGGATCTGGGCACCCTGGCAGCCACAGACCTCGTAGAGCACCAGCTGCTCTAGCGGGGAGGGGTTCAAGGCCCCAGCCTCTAACTGGAGCTGTGTCCTCCCTGGCCCCCTTGGTGTCCTCAATGGCACAATTTCTAAAAAATCTGTGTGGCTCCTGGTAGCTGAGCTAATCATCTGAAATCTTTTCACAGAAAGTCACGGGCTTTTAAAACTGGAACAAATCTTATTCTTCATGAAGAAATAATCCTCACTTCTGCATTCTTCTTTTCTCTTTTCACTTCCTTTTCTCCTTTTTCTTTTTTTTTTAATATCAACTAGTTACTTTCAAATGGAAGAGTCCTGATGTATGGAAGTCTATGGAAATCAAGAACTGAATATCTGCCAATTTCACACAAACTCACTGTTATTTAAATTAGGAAAAAAACACAATAACATAAACAAAATGTCCCAAAGAAGTTCAGAAAGTCGCCATAGGTCACAAAGCAGCCAAGAGTGGACAATGAAACTAGCTTTTACATCACCTGACTCTCCAGCCAGTTCTACTGTGCTAAGATCAGACCTAATAATCCAGCTAATAAAAAAACTGGACATTTAAAATTCTAAATGGTGCCATTCTAGCCATTAGAAGCATTTTTCAACCATAGGAAAAAAAAGCAGTTAATGTTGAGGGAAAAGTCAGGGCATATTTTCTTTAAGTTAAAAAAATCTAACAATAATTTTTATACCATAAACACTTGTAAAACAGCATAAACTATGTATTATATATATGTGTGTATATATATGTATGTGTGTGTGTATGTGTGTGTGTATATCTATCTATCTATCTATCTACAAAAGGAGTACCCTTTTAGGATTACACTTGACTTACATGGCCTAGCTATACAGAGAGCTATTACATGTACTATAACACACCAACAAGTACACAGAGTTATTCCAAAGTGAATGAAGTATCCCAAAGTGAACACTCTCACGTTAACCGCCCCTTGGGCAGAAGTGCCCATCCTTTGGGCCAGGGAGCAGAATTACAGGGGACAGATCAACAGGGCCACTACATCCTTCCGGAGCAAGCTGACATTTGGTGTCAACAAGAGATTGCAGCTGAAGCTTTGATTCTATCCAGCCTGCTGTTCCAACAACCCGTTGTGCATCAGACACAATCATGGCCTGGCTTCAGTCACAATGTATTTAGGTCCATTTGCAAAATAGCATAGAAAACAGAGGAGTAAAACTTAACTATATGCTGAAATGTGCCTTTTACACTTGGAAGCATCACAAATGCACTTTTTCAGGCTTATCAGGATACCCTCTAGCATCAGAACATGGATTTTTGAGTCTTACAAAAGCTCTTCTTATTGTGCCTGCACCACAGATTTACACTGCTGTAACTCCTGTCAGACATCATCTTAGCTTTATGAATAAATAAAACTATGCTCTAGGGAAACATTGATTTAAGAGGAAAAATCAATACCCATCTAGCATGCAATAGACTTGAGCTTTAAGGCGGCTTATTCCCAAAGTACAATACAATATGAAGTGTAAAACCATACTTTTTGCTTCCTAATAAAGGATGAGTGAGAATATGTGAAATTGGCAGGCAAATCCTTGCTTTCCACAGTCCTCAGAATATCAGGAGTCCTCTTTTCCTCTTAAAAGTAGCTTAGTTGATATTTCAAAAGAGGAAAGAGAAAGAGAAAAAGAAAAAAGGGATAGGTAAAGCCATGGTGGCAATATTCCGATACTCTGTGAATCTAGACTGTAAGTATGTAAGGACTCAGTGATTCTCTCCTGTGTGTATAAAATTTTTCATCATAAGCAGTTTAAACATATGAGGCTGGTCATGGTGGTTCATGCCTGCAATCCTAGCATTTTGGGAAGCCAAGGTGGGAGGATCGCTTGAACCCAGGAGTTTGAGATCAGCCTGGGCAACATGGTGACACCCCATCTCTACAAAAAATAAAAAAACTAGCCAGGCATGGTGGCATGTGCCTGTACTCCTAGCTACCTGGAAGATTGAGGTAGGAGGATCTCTTGAGCTCAGGGGTTTGAGGCAACAGTGAGCTATGTCCAGTCTGGGCAACAGAGTGAGACCCTGTCTCTAAAAGCAAACAAAACCAAGAGGAATGTAAAAATTATGATGTTTGGTTGGGAAAAATTCTCAGGGAAAAATATCAGCCAAGATGCTAACAATGGTTCTCTTTGGGTAATGGATTCACAAGGAAACTTTTTTCTTCCTTGAGAGTATTAAATTTTCCAACTATTGTGACTATGTATATGCTTTTATAGTTCAGAAAACACACACACACAATAAACACAAGGAAGGATAGCAAAAAGAAAGTGAAAGATTAATTAGACTGACTGCAAAGTATTTTTATTGACTACTGGCCTAGAGACAGCTAAGATTTATACTGTAACACTTATTTATATTCCAGGCCAACTCTTTCTTTCTGCTCTTGGATGTTTTTCAGGGCATAAGCAGGCTGCTATTAAAATTGACTGATTTAAAAAATAAAGCTAACAGCTTATGCTGAAATTAACCTCGTCTTTGTGAGCCAAAGATCAAATGCGAGACAAAAGCTGGCTAGAGTCTAGAGTCATCATTTCCTCAGCTCTGCAATCACCTTACAACTTAGGACCATTTTCACAGTGGAGACAGTTGTTAAAAGTTCTGACAAGCCCTGCGGTAACCTTTGATTACAAAGCCACTCCAGAAAGCCAAGGCTCTTGCTTAGAATTGGTTTGAATTAAAAATGAATCCCATTATTTTCCCCTAGCTCCTCAAAGATGCAGTTCATCACTAATTGTGTTAACTCTGGCCTCTCAAGAAACACACTTATTTGTTAATTCAGCTTAGGAGTGCACATCTCCCTGGATGGTTGCTGATTCTGTGTTCTCTTTGTTTGTGTTTCTCTTTTTTGGGGGGCAATCCTAGCTCATTGAAACCTCTGCTTCCTGGGCTCAAGCAATTCTCGTGCCTCAGCCCCCCAAGTAGCTGGGATTATGGGTGTGCAACACCATGCACAGCTAATTTTTATATTTTTAGTAAATACAGGGTTTCACCATGTTGGCCAGGCTGGTCTCGAACTCCTGGCCTCAAGTGATCTGCTCGCCTCGGCCTCCTAGAGTGCTGGGATTACAGGTGTGAGCCACCACACCCAGCCTGCTTTGCTTATGCTTCTAATAACTGGAAAGAACAACTCTGGAAGTTTCAAATATATTTCCAAGGCACAGGCACACTGGAAGCCCGAAAATGGGTTGGGGCAATTTTAAATTTTGAATTTCAAATTAAAACATCATAAAGTCGCTACTATTACCACTAAATTTGGTGCGGATACTGTCTGAATCTACTTCCACTCTGGCAATGATACACAATTACAAGTTTCAAAAGAATGTAGCCATCATGTTAGTTCTGATCTCAGCAGAAGAGGGAAAGGGGACATAAATTGGTTTTGGTGGCTCTTCTTTAATGTAGCAAAAATAACAAGCAAAGCGTCATTGTTGAGAAGAATGCTTATATTTAGTCAGAAAAAAAGCACAGCTGGAGATAAATTACTTTTCATGAATTCTATCTTCTTTATTACAGTGTCAGAGATATATTCATTTAAATAAATTAGAGCATCCACGGTGTGTTACTATGCTCCAGGCATTTATTAGATGTTGTAGGTACTAAAATAAAATATAAACGTTGCCCTCAAGCTTAGCTTCTATAGGAGGGTCAGACGGAGTAAAACTCAAGAAGTCAGCCACGTACAAAAAAGTACCACACAATGCTTTCCAGAAATTGGGAGGAATGCGATTCTACTACAGAAGCATGTGATGCCTATTCTAAAATATAAAGATTCTTGAGTTAAATCTTAATTACCCCCAACTGGAAAATGCTCTACATTTCAGGCCATAATAATGTGTGTAAGGCGAGCAGCTCTAGTGGAAATGGAAATGCATTAGAGAAAATGTCTAATCCCTGAATCGAGATTCTTGTCAAATATTAGGAGATCAGAGGAAGGCGTTTTTAGAGTGTGGATAATCAAAGGTCTTAATGTACTGATTCTTTAGCCTAAGTTAACTAACAAAAGGCAGGCTGATTTCCAGGATCTGCAGTTATGTTAAGAAAGACTGTGGCCTCAGAGGGGAACCAAGATAACCCTGAAATAGCTCCCTGCTCTCCTAAGAGGAAAGGGTTACTCTGGCAAGAGAAGGAATTTCTCAGTAAGTTGAAGCAAAGATTTAATTAAAAGACAGTGGCCTACTTTACAAGATTCCTTTGGTGAAAAGATGGGGAAAACTTAGACCAGATGAATTCCTTTCCAGGCCATATAGGAACTGGATAATGATTTAAAATGAATATGAGTCGGGCAGGCCACAACTCTAGAGGTTTGTAAAATAAATCTTTCAAATGGGTGGACATAGTGCTTCGAAGTCCAGGATTCATTATAAAAACTAATAATCATTGTAGTAAACTAATTCCTAAAATAAAATACAGAATGTCTTTGTGTTAACCTGTTCATTTAGTCTGAATGGTTTTTTCTGCATTTGGTCTGTTCACAGAAGATGACCCAAGGTCATTAAGGAATTATTAACATAACTTTATCATCAGCACAAAATGAGATTATTAATACCATGAATAATGATAACCAAAAACAGAGTCTCATATCTTTTTGGTAGTGGTGGCAGTGAGCACAGTGTATCCTATTAATCTCTCTATCAAGCCTATGAGACTATCCAATTATTATCCCTGTCTCAAAGATGAGGAAAGAGATTGAGACAGAGTAGGCATTTAGCCCAACTTCACAGAGGCTTTACAAAGCTCAGCCACGGATGGGCTTACCACCAATCAAATGGAAACACCATGTTGTAGGAAGTATACCCACTGGCGTCTTCGTTTCTATTGCAGAAGACCTAAGGTGCTAAATTCAAATCAGACTAGCTCATACCCTGGACGTTTTTCAGCTTAGAAGCTGTGTGTCTGTAGAGTTAACCCAAACAGAGTCTCCAAATCAACAACTGATGCATGCAAAGTTAAACTAAAAGCCAGTTTGAATGAGTAATAATGTAGAATAAACCAGATAAATAAATACTTTGAAATCACCGTTTCCCAGCAATGAAGTTGCGGCCAACTGCTGAAATAGGAGAACAACCTCGTGTTTTCTGGAAAAGAAACACAAGAGAAAACAATTTCAAAATTCGGAACTGGATTAAAACTGCAACAGTTAAGGGTAAAATGATCATCTTGTCATTTACTTATTTAAGATTTGGCCAATAGTAAGCAACTGAAAAATGATGATTTAATTAGCCTTTACTGCTTTAATACTATAATAAAAGAATGTTAAAAAGCAAAAGCTAAAACTTGCTCTTAAAATCCCAGACCTATATGTTATTCCTAATTTTCTACATGCAGAAAAGTAAAAATGATGGCATTAATAGCATGTAGTAATAAATTATGTCCATACTTCGTTTTAATCATTGCTGCCTTCTAACTCATTTGCACCAATGATAACAGTAACTAGGGTTTATCAACAGCACTGCACCTGCACACCTCAAACACAGACCTCTAGAGCCCATGTGCAATGTACATGGATTAAGCAAAAACAAAACTGGTTGCATGCCTCAAGAAGATGACAGTCTTTTCAGCAAAAAAAAAAAAAAAAAAAAAAAAAAGGTGAAACCAAATTGTGTGCAGACATGTGATAATTGTTATATTTAGCTATATTATTTAATGTCTTCATCTTGAAATATGCTGTATTTTTGTTAACATGGCTTCTTATGCTTAAAAATAAAACTATCACTTATAAAGATCACTTCTCCAAGAATAAGTGTGATTTGAGTTTGAGGAATGTAATCTCAAATCGAAAATTCTGTTTTTGTAGAACTGTGTATCTAAGTAGACATCTGAAAATATGCTAAGTGGAAGTAAAAAGCATGGGTAGTTAAAGAATGAACCTAATAACAAGACTGAATTTTCTCTAGAGAAATATCCACTGAGGGAAATCGGTGCCTCCTCTCCCCTCTTCTCTTTTTTGGTAAAGTTTAAAAGAGAAAAGAAAGCTATTTCTTAGAAGAAATGAAAAGCAAAACAACATTTGAAAGACCAAAGAGTCAAGCCGACAACAAGCAAGGTGGTAATTCCTCCCTGAGCTCCAGTGTCAGACTCCACAGTGTCCAGCAACACAGGAACCCCCAGACTCTTAACCCATGTAGTCTAAAAGCCACTTGAATATGAGAAAAGAGAAAAGCGCGGCAGAAGGCGAGAGGAGGTTCCATGCCAGAGAGGCAGTAGAATAGTAAAGAACACATTTGCCGAGTCCACATGCAACAAAGAAAGGCAATGGATTTCTCTGATGGCCAGTGATGATGAGCATTTTTTCATGTGTCTGTTGGCTGTATGAATGTCTTCTTTTGAGAAATGTCTGTTCAAATCCTTTGCCCACTTTTTGATGGGGTTGTTTGTTTTTTTCTTGTAAATTTGTTTGAGTTCTTTGTAGGTTCTGGATATTAGCCCTTTGTCAGATGAGTAGATTGCAAAAATTTTCTCCCATTCTGTAGGTTGCCTGTTCACTCTGATGGTAGTTTCTTTTGCTGTGCAGAAGCTCTTTAGTTTAATGAGATCCCATTTGTCAATTTTGGCTTTTGCTGCCGTTGCTTTTGGTGTTTTAGACATGAAGTCTTTGCCCATGCCTATGTCCTGAATGGTACTACCTAGGTTTTCCTCTAGGATTTTTATGGTATTAGGTCTAACATTTAAGTCTCTAATCCATCTTGAATTAATTTTCGTATAAGGAGTAAGGAAAGGATCCAGTTTCAGCTTTCTACTTACGGCTAGCCAATTTTCCCAGCACCATTTATTAAATAGGGAATCCTTTCCCCATTTCTTGTTTCTCTCAGGTTTGTCAAAGATCAGATGGCTGTAGATGTGTGGTATTATTTCTGAGGACTCTGTTCTGTTCCATTGGTCTATATCTCTGTTTTGGTACCAGTACCATGCTGTTTTGGTTACTGTAGCCTTGTAGTATAGTTTGAAGTCAGGTAGCATGATGCCTCCAGCTTTGTTCTTTTGACTTAGGATTGTCTTGGAGATGTGGGCTCTTTTTTGGTTCCATATGAACTTTAAAGCAGTTTTTTCCAATTCTGTGAAGAAACTCATTGGTAGCTTGATGGGGATGGCATTGAATCTATAAATTACCTTGGGCAGTATGGCCATTTTCACGATATTGATTCTTCCTATCCATGAGCATGGTAATGCAAATCAAAACCACAATGAGATACCATCTCACACCAGTTAGAATGGCGATCATTAAAAAATCAGGAAACAACAGGTGCTGGAGAGGATGTGGAGAAATAGGAACACTTTTACACTGTTGGTGGGATTGTAAACTAGTTCAACCATTATGGAAAACAGTATGGTGATTCCTCAAGGATCCAGAACTAGATGTACCATATGACCCAGCCATCCCATTACTGGGTATATACCCAAAGGATTATAAATTATGCTGCTATAAAGACACATGCACACGTATGTTTATTGCAGCACTATTCACAATAGCAAAGACTTGGAATCAACCCAAATGTCCATCAGTGACAGATTGGATTAAGAAAATGTGGCACATATACACCATGGAATACTATGCAGCCATCAAAACGGATGAGTTTGTGTCCTTTGTAGGGACATGGATGCAGCTGGAAACCATCATTCTTAGCAAACTATCACAAGAACAGAAAACCAAACACCGCATGTTCTCACTCATAGGTGGGAACTGAACAATGAGATCACTTGGACTCAGGGAGGGGAACATCACACACAGGGGCCTATCATGGGGAGGGGGGAGGGGGGAGGGATTGCACTGGGAGTTATACCTGATGTAAATGACGAGTTGATGGGTGCGGCACACCAATATGGCACAAGTATACATATGTAACAAACCTGTACATTAGGCACATGTACCCTACAACTTAAAGTATAATAATAATAAATTAAAAAAAAAAAAAAAAGAAAGGCAATGGACACTCTCTTCTCTTGGCCTTTTGCTGGGAAATCCCCCATCTTGAGCTACTAAGCACTATGGCTCAGCAACACTGTGGGTGCCGGGACATTTCCTCACCAGTCTGAAAACCTATCATTTATAAAACCAGGAGGATGCATTTCAAGCTCTAAACAACTGCATTGGAAACAAGTATTTGGGAATAGTCCCCAAATAGTACCCAAATGTTCAAAAGTGGAGAAAATTATTTTGAGAGGCTGCTAGTGGTATCTAAAACACTGCCAAATCTGTTTAATAAACACTCACTGATAAATCTTTGTGCTATACACAAGGGGCACACAAAGGCAAAGATAATAAGGCCCAGTTCAGGAGCCCAAGTTACAAGTAAGTAGCACAATACAGAGAGACACAAGGGATAAGAGGAGTATGAACAGGTTGTGATTACAGTACAGAAAAGAGTAGGATAGTTTGGCTCTGGAGGGCACCATTCGTGCTTATTCTCCAACCATCCCTTGTGATAAAACCCAAACCCCTGGCATTGTGGCAATCTCCCTTTCATAGTGCCCAGCCTTTCCAGTGTCATCTCATCATCCTCACTGCCCTCCTGAGTCCTCCATGCCTCTGCCACCCTGTCTGTTTTAGAGGCTAACCAACCAATATAGAAGAGTGAATAGACTAGGGGCACAGGGACCCACTGAGATGTGTGCTCCTTCAGCCGCGCTCACCAGTGTAGGTGAAGACGTGGCATGGGGAGAGAGCTGGGTTATACAGGGTTGGGGTTTTGCTAGTGAGTATATCTAATAGAGCACTTGTTTTTAAGCTGGAAACTGCAGTGTGCTTGTAAAGAGTGGGTGAATCCTGGCACCTGAAAGGTAGGTCCTCCAACTTGTTCCAACCTCCTGTTCCACTGTGTCTTCAGCCGGTCACATCCTTCTCAGTCCTCTCCTTCCTTTATTTATAATCCAATGAGGAAATAACTATAAACACCAATGTAAAGTACATGCTCTAAAACAGGACTTTCAACCTTGCCCTTGCTGACATTTGGGGCTAGAGAATTCTTTGTTTTGAGGGGCTAGCATTTCCTGCCCTGAGTTGTAATAAACAAAAATGTCTCCAGACTTCAACAAATGTCCCCTTAGGAGCAAAATCATTCCCAAGTTGAAAATCACTGGTCTAAAATGAATGGTGACTTATTAAAACACAATAATCTGAGCATAGTGGCTCACACCTATAATGCCAGCTCCTGAGGAGGCTGAAGTGGCAGGATTGCTTGACCCCAGGATTTGGAGGCTGCAGTGAGCTATGTTGTACCACTACACTCCAGTCTGGGCGACAGAGCTACGGCATCTCTTAAACAGAAACACACACTCACATACTCTCATATTTATATCTTAACTTTCATATCATGCAGAAAAACAGTAATGTGGATGGGGACCACTGGAAAAGGCATAGATGAGGGAGTGGGTGTATGTAAAAAGCATCTGTTGTATTCTTGGCCCTGCATGAGGTCAGCTATCTTATTCAATAAGCACAAAACACCCTGTGCTTTTCTCTGCGTCACAGCAGCTCTAAACCTTGAGAAGCAATGATTTAGTGCATGCTGACAATGTTATTAAAAGCAGAACTCTTCACAACAAAATAAAAAGTATTGCTAGATATGCCTTTCCTTCACTTTCAGTAGACTGAACACCTGACTCCTTGAGAATGATCAGCACATTTTCTTTCTTTCTTTCTTCTTATTATTATACTTTAAGTTCTAGGGTACATGTGCACAAAGTGCAGGTATGTGTACAACATATGTGTACAACATATGTGTACAACATATGTGTACAACATGTGTGTACAACATGTGTACAACATGTGTGTACAACATGTGTGTACAACATATGGTGTGCTGCACCCATTAACTCATCATTTACATTAGGTTTATCTCCTAATGTTATCCCTCCCCCATTCTCCCACCCCACGACAGGCCCTGGTGTGTGATGTTCCCCATCCTGTGTCCAAGTGTACTCATTGTTCAATTCCCACCTATCAGTGAAAACATGTGGTGTTTGGTTTTCTGTCCTTGTGAGTTTGCTCAGAATGATGGTTTCCAGCTTCATCCATGTCCCTACAAAGGACTTGAACTCATCCTTTTTTATGACTGCATAGTATTCCATGGTGTATATGTGCCACATTTTCTTAATCCAGTCTATCATTGATGGACATCTGGGTTGGTTCCAAGTCCTTGCTATTGTGAAGAGTACCACAATAAACATATGTGTGCATGTGTCTTTATAGCAGCATGATTTATAATCCTTTGGGTATATACACAGTAATGGGATGGCTGGGTCAAATAGTATTTCTAGTTCTAGACCCTTGAGGAATCGCCACGCTCTCTTCCACAATGGCTGAACTAGTTTACAGTCCCACCAACAGTGTAAAAAACAGTTCCTATTTCTTCATATCCTCTCCAGGACCTGTTGTTTCCTGACTTTTTAATGATTGCCATTCTAACTGGTGTGAGATGGTATCTCATTGTGGTTTTCATTTGCATTTTTCTGATGGCCAGTGATGATGAGCATTTTTTCATGCATCTGTTGGCTGCATAAATGTCTTCTTTTGACAAGTGTCTGTTCATATCCTTTGCCCACATTTTGATGGGGTTGTTTGATTTTTTTCTTGTAAATTTATTAAAGCTCTATGTAGTTTCTGGATATTAGCCCTTTGTCAGATGGGTAGATTGCAAAAATTTTCTCCCATTCTGTAGGTTGCCTGTTCACTCTGATGGTAGTGTTTTTTTGCAGTGCAGAAGATCTTTAATTAGATCCCATTTGTCAATTTTGGCTTTTGTTGCCATTGCTTTTGGTGTTTTAGACATGAAGTCCTTGTGCATGCCTATGTTCTGAATGGTATTGCCTAGGTTTTCTTCTAGGGTTTTTATGATTTTAGGTCTAACATTTAAGTCTCTAATCCATCTTGAATTAATTTTTGTATAAGGTGTAAGGAAGGGATCCAGTTTCAGCTTTCTTCATATGGCTAGCCAGTTTTCCCAGCACCATTTATTAAATAGGGAATCCTTTCCCCGTTTCTTGTTTTTGTCAGGTTTGTCAAAGATCAGATGGTTACAGATGTGTGGTATTAATTCTGAGGGCTCTGTTCTGTTCCATCAGTCTATATCTCTGTTTTGATACCAGTACCATGCTGTTTTGGTTACTGTAGCCTTGTAGCATAGTTTGAAGTCAGGCTGCATGATGCCTCCAGCTTTGTTCTTTTGGCTTAGGATTGTCTTGGCAATGTGGGCTCTTTTTTGGTTTCATATGAACTTTAAAGTAGTTTTTTCCAATTCTGTGAAGAAAGTCATTTGTAGCTTGATAGGGATGGCACTGAATCTATAAATTACCTTGGGCGGTATGGCCATTTTCACAATATTGATTCTTCCTATCCATGAGCATGGAATGTTCTTCCATTTGTTTGTGTCCTCTTTTATTTCACTGAGCAGTGGTTTGTAGTTCTCCTTGAAGAGGTCCTTCACATCCCTTTCTAGTGGAGGTGGGAAACAAACCCACCATCTAGCAGAACAGCTGTGATCATCACTGAAGAAAACCACAGAGGCGCTATGGGGGTAGCAACTGCCTGGGGAGTGGGCACTGCTTTGAGTTGGGGAGTCAGGAAAGGCATCACTGAGAAAATGTTGGTTGAGCACAGACCTGAAGGTTGGGATGAGGCAGGTCAGAAGGGGCTGGTTCCACTGGCCCCTCCATGTGCCCACCTTGGGCACCCCTCAGAGAGCTACAGCACGCCTGGTGCTTCCATGCCCACTGCAGGAGAGCACCGGCCAGGTGTGGGCACACGTGCAGACATGTGATCCAGGGAAGGTAGCAAGATTACCAGCTGAGAATGAGGATGGAGAGGGAGGTATTTGAGGTTTGAGGAGAGGGCACAAGAAGATGATCCAGAAAAGGGGAAGAGTAAACAGAATAGCAGCACAGGGACCCGCTGAGATGAAAGTGGAACCTGTGTGCACAGTGATGTGTGCTCCTTCAGCCGCACTCACCAGTGTAGGTGAAGATGTGGCATGGGGAGAGAGCTGTGTTACGCAGGGTCGGGGTTTTGCCAGTGAGGATCATGACGAAAGAGGGAGCAGCAAAGAACCTGAGGGTGGATGCAAAAGAATAATTATAACACGAGATCATGGAATCTAAGCTAGATAACTAGGAAAGGAGAACTGGAGAGGTGACAGACAATGAAAATTAGTGGGATCACTGGATGGTGAGTACTGGTGGGCCATGAATGGTTGGAGTTAAGGTACAGAGGATAGGAGACAGAAGGTGGTGATCAGAGGATGGAATGGTTGGGGAGAGAGTGGATTAGGCGCTTGCTACTTAAAGTATGGCCCCAGGACCAGCAGCTTCTGCAATATCTGGGGACTTGTTAAAAATGGCAGAATCTCAGATCCTACCTCAGATCTACTGAGTCAGACTCTGCATTCTAATAAGATCCCCAGGTGATTCACACTAAATTCGGGGAAAAACAGCCTTAAACCACTGTCACATCTGCACCATGCTGGCTCAATTTGCAGGCAACCAGAAGCCACAGACACCCTATAAAAAAGGGCTAGTGAATAGCATTCTGAGGTTAGGAAATTCCCTGGGGCTCTGTTTCCCCTTCAAACAGCTCCACTTTAAATTGTTCATTTTGGTTTCTTGGGTTTCCATCCAGCTGCCTGATGCTCTTGTTCTGCCAGGCCTTGCAGTCTTATGATATGGTTAGCGGGCTTGAAATTCAATTTCCCAAAGAACGCTGCTCCTCCAAATGTTGGTTAGCTTTCCCTCCCTGTCGGTAGGCAAAAGAGACCTCCTTACTTCCTGCAGCCAGGTACCCATCTCCACTCCAGTTTGCCTGCGAGAAGGCAACCAGATACTTAGTGTCCCCAATTCAGCCTGTGTAATTCCATGTGCCCATACAGATCTATTCCAAGACACTAATGCAAAATGTATAGTATTGCCATTTGTGGCTTTTTAGAAGTTTAGCTTCCTGCTATAATAATTATTCAGGGTTTTGTATCTTCTAGTATGAGTAGACTGACTTGCCTCTTTATAATTTTATAAAAAAGAGAAAACAGTTGTATATGACATTAGAGTGAAAGAAGAGGTTGAGTCTAGCTAATGGAGGCTTTGCCTCCTTACAATCTTTACTCCTAATGAAAAGAGTGTGATATTTTCATGAACCCAGACACAACCTCCTGTACAAACACTTGCATGTGAAATAATTTAGAATCTTTAGCTTCTTTCAAGACAAATGATTTCAGATGCTGTCACGTATGAGTTAAACTACAATTACTAATAATCATCAAGTACTATTTGCAGACACCATGCTATATATTCCATACATCCTCATCTTATTTAATGCTCACAAGAATTCTATGGGATTCATACTATTGTTATGCTGGTCCTACAGATGGGGAAACTGAGGCCTAGAAATGTGAAATGACACAGCCAGTGAGTGGTGGAGCCAAGTTTCAAACCCAAGTGCACCTGATTCCACAGCGACTCCTCATGCACATACACAGGATAACACACAGCTAAAGCCCAAGAGTGTGGCACACACAGCTTCCTCCACATTCCCACATCTCTGAGCATACACATAGTCATTACTAAATATTACATGTGCCTACTTAAGTTGAGAAGGTGTAAACAAGGGTCTCTAATCTCACTATTGGTAAATATCTGATACAGAGACCCTTGCTTAGATGTGACCATTTTCTAGATCTGTGAAAATTCTTGTAGCTCTTGCTAAGCTACAACAATCAATGAAATGAGCCATCTTGGCATCACTCTGCTAACCTGCGGTACAGTTATAACAAACTGGCTCATCACCATGGTACCTGAACACAATCTCGGTTGGTTGGTGACCTGGCCTCCAGGAACAGAACCTGTTTTGCTGTCAGGAGAAAATGCCAGCAATGACCTCTCATCTGATCCTTTCCCACACCAAGGTAGATCAAGTCCTCAGGTCAGTTCAGCAAATGCAGATGTGTACAGAAGAAACAGAACCAAATCCACAGCTTCCCATGTGAATTATCACAAGGCTTTGGACACACCAGTTTCCTTCTCAGCATCACCTAACAGCCCATGATTCAGAGACAACAATGTCCAGCTCTGCCTCCTTTGCTTCCCAAGGATGGTGTGAGGGTGACTAGATGGGCCTGCGGTTCTTGGGTAGGAGGAGCTGAGGTTAATTTAGTAAGCCCGTGTACACACACAGGGCTGAGCAGCACAAAGTCTAGCCAAGGCATCTGCATATGGTAATCAGGGTTAGGCGTTCAGGGCTAATAAAATATTTCTTTTTAAGTCAGTGAGGCCAAAACAGAGCAAACAACAACATTAAAAGTAGCCTGAGAAACTGATCTTCCCATTTCCAACCCCCATCTGCAAAAGAGAAAGAGAAATCTCTTGCTTTTATGTAAAAATTATAGGGCAACTTCTTTGGTTCCTCAGATTTTGAAAGGAAGACAAGCTGTAAGAAAATAAATATCCTAGGGCCCATGCTAAGTACATACTTTTTAAAAATTTTATTGTGTTCTATATCTGGGTGAACATTTATTATTCAATATTTATTACCGCCTCAATATTTATTATTGTCTCTAGGCATATTTCTCTGTCTTAGGTTGTCAAGTCTGATAAGGCAAAGACCAAATCTACTTAGTTCTTCTGTAAAGCATGGGAAGCTGTTATGCATAATTAGGCACTTAAAGAGTTTTTGATGAAGATGATTATGAAGAATAAGAATGCTTAATACCATGGTAGGCATGTTTCATGAAACCTTCCTGTCTTTTCTAAAATGTCAGCCGACTGCACGTTCATAGAATCGTACAGTTAATGGAACCTTGAGCTTAGAAATCGTGCAGAGCTTGCTAAACAGTGTGTGATCTGCAGACCAGCAGCATTGGCACCACCCAGGAACTCATTAGAAAGGCAAACCCTGGACCTCGCTCCAGACCTACTGAGTCAGAATCTGCACATTTAACAGGATGTACATTAAAGTCTAAGAGGCACCAACTAGAGAACCATCAAGGTCAACTGCTTCATTTTAGAGTTGAGAAAGTTTGGGACCCAGACAGGCTAAGTGATTTGTAAGCCCTTCCATACCTTGACCTGGGATTTGTTGCTCTCTATTCCAACCTTCTACAGCCTCTTCTCCTTCAGGAGTACTCCTCCTTGCATTTCTCTTCTGTGGGCCTATGGGAACAAAGCTGTAAATAAATAACAACCCACAGATTGCAGGGAACACTGCAATAATGGTAATATTTGTTTGCCTCAGTCTTTATTCTTTTCCTCACTCACATTTGAATACTAATTGTCACCCTCCTAACATATAACTTTTATGGAAAAAACATTAATTTCTTCAGGTGTAAAGAGATTGGCTGTACTTTTGTCCACAACTAAGTTTTTTTTTTAACATTTAGAAATCTGAAAGGAATTTGTTGGATATAAAAGAAAAATGCTGTCTTGAAGAAGATATGCCTTAAAACCAGCAGAGATTAACCAAATAAATAACACAAGATGTGGAGTAATGGATTGAAAATAATATGAAAATTTTGCTAAAAGTGAAATGTTCAGATTGGTTAGAGACAAGGACAGACTGACCTGTGTTCCATCACTTCCTAAATAAACCCTGGGAGAGACCACCCTATCAAAGAGAGTGAGAACGGGACAGGCTTACTTAAAAGCCACTCTCCTCTCCCTCAAGGCATGACCTTCATAAGAGAACATCATCCTATCATTTGGGATCAAACCCACGTAAATGAAATGGATCAATAAAAATCCATGTATTATTTCTGACATGATCATTGTTATAAATGTACTCAGCAAATGTCTTGAGGTACAGAAGTAGGAAAGTACATAGAATGTGTCCGCTAATTTATCTTCTTCAGTGCCAGAGTTTCTGGGTTTGAAGTACTTAGTTGTATGTGATTTTTCATATACTTATTTATTGAGTTAAGTGGGCTTAAACTTTTAATGTGTTTAATAAAATCAGCTGCAAAAGTATTAAAACCTACTACTAAAGACATTTGGTAGACAAATATCTAGAAAGAATTGAGGTCAATCAATTTCATTGAAATTTGAAGGTTTTTCTTCTCTATCCCTTAGTTAAGTAGGGATAAGAACTAAGGCCTTCTTCACCAGGGCAAAATACCTTCCTAACATATTATAAGTCATAAACAGATATACTTTGGAAATGAGAAGATTTGGGTTTAGCACACAGACTGAACCTGAAAAATCATCTAAGGTTGGAAACAGGTTCTCCAAAGAGGAACATCTAAGTTTCTTTGGAAAACAGACACGTTTTCTTTGGAGAAAACACACATTGACAAGGATCTCAAATGCAGGCAATCCTTTATCCTTGCTTATTATTCCTTTATCCTTCCTTATTTTCTCGAAATTTCTTCTTAGGCTCCTGACTCCATACACTAAGGGACAGGCTATTTAGATGACATTGTAGGTACAGAATAAAAAGAGCAATTGACAAAAAAAAAAAAAAAAAAAAAAAAAAAATTGTCCAGTGCAGAGATGCTGCTACTTACTGGCTGTTTACACTAGGAGGGAAACACTATTATTATTCCCATTTCACACACGAGGAAACTGAAGCATTCAAAAATCACTTATTTGCTCAAGGTTACACAGTAGTATGGCAGAGTGAGGCAGAAACTAAAAACACACGGTCTGGTTCTAGAGTACAGATGCTTTATTCAATATTTATTTCATTTTTCACCCCTTCACCCACTTCCTTATCTTCCATCTTGCCTGCAAATGCTAGAGTTCCACCTACAGTGGAATTATAAGCTAAGAAGTCACTGATCTCCTGGTCTGGTGAAATCCTAGCCAGGACTCAACCTTCGCAGGCCTCCCCTTCAAGTAACGATAACACAGATTAGCAACCAGAGGTCGGACAGGAAGAGTCTACAGATTCCATCCCAAGCAGCCTCTCCATTCCCTGATTCCCCCCTCTTACTTTCTATCAGCTCAAACACTAGTTTCTGCATTCATACGGGAGCCAACAAGTAGCCACTTCTTCAGGAATCACATGCCCAGCCTGGAAGGTCATCCCAACACCACTCACGCAAACAAGGCAGCCTCCAGTATCTACTCCTCGATTGGAAAGAAAAAAACAAAAACACTTCTGACTGTAATATAATTTGCAGGATTATTATCCTCAGACAATATGAATTACTTAGGAGTTCAACGTCAAACATAATCATTTCACTTCTGGGCGTCTACTCTGTAATGAGAATGTGCTAGGCACTACAAAGACTATCAACAGGAATAACTTATTAACCCTTCCCTCATGGCAAATTCCCCTTCTGCGAAATTCTTTACTTCCATTTCCTACTTGGTCAACTATTTCACACTGAGCATATGAGACTCAGGAGAGACACTCAGAGTTGGGCCCCTTAAGAGAAAGGCCAACAAGGGTGGAGGGGCCTTGAACTGTAGAACTGAAAATACTTCAGTAGAAAGCCAGACAGAGAAGAAATATTTATTATTATTATGCATATCACATGCCAAGAAGCAAAATCAATTTATTTCACTTATTTATTTATTTATTTATTTATTTATTTACTTTGAGACAGGGTCTCGCTCTGTTGCTCAGGCTAGAGTACAGTGGCACGACCATGGCTCACTGTAGCCTCAACCTCCCAGGTTCAAGTGATTCTCCCACTTCAGCCTCCCAAGTAGCTGGGACTATAGGCACATACCACCATGCCCGGATAATTTTTAAAATTTTCTGTAGAGGTTGAGTTTTGCCATCTTGCCCAGGCTGGTCTCAAACTCCTGGGCTCAAGTGATCCTCCCATCAAGGCCTCCCAAAGTGCTGGGATTATAGGCATGAGCCACTGCACCTGGCACAAAATCAATTTATAAGCACCTCATTGAATCTCCAGATAAACTACTAGAAAGTCTCTAGAAAGGAATGTTAAAGCAATTGTAGCAATAAACAGAGTGACTGTGCAATACTCATAATTTCTAATTTAAGAAATATTGAAGGAGACATATTCTATTTCCTGTATGCCTATTTTGTTTTAGTGACTAGTCTTCATCAACGGACTAGTGATTTCAGCACCTTCAATTCTATGGGAGTCTTGAGTTTAATAACTGCAAATCCACTAATAATGGAGATTTTCAGAAATATAACTTTAAGTAGTTTATAATCAGGAAGAATACAACCCCCCAAATTGCCAAGATAAAAGGTAAAACGTAAAAGCCATGATTTGGTGTGAGGTGGGCAGAGGCATTTCCTCTAAGAAAAACAACAGTGTTGCACAATAAAAACCAGCTGATGGTTGGCTGTGGTTTCTGGGTAAGGAGTTGTAAGGACAGAGGCAAACAACCTCAATTAAAGAGGCAGTCCCTAAACATCCTATATCTAACTCCTTTGGGAGAATTTAGAATGTAAACCCAGTGTTGGCAGATTTTCTTATTTTTCCTGAGAAGCTAGAAGCCTGGATTTTTATTATCTCACAATGTCTAAATATATACTGCTAATGTGAATAATCTACTGCCCAGCACTAAGTGGGCAGACAAAATATGCTTGAGGATCAGGTCTGAGGGCCATTTGGAATATGGCTTCTCCCAGGTGTGAGTAGGATGGGATTTTGATAGGAAAGGTCTTGACTTTCAGTCCCACAGCTATGACTCTGTGACCTAGGAAAAGTGCTTAAACTTTCTGAGGTGAGTGTCCTGCTTTAGAAAGATACTTGGATACTAATAGTCTATGTAGACAGGCCAAAGAGTATAGTCACTAGGAAAGGATGCAGACTTTGGGACCAGACTGTCGAGTCCAAATGTGGCCTCACTACTCATCAGGGCAAATCATTCCACCTCCCTGTGTCTCAGTGTGTTTTTCTTTACAATAATGCTGACCTCACAGGGTATTTAGGAGTTAACAAATATTATCTATTTTTAACATATATGATTGATAAAACAGAATCCCTCACCTTCCTTCCCAATCCCCAAGCAAAAAAAAAAACAAAAAAACAAAACAAAAAAAAAACAGACTTCAGAAGAGGCAACTTTGTACTAACATCTTTCTGAACTTGGATATGCAAAGTTCTTTATATATGGTATAGCATTGTGTTTTCAAATTGATGTAGTTACAAGAAATTTTAAAAAGTTATTTTAGTTTTTAAATTAAATTTTAAAATTTTAGTTATAGATTCACAAGCCGTTACTTATAATAAAGAGGGATCTCACGTACCCACTGCTCAGTTTCCCTCGCTGGTAACTTCTTGAAACACTATAGTACAATATTACAACTAAGGTATACACATTAATAGAGGAAAGATATAGAACACTTCCATCACCAAGTATTACTCATGTTGCCCTTCTGTAGGCCCACCCACTTCCCTCCTGCCCCAGCACATCCTTAACTCCTAGCAATCATGAATCTCATCTCTATCTGTACGATTTTATCACTTAAAGAATGTTATATAAATGGAGTCATGTTACATGTAGCCATTTGGGACTGGCCTTACTCACACAGCATGGCTCTCCAGAGATTCACACTAGCTGTTGCATATATCAATAGCTCCTCTGTTTTATTGTGGAGTAGTATTCCATGATACGGATGTACTGGTTTGTTTAGCCACTCATCCATTAAAGGACATTTGAGTTATTTTCAGTTTTGACTATTACAAATAAGGTTGCTATAAGCATTAATACACAGGTTTTTGTGAGAATGTATCTTTATTTCTCTGGGATTAAATGCTGAGGAGTGCAACTGCTGTATCTCAAAATCCTTGGCTAGGTGCAGTGGCTCACGCCTGTAATCCCAGCACTTTGGGAGGCCGAGGTAGGCAGATCACCTGAGGTCAGGAGTTCACGACCAGCCTGGCCAACACAGCGGAACCCCATCTCTACTAAAAATACAAAAATCAACCGGGCATGATGGCACATGCCTGTAGTCCCAGCTACTCGGGAGGCTGAGGCACAAGAATTACTTGAACCCAGCAGGCAGAAGTTGCAGTGAGCCGAGACTGTGCCATTGTGCTCCAGCCTGGGCAACAGAGCGAGACTCTGTCTCAAAAAGAAAAAAAAAAAAAAATCCTGAAATTACTTACCTCTGCAAAATCCCTTTTACCACATTAAAAAATAAAAATAAAAAAAGAACCTGGTTCACTGGTTCTGGGAATCAAGACGTGAACATCATTGGTGGGGGAGCCATTATTCGGCCTACTGTGCTCATCTCCTTTTATCTGTAGGGTTCAGTCTTTTGTTAAATGTGGCAAGTCTTCAGCTATGATTTCTCAAGTACTTTTCCAGCCCCTCCCTCTTCCTATGCTTAAGGGACTCTAATGACACAAGAGATAGATGTCAAGTGTAGTTCCACAGGTCCTTGAGGCTCTATATTCTATTTTCTTTCTAGTGTTGAGACAGAATAATTTTGATGGTTCTCTCTTTACTGATTCTTTCCCCTGACCCCTGCATTCTGTTGTCCAGCCCATGCACTGAGATTTTTATTTTGGTTACTGTATTTTTCTGTTCTAAGATGCTCACTAGGTTCTTCATTATATTTCCTATTTATTTCCTGAAGTTTCTATTTTGTCATTTGCATCCAGCATGTTCAGAATTCCTCAATGATGCATTTTTATGATGGCTGTTTTAAAATCCTTAGCAGACAAGTCTAACATCCCTGTCATTTTGGTGCTGGCCTCTGTTGACTGCCTTTTTTTTTTCTTCATTCATTGTGAGATCTTTCTGGTTTTTGGTATAACAAGTGATTTTTTTCATTGAAACATTTTGGGTATTATGTTATGAGACTCTGGATCTTACTTAAACTTTCTATTTTAGTTGCTTTCCTCTGTTACCACTCCAACAAGGGAATGGGGAGACTGTGTTATTATTGCTGGTTATCCTGATGACTAGGGTTGAATCAGGTTCCCTACTACACCTCCCCTGATACCTGAGGCTGATGCATTCTTACTGCTAGGTAGGGGTGGGAGTTCCGGCTCTCCATCGGGTCTCCAACAATACTTCCTGGCTGGGAGAAGCAGTGTTTCTGGTTCCCACATGATGTCCACTGACACCTCCACAGTCAGAGAGGAAAAGGGCTCCTTATTACCGTCAAGAATTGGGGAGAGTAGAAACCCAGGTTCTGCATGTGGTTTCTACTTACATGGGGTTGGGGTGGAGGCTTTTGTTACTACGCAGCAGAAATGAAAGCCTTGGCTCCCGACTCAGTTTTCTGCGACACTACCCAGTGGTGAGGGCTGGGGTGCCTCAGGACACCTCAGCCCTCAATTTAGAGCTGGCAAGGGTGAAAGTCTAGGCTTCCCTATCAGCTTTTGCTGGTAGGGTGAGACACTTTTTTTTTTTCTGTGGGGTTTGGCTAGAGTACAACAGTTATTATCTAAAAGTTTTCCATTTTGCTAGGCTTTACCTTTCCTGGTCCTCTGGTTTCAGAAAACAGATTTTTCATCTTTTACTTATTTGCTTTTGTATGTGCCTGTTGGTGTCTTCTGCTCGCTGCCTTCTTCATCAGGAATATATGGAATCTCAGTCGGGTGTGGTGGCTCACACTTATAATCCCAGCACTTTGGGAGGCCGAGGTGGGTGGATCACTTGAGGTCAGGAGTTCAAGACCAGCCTGGCCAACATGGTGAAACCTCATCTCTACTCAAAATACAAAAATTAGCTGGGCATGGTGGTGCATGCCTATAATCCCAGCTACTTGGGAGGCTGAGGCAGGAGAATCACTTGAACCCAGGAGGAGGAGGTTGTAGTGAGCCAAGATAGCACAACTGCACTCCAGCCTGGGCAACAAAGCAAGGCTCCATCTCAAAAAAAAAAAAAAAAAAAAAAAAAGGAATATATGAGCTCTGGGAAATATGATGCAAAAAGAAGAAAAGCCAGGGTAACTCACTATTGTGTACTGCCTGGGTTTTGAGTTCTATAGATATTCTGCCATCTTTCCTCTACTTTCCAGAATCTTCTTACGTTTGTTTTATGTACAATGTCTAGGAATTTTAGTTGTACTTAGTGGGAAGAACAGGGAAAAGTATGTCTACTCCATCTTCCTGGAAACAGAACAAATTCTTCCTTTAATTTTGAGGTTAAAATTAGAAAGCTCGTTAAGTAAGGACATTGGATTTGCTATACTGAAAAGGCTACATCCAATAGTAGCAAAAGTTTACATAAAATCAATTTAAAATACTTTCAAAATGCGTTAGGAAAAACTTCAAAACCATGTATTTAACCCTTCAGAAAATCAATTTTAAAATAATATATTTAAAAGTTCTCAAAAAGTACTCAAATGATGTTAACTTTTTGTTTTAAGATATTTCAAGAAAATGAAAGGAAGCGACTTTTTCTATGTGGGTGCCATTTTGCAATTATTACCCTTAATACGAGAGGTTTTTAGTTTTCTTCCTACTTTGGTAATCATTTGAAGGCTTCTTTCTTTCCTAAGCTGTCTATAAGAAGTGGCTACACAGGTCTTATGTAAGATTATATTTATATTATCTCAAAAATGTTCTCCCCGATGGCTTTTTATGGGATTTAAGAGAACTGGATGTACATTACGAGTGTCAGTCACTATATTATAGCAGATAAGTTCTAAAAATTACATCTATTTTCCTTTAACCAACCCTTTATTATAAGTAAAATGTACAGAGTGGCAAAAACACAGTGAAAAGTAAATGGAAATCTATGTGAAATACATTAAGATGAAGTCCATTTTCTTTTTTCACAGTTCAACATGAAAGGTTACTGTTAAGAAATTTGAGAGAAAGTGTCAGAATCAAATAAGATACAATAAGTGGCAAGAAACGTATAAATAAAAATACCCTTCAAATTGATGACGGCACTTTAAAACAATCTAGGAGTAGCTCTGAATTAAAATGGTTGTTGGGCCTTTACTTGGAATAGTTCTTAGAAAAATCAGGGCTCTGATTTTAAGCTCCATGTGCCAATTAGAAGCAAATGGTGATTCCTCGGGCTAGACTCTAAATTCATCACGTTATTGCTTCATATAGCCATTTTCTCTTCCTTCGTTGAACAGAAGGAAACTGCATGGTACAGTACTCAGTGAAATGTAAAATAAGGATTAACAAGCCATTCTGGAGATTTAGCAAAATGAAGCTTCATCAACCAGCTTGACTCACAGCCAATCCAGCAAAAAGCACCCTAGAAAGAAAACTAAACAGTGAAGTGACAAGTAGCACAAAAAATTAAATAACTCAGGCATTAAAATCATGAAAAGGTGCATTGTGTTCTGTGATCAACCAAGCCCATTACTAGAATAACAAGAGTCCGTGCTGTACTAAATATGCAAGTCCAAAACAGCCCGCTGGCCTACCGTGAAATCTGCTTTGGAAAGAAAACAGTACATTACCCTACCTATCGCCACAGAAGTAAATTTACCAACAGAGAGGAATAGAAGAATATATAGGACTTTGTGAGGATTTATTTTCCCTTTATGTAAAAAGGACACATGACACGTCCTTACAGGGCTGAGGTATAGCAAAGGCTATGCCATCTCCAGGTGTCTGAGACCTAGAAATAATGTTGAATAAATTTGAGTTTTGTTTGGTCAGAGTAAGTCTTTCATATGCAAAACTGAACTGGTAATAGAGTCAGGTAAACTTAAGTACACAGTCAATATTTGAAGTCTTTGAATGCTTAACATTATAGCACGCATTTTGGTCAATTATTTTTTTTTTGTTTAGGGTCTTTTTCATATACAATTCTAATTCTTCTAGCAAGTAGTTACACTTTTAATCTGGCTTGTTTTTTCAGTTTATTTCATAATAAAATTTTGCCTTATTTAATAATGAATATTTACTCTAAATCAGAATTTATTACTGAGAGTACTGTAAAAAGAAGTCATCTAGTTCATTTTTTCATCTTCAGACAGGAATACGTTAAAGTAGTTCAGGGCAAACATGAGTAGTTCTTACTCTCACTGTTAGGGAAGAAGGCAAGAAATGTGTGTGTGTGTGTGTGTGTGTATAAAAGGATGCAATAACAGGACATAAAAGAAAAAATATTTGAAGCATATAGAAGTGGAATAGTCTCTGGAATATATAAAAATACCTACATATTGATAAGAAAAACACAAACAGCCCAAACAAAAAATAGGCAAAAGACACAAACAAATGTCTCTCATGAGAGAAAGCACAAATTGTTCATAATTGTAGGAAAAGATGTTCCACCTCATTGGCAGTCAGGGAAATGCAAATTGAGGGCCATATTAAGATATTATTTCATATCTACTAGACAAGCAAATTTAAAAATATAATGTTAGGTTATGGTGTGGAGGAGGTGCATTGGGATACTCTCATTTACTGCTTGTGAGAAAGTAAACTGATATAACCACATTGAAAAAAGTTTCTCATTGCCTTTTAAAACGTACATGTCTATGACTGATGATAAGCACTTCTACTCTAAGGTACATGGCCCACAAGCTAAGAATTACTTTTATATTTTTAAAGAGTTGTAGGAGCGGCCGGGCACAGTGGCTCATGCCTGTAATCCCAGCACTTTGGGAGGCCAAGGCAGGCGGACCACGAGGTCAGGAGATCGAGACCAGCCTGACCAACATGGTGAAACCCCGTCTCTACTAAAAATACAAAAATTAGCTGGTCATGGTGGCACGTGCCTGTAATCCCAGCTATTCCGGAGGCTGAGGCAGGAGAACTGCTTGAGCCCAGGAGATGGAGGTTGCAGTGAGCCGAGATCACACCATTGCACTCTAGCCTGGGCAACAGAACAAGACTCTGTCTCAAAAAAAAAAAAAAAAAAAAAAAATTGTAGAAGCAGCAGCAGCAACAGTGACTATATGTGCCCTTGTAATGCTTAAAATATTTAATACCTCACCATTTACAGAAAAAGTTTGCTGACCCATTTTACTCTTGCATATTCTTTGCATTGTGTTAATAATAGAACAGGATGATAACATCCAAATGTCTATCAACAGGAGAGTGGATAAGTCAATTGTGGAATATTCATACAACAGAACTCTATTCAGCAATGAAAATGAACCACAGCTAGATGCAACATACTGTAATCTCAACAATAACTGAGTAAAAGAAGCAAGTCACAGGGCACACTGAGTAGGACTCGACTTGCACAAAGTTACAGAACAAGCCCAGCTAATGTTTCAGGGATAAGCGCATGCATGTGGCTCTATGGCTATATGAGAACAAACCCTCGGCTGCAAGGCTACACTGCAGTCAGTCACCTGGGCTGGCCAGACACCCCGCACTGGGGCTGGAGACCTAAGTAAGTCATTTTGTATGTTGTCCACTATGACTTAAAGAATTTTGACAGTTTTAGGAAAGGGAAGACATTTGAGGTGTCATTGGGCTCCTCCTAAATACATATCAAAGATCAGTGGAGAAAAATACTGATTTAAAGCTTAAGATTTCTCAGAACCAACATTTACTCTAATTTTAAAATACTTTGGTACTCTCTAATTACCTCATTCTTTTTTTTCCTAAAATGACTCCTCAATATCTATTATCTCAAGAGAGCTTTACGTCTCGGTGTGCTTCTTTGATTATGTATTATTTACCTCCCAATTCCTTCCTAAAAGGATTTGAAGCAGCCTGAGTAATTTACATGTTTATGAAAAAAATGTACTAGACACAAGTGGAACATTGTGTTTCAACAGCAGTTCATTAGAATTACAACTGGTTATCAATGCTATTTTTATGATCTTTAATCCCTCAAAGTCCATTACCCTTCAAAAGAATAGTTCCTGGCACTAAAATAAGCATTCCATAATCATTATTAACCGCGGATTTTTTTCACCTCTCTTATTTTTTTCTCTACTGCATTTAACACCATAATGTGTTTATCCTTGCTATAGTTAGGGGGTTAGGGTTAGGGCTAGGGTTAGGACAAATTGCAAAATGACTATAATACAAATAGCAAAATGACTATAATACAAATAGCAAAATGACTATAATACAAAATTAGACAAATAGCAAAATGACTATAATATCTTTTGGTGTAATCAGAAAGAGCTGGGTAAGGAGATCTAGAAAATAGTGGGAAAGTACTAAGTCACAAAAAAAGAGCCCAAATAAATCTGCCTTGCCTATTTAATGCAAACAAACACATATCTGAACAGACAAGCAAACCCCACCACCCACCTTCAGAAAAGTTACCTTAACATGCCAGTGGAAAGATCTAGAAATGCTAAACTCTAACAAGAGCAAAGGAAAGTTGTTATGGAAAATATCAAAGTGAAAGGATTTAGATAAACTGAAGAGGTTCATTTATCATCCTTAAGGAAAAAAGGTACATCAGCAAAGGACAGTTTCTTTCTTGTCAATAATAACCGATCTATTTGTTTTCAGCTTTTTGAGAAAGCATTGTACCACATTCTTACTGTTCACCACTGTAATTCAATATGTTAAATGATTTTTACAAGTGGAGATTTATCACAATTCTGTCAAGAACTGTGAAAGATCTGAGATTTCACCCAACTTACAAGTTAACAAGTTGGCCTGCACATTTTTACAGATGCTGGGAGAAGATACAAAACTCCTGGGTCTGAGACAAAGGACTTAATTATTTACAGGATAGTTAACAGCATTAAGTTTCATGTTCAATCACTTCTACTTCGTGCCCAAATACAGGGGGCACTGTGGAGGGACTCAGGCAGATGCTGTGCATGCAGTGGGGTTTGTATCATACTTAAAGAACCCTGAGTTTAGGGAACATGAACTGTTCATAATGGAGCCTTGCCCTGCTCGGAGACATTATCTTTATTGGATTGCATGGTAAACAAACCTACCCTTTGCTCTGGAGGGAAACACTATCTTTAGCTTCCACAGCTTTATCTTCTACAGCTACATTACAAACATCCTTGAAAAGACAGTTTAGAACAAAAGGGTTGTCAGTGCCTCTGCTTGCACGACATGCAGAAACATGAGAGACCATGAAGAATGGTCTCCCAGCATGCTCATTTAAAAAACAAAAACAAATCTGTGAGGGAAGATGTTGATTGAAATTGCATTAAACTTACAGATTAATTTTAAAAATCACACATGATCCTATATTGAGTCTCTCAATCCAGAAACTCTGCATATATCTTTCCACTTACTCTTAGCTCTTTTATGCATTTCAATAGTTCTACAATTCTCTTCACAAAGGGCCATGAGTAGTTTCTGTTGCTAATGTAAATGGTATTTTTATATAATTAAAACAATCTCAAACAAGTACCTAATTTTCCTGGTGTACAGGAATACAATCACGACATGTCCCACAATTTTTCTACACTCTCTCCCAGGTAATTTGTGGAATTCCCTCTTGGCTTTATCAATCCATAGCATTCTATAAATATTCAATGAGTATTCTATGTCCCTGGGGTGGACTATAAAACAGGAACACATCTATGGAGCTCTTATTCTGTGCCAGACTCTGTTCTGATGCTTTCTATATATTAGCTCTTTTATTTCTCACAAAACCCTACGAGACATTCTGTTATTTAGATGAGGACAATTAAAAAGATAGGATATGTAACTTGCCCAACGTCACAAGTAAGTGATTGGTTCCTACAGACTAGATCCAATGCTAGACACTGAGGAAATAAATATTAAGATGTGACATCTGCCTTCAAGAAGCTCATAGTCCAGTGGGAGAAAGAGAGACCACTAACCAGAAATTATAGCAGAGTGTGAAAGGCATTTTGAAAGGGATTTGTAATAGAGCACGTGGGAATGCAAATGAGGGACACTGAAACCAGAACAGGTTGAGGTGTTTGGCCAGTCAGGATCAGCTTCTCAGAGAATAGGACACCTGAAGAGGGAAGTCAGCTGACGAACTCTAGGGAATGGTTTATGAAAGCCTCGGGCCACACGTGAGGAACCCTGAGTTATATAACTAGAACACAGATTACACAGCAGAATGCCAGAAATGAGGCTGACTGACCACTAGGGTGGTCACTAAAGACTCTGTATGCCACATTAAGGAGTTAGATCTTTACCTGGAGACAATGTTCAGAAAAATCAATGAAGGATTTTAAAGAATGACCTGAGCAAATCGGCATGTTAGAAAATTCTCCCTGGCAGGAGGGTGGAAAATATTGATAATATAGTCCAAGTGTGTCAGAATGGAGACTAGTTAATACAGGAACATATGTCATCCAAATGATAAGGGTCTAAACTAAGAGAATGGCTGAAGGACTTGAAATCAAAAGCAGATTCAATATTTAACAGATAGAGCATAGAGACCTTGAAGGATGAAGAGGCATCAAGAGTGATTTCCTGTTTTATTTGCCTCATCTATTGAATGGGAGACAGTAAGCCAAAGACTACAGGAAGATGTAAGATGTGGCAGAGGGAAGCATACTGGGGCATACTGACAAGCTGGCTATTTGCACATGCCGAGTTAGAGTATCATATAGCAAAAATTCATTTTGTATCAGGCACCTAAGGGATTCTCCAAAAGATGCACTAAACACAATTCTTTTCCCCTACGATCTAGTAGAGAATATAGTCATGTTTCACTTAATGACAGGGATACATCCTGAGAAATGCATCATTGGGCAATTTCATCATACGAACATCATACAGTGTACTTACACAAACTTAGATGGTATAGTGTACTACATACCTAGGCTATACGGGTAGCCTGTTGCTCCTAGGCTACAGTTTCAGCCACGTTACCGTATTGAATACTGTGAGGCCATTATAACACAACACAGAAAAGATACAGTAAAGATATGATTTTATAATCTTATGGGACCACTGTTTTATATATGATCCATCACTGAAAAAAATGTTGGTATGTGGTACATGATTATATACATATATAAATAAAGAATTCACAGGAGGACTTGGTAAATGCTAAAGTCCATGAAAGCTTCAACAAGCAGTCAAGGAGGGAAACCAGTTTTATCAATGGGATTTTAAAAATGCATCCTAAGTCACAGGATGAAGAAAGAAGAAGAAGAAGAAAAAAAACCCTGTCCAGGTGCAGTGGCTCACGCCTAAAATCTTTCGGAAGGGTGAGGTGGGAGAATTGCTTGAGCCTAGGAGCTCAACTCTGTAGTAAGCTATGACTGCATCACTGCACTTCAGCCTCAGCAACACAGCAAGACCTTGTCTCAAAAATAAATACATAAATAAATAAATAAATTTAAAAGAGAAAAAGAAAGAACAAAATCTGGACAATACTAGTTTAGGCATCTGTCTGAATAAAAGTAAATCCAGGCTGGGTGCAATGGCTCACACCGGTAACCCCAACACTTTGGGAGGCTGAGGAGGGTGGATGGCTTGATCTCAGGAGTTCAAGACCAGCCTGTGCAACATGGCAAAACCTCATCTCTGCAAAAAAAAAAAAAAAAAAAAAGAGAGAGAGGAAAATCAGCTGGGCATGGTGGTGTGCACCTGTAGTTCCAGGCTTGAGGGGCTGAGGCGGGAGGATTGCTTGAGCGCGGGAGGTCAAGGCTGCAGTGAGCTGTGTTCACTCCACTGCAGTCCAGTGTGGGTGACAAAGCAAGACTCTGTCGCAAAAAATAAAATCCATTTCCTATAATGAGGCAGTGAAGAAATACATTTATTCTGAATATAATTTGATCTCTGTTAGATATGACAAATCCATAGAATCTTTACACATCAGAATGAAGGGGTTTCTAAATGTCAACCAACCAACCATCAAATGTTGATGTCCCTCTACAGATTCAGCAATATTACCTTGATCCAAAATTGTATCCTTTATCATGGAACCGATTCAACAATGAAACAGCATTACAACTTTTAAAATTAAGTTCTTCATTGGGCAGTATGCTTTTCTCAACATCATATAGAAAGAATAATGAAAACTGTTTCTCAAGTTCATGGTATATACCATTTTACGTCGTCAGAAGGACATGTGATCTGATTTAATAATTCACTTTTAATCCCAACTGATCTCAAAACTAATGCTGATTTCTTGTGGTGGTGAGCTTTAACAGGAGAAATTATATGAGAATTGAGAGAGAAAGCATAAAACATGCCTTGTATCAGATCTCTCTTTAAATCTCAACTCAAAACCTTCTTAGCTGCATGAGATAAGCAAGTCACACTACCACCTCAACTAGATTTTCTCTCTTACAAAGTAGAAATTGTGAGGCCTTAATGTACGATACACATTACTGTGCTTAAAAAATACTTGTTCCTTAATAAATGTTTAATAAGTGAAGACATATACTAAAAGCAACAACAACAAAACAGAGAAAAATGATATGCTGACAGTATATAGCCTTCTTGGCACCATCACAACCAGCTGCTCAGAAAACAGAACTGACTGTATGCCTTACCTGAATCTGCCCCAGGTAAGGCAATTACCTTCAGTGGGTGAGCCATGAATCCAGGATGCAGCTACAATTGGGGAGATAATCTAACATTTGATTAATTTTAAAAAGTCTGAGGGTGGTCTTAAAATCTAGAAACCAATGAAGACCCATGTACAATTAATGGTATGTTCATTTTACTTTACATAATGTGTTCTAGAACATAGATATCTCCAGACTTTATGAACAATCTATGTAATCAACACATAAATGCTTTCGCTACAGTCACAAAGCTAAAATCTCTCCCCCATGCAAATCCATCATTCTTAAAATTGCAGTTAACTGTCTTCCTTTCAAGATTGTCTCTGAGGTTCCTCTTTCACTTAGACACAAATGTAGCCACAGACAAGGGGGGGACACGTTGCTTTTACAACATGATCATGTCTTGTATGCCATACCCCCAGACGTGGCCCTGAGCCCACCTTACACCATAAATGATGTGAGACTGACCACCAAGACCAAGCAGCACAATATCCCCCTAGGGAAACCTGTGCACAAGAAATCACCCTCTCTGGACGATCAGCCACACACAGTAGCAACAGAATTTGATCGCTGCTGATGAAAATAACCTCAGGAAGGAGTGTACATCCAACGTTCTGAAATAATCAAAGTAGCAATCTACACTGTGACAATCATGGTGTGGTCTGTAAACAAAACGGTCTCCCTCGCCCCAGCCAATTCTGCAGGACATAATGGCCAGGCTTCAGGGGGAGATACAGCCCCTCCATCACTTCCTGGCATCGCATTCAAACTGGGTTCATGCCAGAGACAGGCAGTTCACACCCTGCAGTCTGCTGTGGGGTGGGGGCTGACATTCTAGAGGATGCTGCGGTAGGGCTCACTGTGGTTCTCCCCAGATGAGAGCGTGTGGCGGAGCAGGGGGCCACGATAGGAAAATGTTTTCTTGTCTTTTTTTTTTTTTTCATCTTCTTCCTCTCTACCTATACCAGGAGGTACGTCTTCCTAAAAGTCAGGCCAGGCTAAACTTATTATGAAATTAAGTCTTCCAGATAAATATGTTCAATACTTTATCCACATGAGCAAATTAAGCTAGAACCTTCCTTACACATTCAGATGGGGGCAGGCAGGTAATTTATTGAAGCAAATGTGTTTTCAAGCCAGCTTTTAAACAAGATTTCTAATTATCAGTGTGCTTTTCACTCGGCAATCCTCCTCCACCTCTTCAACATCATTTTTGCAACTCTTGGTTCAAGAGCCACTTAAGAAATAAATGATTCATGGCAACTGAAAGCATGACAATTTTCTGGGAGGCCTAATGGTTGGGTTTCTAGGTCTACGGGTGATAAAAATATGCTACCCCTTAACCCTCTCAACTTCTTTTATGGGAAAAAGAGGCCCAGAAACACCGATATTAAGATCTAAGCTCTTCTTTGTAATATGTATATATTTTTCCCTAGAACTTAAACTTCTAGCTTTGAGGAAAAAACAAAAAAATTAAAGGTCTTTAGAAAAGAGAAGAGCTAGCAAAAATGAACACTCTGGTTCTATCCCAAGATGGGATACACTGAATTCTGTATCTGAGAGATGGACTGTGTTCACTCATGAAACAACCCTCAAAGGTTTTCTGAATTTTGCAGGGCTGTTCTTACCGTTTTCACACAGGCAGGACTCTCCACGAAAAGCAGCAGATTGTTTTGCCAGCCATAACATGCACCAGCTGTGTGACCTTGAGCCAGATGCTTAATCACACTGAGCATGTTTCTTAATCTGAAAGACTGAGCATGTTTCTTAATCTGAAAGCTAGGAAAAATATGCTTTTCTTACAGGGTTGTTTTGAGAATTAAATGGAATATTAAAGTTAAAGTACAGTCTTTAGACACAATATTTCTCAAAGATTGGTCCATGAACTCCCTGCATCAGGTCACTTGCAGGTTTAATGAAGTCTTCGATGCCAGTCCATGTCATTAGATGAGGACCAGGTCCAGAAACTGGCATTTTAAAAAAGCATTTTAACAAGTTCATTAGGTCTAGTGTACTGACAGGGCTGTGAGGTCCAATCCAGGTTTGGACAGGGGACACAGAACAAAAGAGGAGCCCAGCATTTCAGCATCAAGTCAGCACGCTGCCTGTTCTATTCTCACTAAGTATTCTGGTTTTGAGTTCCCAGCATCGCTGTCTTGGATTCCAATTCACCCTTTGTGCTGCTACCAGAGTTATCTTCCTAAATACAAACCTGGCCATGCTGCTTCCCGATCCTGAGTACAGGCACCCAACCTCAACTCTCTGCCCTTCTGGCCTTCTTCAACTGCCTGCATATACTCTGTCCAGGGTGGTCTCAATTCACGCCAGCCCTGGTTGTTTTGGTCACATTTCAGCTTAAATGTCACTTCCTCAGGGGGACCCTCCCTAGCCTCCCAGTCACTCCTAACGATGTATATATATTTTACTCTCAGATAAAACCAAACGTCTACTACTGATAATCCCTTGGTTATGTGATTGAATCTTTCCACTAGGAAGTAAGGGTAGATAGCCTGTTTGCTTCTATATGTACTACCTATCCCTGTGCCTCCTACACAGTAGGTACTCAATAAATGTATGCTGCATGCCCTCTTAATTAATTATTGGCCTGCACGACTGCCAGCCTTGGCAAGGTTCTCACACTATATGTGTAAGACTGACAAATATAAAAGCTGCATTTCTTGCCATGCAACAGGACAACAGCCGGGTGGTATTTGCTTTGTGCAATATCTGTGCTCAGGGAAAATGAATGAATAAACAGAATTTCTGTAAACGGACTCCATTAAAGAAGGCTGGCATTTAAAGAATTCTTATGAAGAAGTTTGTTAAGTGAAGCATTTTGTCTTAATTTTTTGTACAACTGGATATTCACGTAAATTTCACATCCTTAAAACAGCTCTGCATCCTTGTTATTAACACCAAAATCACCTCACTTAAATTTTCCTACTTAATAATAAAAATAAAACTACTATATTTGGAAGAAATAATTCCTTAATAATAAAGCAATGAGATCCAGAGAGTATTGTAAGGCACTCGTGTTGTAAGTGTTCTCAGCTCCTTTAGAAACTGGGGAGCCACGGGGCACAGCCGATGGTCCTTGCATACGGCCCTCTGGAAAATGAACACGCATTCTGACCCCAGGAAGTCTAGAGAAGAGACCTCACAAAGATTACTTTATAAAGAAGGCTATCCACATGAATCTCTGCCCAACTCCTGGACTTGATAATATATAAAAAGAGGTTTTAGAGGCCCATAGATGTACTAAGAATAAAAGAAAACTACGAAAAGATGACAGCTCAATTTTGGTAGTGGCCTCCCCTCTCTAATTCAGCAAAATTATGTTCTACACAATAGTTTTCCAGCAAAGACCCTGCCATCCATCTTTCTTGCAAGTGAAAAGTGAAGTGAACAATCTCAACTTGAGAACTTTAATTGGTTCTGCTGTGTGTGTCCTTTGGGCTACAAACTCGCTTGAGTTTCAAGCGAACTGACTGCAGATGAGTGGGGAGGGCGTATGGCTTTGGTTTACAGAGCCTTACAAAAAGGAAAAATGGAAATACTAGGTTGCAAGGCAGGATGCCCAGTTAAGAAAGGAAAATCAGGCCGCTGGTGGGCTGCCTCATGATGGGATAAGTATAGGCCTTGCCTGGAATGGTTTCTGGCCTGCTGGGGGCACATGGCTGTCAGGAATTTACTGATGAGAACACAGGCCCAAGGGGAAGAAGTCACACCAGCCAGGTGGGGATAGGTGCCACTTAGCAGAACTCATTCTCTTGAGCTGAAGCTGAAAGCAAACAGAGGGATGAGGAAGTTGTTTGTTTTTTAATCTCCTCTCATCCTTTTTCAAAACTCCCTGCTATCCCTCCCACAATTGCTCTCATTACCTAAAACAGACAGGTATTACACCCTATGCACCGGTGGTTCTCAGTGCTGGCTGCATCCCCAGGGAAAGCATTTAAAAACCACCAAGGTTGAGGGCCCACCCCCAGGGCACTTTAACCAGAATTACTGGGGGTGGGCCCTGGAAATCAGTTATGGTAGATGTGAAACTTCCCCAGTTGATGTTAATCACAGCCAACATGGAGAACCACCCTCTAAAAAGTATCACCAGAACTGGGGAGGGGCAGGGGTTACATTTACCACATGTCGTTAAATGTGGAAGGGGGTGAGGCAGCAACAAGGTGAGGTTGTCAGCTTCTTAACAACAGGAAATGTGGTAACAAGAAGGAATGTGTGCAAACTCAGGAAGACGCTTGGTAAGAGGAGGCAGGTGCAGTAGCAAGGCAGGACAAGTTTAGCTCTTGAAAGCTGAGAGGTAAAACAGAAAATGATATCTGCAAAGAGGCTGTAAGACTTGTGAGAAAGTTATTGGCAGAGGCTGGAGTAGGAGGTGGCAGTACACCAAGACACCTATGAAAGAAGTCTGCGGGTAGGAAAGGCAAGGTTTGTAATTCCACAACCAAATGGCAATGATTCAATTACATACTGATGGTTCACCTTCAGACAGAGATTTTGGTGGCACAGTTGAATCAATTAAGAACTTTAAAAAAAAAAAAAGATGTAATAAACAGTAGTAATGTAGTCCGGTACATGCTTCTGAGTGTCTACAAAAGATCCAGAATTACCACCTCACTCCCACGGGTAGACCTTACGCATCACGTTGCTCTTTGAAAACTCAGTACTGCCTTGATGATGCTCTTGAGTCCTTAGAAGGCAACATTCTTGAATATTCCTATAAATGTTTTATCTGATGCTGGTGCAATACTACACTCTGCTCTTTCCTATAATTTGCAGAAATTGGATCCTCTTGCTTGTAAATGGGTCCCATAATCTACAGTATATTCTGCTTAAGTAATATTGCTATAAGAGTGTGCATTTTATTTGTAAGAAAGCAAATTGTACGCATCCATCAAAATATTCATTTACATTCACGATGGGTCTATAGCAACTCGGGAGTGCCACAGGAAACCGGTTAAGATTCACTGGCCTGCAGTTATAGTTTCCTAAGTACCACCACTGGAAATCTGGAAATTAACACAGATGTGAAATTTATGGTTAAAAGACTAATGGGCTTGCTAAGGACCATGAGGCAAATTACATAAGATGATTATGCAAAATTCAATAATTTGCAACAAGTCTTCAATGTCTTGGTTTGGACTGGCATCCTACTTCTGAGCTGTGGGTCCACTACAGAACCCCACATAGTTTTCTTCATGTCTTTATCTTTCTTGAACTCTAAACATCTTTCCCACAAGAAAATTTACTCTAGTGGATTCTCTTCTCTGGTTTGACTCTCTTTCTATAGCGGTCTGGTCTCACTGCCCAGGATTTCATGATGGGTATGAGGGCTACCAAGCTTGAGTTGGGGCTACCTGGGATGGCAGCTGCCATTGCTACCTCTGGATTTTTCTCCATGGGTATCTTTTTGACCCAACAAAACTATGTTGTTATTCTTGGGCCCCAGGGCTGGTGCAGATGAACATGGCTACAATCCAGGCCTTCAGCAGAGAGGTGAACCACAAACCACAAACCTAGCTGACCATAACACATCTGTACCTGGCCTTCATCCACCAAAAGTGAACAGCTAATTTGGCATTTTGTCAAGTCTGATAGGAAGTTAACATGAAAAAGAAAGACAAATACATCCATGGCTAAGTTAAATGAAGTGTGTATATGGCAGAGGGGATTGGAGGGTGGGAAGCTAGAAAGAAGATGAAATGCAATAGTTTGAAATGCAATATCCTGGGATACACTGAGGCAGTCTCACAAACCTTTACCCACAATTTTGAAATGCAAAAATTTCTAAAAACAGAGTTTCTTTGTATTTTGCTATGAAATGAATTTGCTCCCCAAACTGACCTGAGCTGACATGTGGTTAGTTTTTCTCTAACTAAATGTGAATATTCATCCACTTTGCTACAAAAATTACTGTGTGTTGCCTGGATCCTATGGGGGTATTACATTAATAGACAATGTATGTACTGTATTACCTTTCTAAAAGCTGAATTCTGAAAGATATTTGGCCCCAAAGGGTTTGGCTAAGAAATGGTTGACCAGAACACAGCTCCCAAACAGGCGTGTTCTCCAGATTTAATCCTTTTGTAGTTTCCCCACATCTTGCGGATATTTATCTGACTTCAGCTTTTCAATGATTTCTATAACATTATTTTTGTAGATAGAGTTACAAAAGTAGTAGAGGGGGTGACCACCATTGACACAGGGACAAAGCTGAAAAACAGGCACACCTTCCACTCTTACACACGTGCTTTTCTTCTTTGCTGCATGTTTCACTTTATTAGTCTGAGAGTTCCGATAACTAAGAGTCTCCGAACCTGCACTGTGTATGGTATAGGCAATATAAAAAATATAAGGTGATGCTGATCTTGGAAAAGAAGATAGAAACTACATTTTTATTGGTAAATATTGATATCTCAAATGAAATGTCCAGAGATTTGCTAAAAGGCAAATATATAAAGACAGAAAGTGAGACAGAAAAGAAACCAAGCGATAGAAAGATTGGTGGCTTCCTGGGGCTGGCGGGGGGAATGAGAATTAACTGCACGCAGGTACAAGGGAGCTTTTTGGGGTGATAGAAAAGTCCTAAAGCTGAATTGTGGTGACAGTTCCCTAGCTCTGTACGCTTACTAAAAATCAGTGAATTGTTCCGTTGAAATTGGAGACTTTTATGGCAAGTAAACTAGAACTCGATGAAGATGATGAAAAACTAATTTCCCAAATTCCTGAAGTAACATTTTTTATGTCAATGCCTTCCCTTCTTTCCTGACATTTCACAGTAATACAAGTTGAAATTTAAAAAGACAATAAATGAAACTTATTCCTAATTATCAAGGAAAAACTAGAAATTCTTTACCCACAAATGACTGATATTACATTTAGTCAGAGGACAATCCCTTCCAGATATTCTCTTATATTTAGCAAATGAAATCTAAATTATTTTTATCTTAACATGCCATGCATACCTCTAATCACAGCATACATCACATCGACCAGTTTGATTTTATTTACTAATCATTTTGACAAAGACAGGGTATACCCCAGGGCAAGAACCATGTCATAGTCTTCACTGCTTTCTCAGAGCTTACTAGGTGTTCAACAAATGATTACATTAAATGCAATGATTTCTTAACCAGAACCATCTATCACTTTTCGTTTGCGTAAAAAATATAACACAAATTAAACAGACATTCCCTACCTTCTAAATCAAGGTTTCTCAAGCTTAGCACTATACACATTTCGGGGTAGAAAATTCTTCCCTGGGGAGGCCTATTCTGTGCAGTGTGGAATGTATAGCAGCATCCCTGGCCTCTACCCACCAGATGCCAGTAGCATCCCCGTCCCCAACTGTGCCAACCAAAAATGTCTTCAGACATTGCCAAATGTCCTCTTCGGGGGTTAAGAACCACAGCTCCAGAGAGAAAAAGTTTAAGATGCATCAAACCAAACCGATGCGGACATTTCAACAATGCCTTTCGTGCTATGGCTTCTGAAGCTAATGAGAACATCAAGAAAGAAAAAGCATATGACTAGTAAATAATGATTCTCTGACCACAGGTCTTGGCGTATTACAGGGAGAGAAAAGGAGAGAAATTCTTTTCATTCTCCATGTAACTGTGGAGATGCACAAGGCTAATTCTAATATAAGGCTGACAGTTTTCAGGAAATGTGGAGCCGTGGAAACACTAAGAGAAGTGTCCAAATGCCAAACAGCCTGTGGCTATAAAACAGTCTGAAAGAAGCATGCTGGTTGCCAGCACTGCGCTGTTTATTATGAATTGTATCTAGGAGAACAATTTTGAAAATGCTATTGAATATTTATTAAAAGGAAAGATCTATAATTCAGATTGTGACATGCCACTATTAGCAAATAACTCAGTCAGTTGGAAAGGTTAAGTAAGAATGGTGGTAGCAGAAACCATTAAATTAAGTGTAAGTTTAGTACATCAGTGTTTTGTTTTATTTTTCTCAATGACCACAGTATTTAGCAATCCTCTTCCAAATATCTCAGCCCAAGGACTAAAAAGCTGTTATCCATATTGTATCCTTTTAATAAGACTCCAAATGTTTTGGTTTCAATTCTACCTTGGACATACTGAGCATTTCATACTAAAGTTCAAGATGGACATTTTGGGCAAAGTGACCCCTACATATTAAAACAAAAGAAAAATATTCCTAACACTAAATATGTACATATATTTATCAGGATTTATGATCAATATTTTAAAGCACCTTTATTTCTTATTTAGCAAGACAAAAGAATGGACTTCTAACCTCAACACCAACAATTTAGGCAATACAATGACACCATTCTAGTTTTCAGCCATTTCTATATTTCCTATCAATCTGTTCATATAAGAGAAAACTACCACAGACAGTTACGTGTTAATTCCTAACACTTAAAAAGGAAGCATATCTTTTCCAATTCTATTGGTAAAAGTATTTATATTTTGCTCTGTGCGCCTACTAGTAAACATAAACAGGTTTAGGACTCTTTAATATTAAGCACGTAATTCCTAAATCCACTAAGAGAAAGAACATACACGATGTGCAAAAGCACTCCATTCAATCAAGCTCTAACTGTACACATAATTATGGTATTCAAATTAGATTACTAATTTAGACATGTTCTATCATGTCAGGTATATACTAACATAAAAATGTCTGAATACAATTTGATAAGAATAAGAAAAATGAGGTAAAGAAAATTTAATTACTCTTTTTAGAAAATGAAAACTCTTAGTACATAATATTAAAATATATACTCATAGAAAGATGAGTAGGAAATGCAGTTTAATTGTTCATCTTGGTAGTGAGTAATAAATACAGTAGTGTCAAATCACCTGAACAGAACACTAACTCTATGCCCTGGATTATGATATTTGCATTTGGATGAAACTGGGACACATGAGGCATGAAATGACCAAATTAATCTTCATTTTACCTCATTTGAGTTTCCTCACATATTACTATAAAGAACAATAAAAATCAAATATAAAACACCATATTACTTTGTATTGTTATTTAAATTTTCACATGCCTATATTGTAATTTTTCAACTACATTGGACTAAGGCTACTACAATACACCATGTGTAGTCATAATTCAGAACTAAGATAGCTGCCTAACGTTTCTTAAAACTTTTTAAAATTTATAAATGTATTGTTATTTAAAAAATCAGCACCAATAACAAAAGAGCAATCCACCAAATGTCACAAAGGCATAAGCCCCCTTTGGATTCAACTTTTCCTACCGAAGCTAAAATGTAAAATAGGCACCATGAAGCTTGAAATTGAGATTTAGGGATAAGCATTAGCACCAGCATTTTGCTACTTGCTAGAAATTGCTTTCATCTGGAAATTGCAATTTAGTAAGCCTCCTAGATATTTTTTGTGAAAGAAAAAATTGCAGCACCATAAACTTTTTCCAACAGCCATAACATTCTATATACTTTTCATGATTCTAATATTACTGTATATTAAGAGCTAATATCTGCTTCAATAGTAGCAAAATTAGGTAAATAAAAAATTTAGACTATCAGGAGCCAAAACACAAGTTGTAACATTCAACTAAATCCCTTTGACTCATCCTGCATCATGTCTTCTACATCATTACAGAAGACAAATGATTTAACACTTTGGCATTAAATGAATAACATAATAGCTGCTTTGGCAAGACAAAGCAAGCAATATCATTTAGTGTATCTGGAGAATTCAAAAATATTACAAAAGGAAAACCAATAGTTTAAAATTAATTAGGCTAAATTTTATTTTCTATACATGCACACACAGGTACGTGTACACACAGAACGCTTCTTACAGACAACAGACATTGCAATTGCTGAAAAATAAATTCCATTGTATCACAAATAAGTTTAACCACAATAATTGTATAAGTTAAAATACTGAATCCTTATATTTATACTCAGATTCTTTTTTAGTGCTCTTGAGATAATGAATGTAAAAGATTTTCATTTTGTGGAAAAAAAAAGATTTTTTTCCCCAATCTAACTTAATCACATATATTTGCATAAATAACCTGTGGCCCATCAAATATAGAAATTGTAGCTGAAACAGTTTCTACTGTTGGTGCTTTGAGCAGACTAATAAAGAAAATCTCTTAAATATAACACCCCCTAATTCTTCTTTAGTAGCTACTCACAAAGATACAGCAACATGATGGAGTGGTATGAACCCAAGACACCTCATTTTGGATCCTAGAAGCTGTACCACTTACTAGCTGTGTTATCTCCACAACCCAACTGAATCCTGTATCTCAGTTTCCTCATCTGTACAATGGGAGTGATTCTGCCTTTAGGTCAAAATTAAAGGACAAATGTTTGAGGACTGAAAGGCATAATATTTAACTAAAATATATGGTAATTATTTCCATCATCCCCAAATACTCCAGTTAGTCTATAATATAATGTGTCCTGTTTTTAGAAGACAAGTGAAAATTACAGGATATTTTACTCAGCATACATCAAATAATCCAGTGAGCCGAAAGTCTCATTAATAATTATATAAGCATTGGTTCAAAGGTCCAAACCCTCTAATAACATTATGGCCATGATAAAAGCTTAGTTTTTCGAATCTGTCAAATAATGGGTCATTTATCACCTTCTCTTTCAGTGTGTTTATTTTGTGGATAAAATGAGATATGCCTGCTATGGGGAACTGAGGCACTTCATGCACCAACAAAGTAATTCTTTCATTCTTCCCATTCTCCCAAGAAGCCTGTGTTCTGCTGTCAATGAAGGAGAAAAACAAACGGAAAAGAAAAATAAGAAATGACAATTCTATAAGCTTCTTGAGATCCAGAAAAAAATAAGAAATGAAAATTCCATACGCTTCTTGAGATCCAAATTCATGCTTTGTTATTTTATTTCCTCCCCCATCCCCTTTCCCACCCACCTTCCACATAGAAGGTCTTAATGTTTATTGACCAGAACTGGAAACTCTTAGGAGAAAAAGCCACCATTATCTGTGTAAACGGAAGCAAGTTAACAGTCAGACCTGTCCCTTTGCTCTCTTTTTATTTCAATTTCATTTCTTTTGTCACCCGGCTCCCATTCAATCAAGCACCTCATTCTGCTTTGCCTCTGGCTTCTACCACTTTGTGTCGAAGCACTTGTCAAAAACTTCTCTCGCTTAATCTTACTATGCCATCTCTTTTTCTTCTGACAGCCACCTTGGCCTTCGTCTTTTTTTTTTTTTCAGTCCACACATTCTCACAGGCAGATCACAATCTTAACAACAATTTCACATACACAGAAGACTTGCAAACGTACATTTCCAGTTCAGCCTCCGTTTCGAATTCCAGAACCACAGGCTGTACAACTGCCAATTGCATCTCAGGTCCTGGATGTCCCTCTGGTGCTTCGTGGTGCATAAATCCACAACTTGTCATCTTCTCCTGCAAACTGCTCCATCCTCTGTATTCACTAACATCTCCAATGGCACCCTTGTTGATTCAATTACCCAAGCCAGACACCTGGGAGTCATCCTTAAATTCACCATCCCCTCCTTGCTTCTCCCCTTAATGTCCCCACGCTTATCAGTGGGAGTTTAGACCTTAAATCCACACCAGTATTCAAAAGCTTTTTTTTGCACAGCTTACCTTATCTGTCCCTTACCCCATCCATTCTGTGTAATACACCCAGAGTGATCATTCTATAAAAGTACTCAAATTCATCTACAAGACTAAATATGGCCCACAAGACCCTCCAAAAGTGGCTCCAGCCTCCGCTCTCCATCTCCAGTCTCATTCTCCACCCTCAATGTGCACCAGCCACATGGAATGACCAGCTGTTCCACAACCCGCCTCTCCGGTACCTTTGTTGCACCATATTCCCTGTTCCCTCTCTCAGAATAATTTCTCTCTGCCCACTCCCACCCTCAGCCTCCTGGTACCCTCCTACTGGCTCTTCCAGACTCGATCAAGCCCAGCTGTCAGGAAAGTCATCCCCTTGGAGTCAGGCACCCCTGACAGAGCCCAGTGTCCTTTAAGCGCTGGTTCCAACTGCTGCTCAGTGTCTCCTTCCCTCAGGAATCTGAGATGCTTGAGGGCAGAGAGAGGAATTTTCTAGTATTTGAGGTCTTATCACCTAACAACATGCCTGGTGTCATATTAATATATATCTGGTGATTGTATAAATGAATAAATATCACCCCCACTAAATTTGACTGAAAACACAGACAAGCTGCTAGTGATTGATTACATGTCAATTAGAGGCTCATTACAGCCCTCCTTAGAAGCTGCCGGGGAAAAATTAATAAGGCCACTCTGATTGCAATTCCCAACTGCTGAATGCAGAAGGTATGGTGTTCTTGTGTATAGCTATGTTAGGGACTGGCTTTTTTTTTTTTTTCTAATGAAAAGAAAAAATTATTGTGTTACGTATTTTTTCCTCTGACTTAGAACATGAGCTGCCTCAACACTTCAGTTTCCCAAGAATTTCGTCATGTTCCACCACAATGTGCATGATGAAGGAATGGGTATGGTTTGGGGTGAAAGGATGGTGTGGGAGGAAGCAACTTTAATAGTAATGATGGAGTCACAAATACAGTGAGACGAGATGCCTGAGGACTTACCTGATCACCCTTCATTCCTCAGAGCATAAATTCACATAAAAACTTACATACGCAACCCTGGGGCTCTCTCAACACGAAGATGGCAGATGACACTAATGCTGATTTAGTCACACTTTTTGGGACTTTTAGAAAATCAAGAGAACCTGATTACTTGCAAATGAATACATGATATGGTACCTACGGATTGGGTCAGCTGGACATCTATGAAATGGGAGAGGGAAGTACAAAGCTGCTAGTGACCGATTTTATTTTTATTTATTTATTCTGAGACAAAGTCTTGCTCTGTTGTCCAGGCTGGAGTACAGTGGCATGATCTTCTCGGCTCACTTCAACCTCTGCCTCCCGGGTTCAGGTGATTCTCCTGCCTCAGCCTTCCGAGTAGCTTGGATTGCAGGTGCACGCCACCATGCCCAGCTAATTTTTGTATTTTTAGTAGAGACTGGGTTTCATCATGTTGGCCAGGCTGGTCTCAAACTCCTGACCTCAAGTGATCCACTCTCCTCAGCCTCCCAAAGTGCTGAGATTACAGGCATGAGTCGCCGCGCCCAGCCTAGAGACCAATTTTAAAACTACTTCTTCTTCTTCCGTATTTTTTTTTTTTCTACTTGCTTACTCCATGAAGTTCACAGGGTTTCAAGAGCTCTGTATTTTTAGCAAATGCCCCCAGTCAGGCCAATTTCCCTGTCCTCTGCAATAAACAGTCTACATTTAGGAGACTAAATTTTTAAAACGTTTTTAACCACTTCTCAGGTTAAAAAAATCACACAGTCCTATAACGTCAAGGATGGGGACGAATGAGAGATCAACAGGATACGCCAAAATATTATAATCATAATAGTTCCTTTATAATTCACACTCCGGGGGAGGATATGAATTAACTTACGGAACAAATATTGGCGCCAGTATGAAATCGAGAAAACATAGAGGGGGTAGGGCTCAGGAGAAGGGTTTTGAAAATATTACAAGACGGTTTTAAAATTGTCCTTTTACTCTCCATTTTGACTGCAGTGAGAAAGGCTATGATACAGACATGGAAGATTTGATGCAATGTTCTTACTATAAGATAACATGTTTAAGCGTTACTGGTTAGACGTAAGTGTTCATTTCCTTTAAAAACCATAGTCTCATGGGATGACAGATGACACTGCTGTAGTAATGTGGTTCTCCCATGATAGTTCACTGCTGACACTTCTTTAGATTTAAATAAACTTATTTTTTTTTTTAATCACCCAAGAAAATCTCAGGTCTCCACACTTCTCCTTTTTTTAATGAGAATGATGCAAGTATGTGACACTAAACACAGATAAAGTTAACATGCCTCCCCACTGTGCTCTACTATCAGTTGAAGGTTTTATGCTTCCTATTTCACAAAGCGGACATGTGGTTTTCTTTTTGGAGCTCATTGCATGAACTAAGCTTAAGCTCTTCTTCTACAAAGATAATGGAGATGATACTTCCTGTGCCATCAATTCCTGCCGCTGGCAGTGGACAAGAAGGTAGGCATGTGTCTTCCCACCATTCCTTCACCTGGGGACCAAGCAAGATAGTATAGGATTCTTTCGAAAAGCATAATATAGTCCATCTATATTATGTAATATATAAATCCATGCGACGGAGTTTAGCTATCACAAAGACTCAAAAATCAGAGGCAGCAGAATGTTCTGTAAGTACCACTGGGCTCCTTGCACAGTTCTGGGCTCCACTCTTTACTCTGAAGCTCACTAGAGTGACCTTGGACAAGTGCCCTGACTTTTCTAGTCCTCAGTTGTCACTTCCACAAAAGAGGATAATAAAGTACCACCACACAAGGTCATAGTGAGGATGAAGGGAAGTTCTTAACATGGCAGCCAACACACAGTAAATGCTCCCTGTAAGCTATTTATTCCAATTCTTATCCAGAAAGATAACCAGTAAGGACTAGAAATGTGGTCACGTAAATCATGCACAGAGCTATCTTCCCCTCATACTTACCCTTTGCCCTTGAATTCAGCAATGAGCGAGCCCTCACGGGCTGTCTGCAGGGCTGCATGTGAACTGCTTGCGTGTATAACTTGTATAACCTCCCAACACGCCTCTCACAATGCATGAGGCAGGAGCTCTGGAACTATCAGTTCCCAACTCCTCAAGCCCAAAGCGAAGAAAATTCAAAACAGTACATATGACTGTCAATGATCTTCATTCATTTATATCCATATTAAAATTAGTTTGCATTTCTTTTACACGTATCTTCTGATGGATGTCAGAAGAAAATTATTCAGAGATTTAAAAGTGACACAGATAAGCCACTAAACAGATAACGGATAACACAGATGGGAAATGAAACAACTATATGTATATTCTGAGGAGTTAGTTAATAATAAATCATGAACCTCATTCAAGTCCCAAAAGTGATCAGGGGAGACTTTTACTATAGAATAACCCAGAGCAGAGGAACACTTGAAATTTACTATTAATTGAGCAAAAGGGAATATCTGTTCTCTGAAAAGGAGGGTTAAAGTTGAAACAGAAGATAATTTAGAGAGATGTGAGACGACTCAGTCGATCGCAGGGGCTCTTTTGGGCACTTTGCAACTATGGTATTGTGTCCCCAGGCACATGAAGGCAGCCTATAGGAAGAGTAGAACCCTCGGAGAGTTTTGATTTTTTTTTTTTTAAGCCAACTTTGAGCATTTGTATTGAAGCACCATTCAGTGTCAGCATACATTAACTAAGAGGTTTCATTAAACATTAAATCAGTCTGCGATTTAAATTAAATCAGACTGTGAGTAGTCTGTGGTCTATGTGCCCTGTACAGCAATTAGATTTTAATCTCTAGAAACAAGACTTACAAAAGGCGAGAACACTATCTAGTATTTGGGTGATAACCTAAGACAGCCACAAAAATACCATCGCCTCTCAATCATTCCCAACCTCTGGAACCCAGGTGAGGAGTCTAACAAGCTATGGAAACCTTAAAGGAAGTACTGCTCACACAGCACCCTGGAATCTGCTTCCCATGACATGGGGTACTAAGACTTGAAGGAAGCATGCTTATTTAATGGTAAGTATAAATTATTTCTATTTCTGAACATGCAGTTTAATATGAGGCAAAGCGCAAGGCCTCTCTCTGCCCAAGGGAGTTCTCCAGCTGGGACTGAACTCGTATCCAAGGATGATGTCGTTTGTGGATTGATTACTGCTGCCGTGCTGGTTTCCTTGACTGTGTAGATTGCTGCAGCTACACGTGCAGGCAGGAAACCAAACAGAGAACAACACCCTCCAGTGTAAACTCTAACATCACACCAATTTTTCTTTTTTGACTCTCTGAATGCATGAATAGAAAAATAATAAAGCAACAGAATCTACTTCAAATTGAAAGACCTGGCACTTCTACCACACACTAGGAGGTTTGGAAGCATGGGCAAGTTATTTAACAATAATTATGATCATTTCTGTTGTGGGTGCTGCACTTTGCATACATCCTTAAGCTTAGATTTCTTCATGTATAAATTGAGGATAATAATGCACCTACTTCATTTGCAAGTTGAAGCAGCAGGGTCAAAAAGAACATAGTTTCAACACAGACAGACATGGGTTAAAATGCCAGCTCCAATTTCTACTATTTGATCTCACTGAGCTTCCATTTTCTCATCTCTAAAGTAGAGATGAAGACACTTACCTCAAAGGACTGTGGTGAAGAACTGAGCAAGACATTGTTAAATACCAGTAGGTGTCTGTATCGCTAGACGGTGCACAATAAATGTTTATACCTTCTCTCTCCTATTACACACATGAACTGCTTCTGTTAACATTCATCAGCAGCAATGCAACGTCCATAGCAGCAATTCAATGTCCATAGTATCCCAAGATGCATTTCCTTTCATAACAATGAAAATTTTTCCGAGAACAAGCTTAATATGCCAGATACTGGCCCAACAGCTTTATGTCTATGAACTCATTTAATCCTCACTACTGTTCAGTGGGGTAGGTACTACTGCTGTCATCCCCATTGTACAGATGAAGACACTGAGGCACAGACTTTGGGTAACTTGCCTAGATTCAAACAGATGGTACCACAGCTGGCAGCCCGGCTCCATAGCCTGTCCTGCTAACCAGGATGCAATAGTGCTTACTGGGTCAATCTGTTTGAGATGCCATGCTTGGATGTAATCTCTTCTAGAGATAAGCACTGGATGCTCCCACAAACTGCAATGTGTTGATGTGACTAACTTTTCAACTTCTGAAATAACATTTTGTGTATTTTCTTAGTATTCCTAAAAAAAACCCCTCTACATTTTAAATAAGGTGCCTATAACTAGTTTGTCTTGTTCTGTATGCTGAAATACCATAAATAAATGCACTTCTCTCTTCAAAGATTATGTAAATAAATCTTACATTAAAACATACCCCTGAGCTTTGGTTTAAACCATAATTTCAAGTCCAAATTAAACATATATGTATGTGTGTATATATTTAGCAGGGAAGTCTTAATATGATCTATTTTGTTAAACTAATGACATCTATACCCAATACTTCAAATATTCCTCTTATTTATAATATTCGCTGTGTAACAGTCACACAGCAATACTGCATGGTATTTCAAAGTACTATTCCTTTTACAAGTTTAATCAAATCAGGTATTAAGCATCAATGATGATAATCCATAGCTCTGCTTAAAAGGAATCTCTCAGGGACAGCTGAGAAAGAACGGTTAAAGATTTCTATCCTTCAAAGTAGGGCACTGCAGCTACCTATAAATCATGCTCTTTGTTTATTAAGATAATTAGGCCCATCAGTACACTTAACTTTTAGACTCAACAATTGTCTGGCATGAACAATTTCCACTTTTTCTAAAACAAAGGGGATGTGTTCAAAAAGCGGTCCTCTGCATGCTCTCTGCACAATGCATGCTATTTTAAAACATGATTTATGGGTCTAATTCCTGGAGCTGCCTTGAAAAATATACTGGGTTGTTCCTCCCATGCTCCCTATTAGGAGAAGACACTCCAATTTGAAGAGTGCACTCTGTTTCAGACTTCAGGCCGCTATATCATGTCAGCATTTTCATTAAATACTGTTCAAGCTGGACTTTAAACAAATGGAATGGAGAGCCACAGCTGCAGCCACTGCAGAGACAAAGTTATCCAGCCGGGAGGCTTACATAAGAGGTGCAGGACAATCAGGGTGAAACCCAAGTGTCATTATTTGAATGCTATTTCTTGAGATTTGCCTACATTCTTAAAGTGTATCAAATCACATGCTTGTTTAATTTGCCTTAGGGCATAAAACACCGGGTCGACATATAAGTTGTTTTTTCCCTAAAGGACTAGGCTCCAATCATGAAAAGGTTGGCAACTTCTGCCCAGGGGAAGAGTAAAGCGGGATGCGCGGGAAGCCTGCAGGTCTGAAAGGAATGGCTCGCCCAAAGATCCATCGTAGTGCTGGCCACACTCCCCAGAGGACTTAGGATGGAGGTGACAAGACCCTGCCCAGCCCCTTCACCCCAACGTACACACAGAGTCAAGGAGCTTGGAATGAATAATTAGCACGCAGCAGTCGAAATGCCCTAGGAGCACCTGTCCTCTCCCAGCATATTTCCAACTGGCACATTCATGAGATGCTGGGGTCAGCCAGCCCTGGACTCCAGACCTTCCAGCTGCCTGGTCCCCTTCTTGGCACCCTGAACTCCCTCCTCAAGCTGGAACTCTGCTAACAAGAGGTGCCACCCTCGGCTTCCCACAAGAAGATAAAAACGAACCTCTCCTTCCCACGGCTCCCTCCAACTTCAGAAACTACAGTCAACTTACTGGGACTCAGGAGGCAGGGAGTCTTCTTGGGGGACAGCGCTCGGAGGCAGCCTCTGCAAACTCGGGCGCGCAGCGCCGCCGCCCCGGCACAGCCCGGCGGCAGCGGCAAGTGCAGGACGAGGCGCCGCCGCTCTGCACCAGTCGCGTTGGCTCAGCTGTGCCGGGCGCCGGGCATTCGCCAGGGCACACGACTAAGCAAGGCGGCGGCGGGGACTGAGGCTACTGCACCCGGCCGCGCGGACCCGAGCGCCGCAGCTGCCTCCAGCCCCGGAGCGCGGCGCTCGGAGCCCCTGGTGCGTCTCTCTGGCTCCAAGGGAATCCCGGCTCAACTAGAGACCCGGCAGGAGAAAAACCGATGCGGTGCCGCAGGCAGAGCCGCCAGCCCGCCCCCAGTCGGCTGGTCACTGGCGCGCAGACCGACCAGCGAGCAGTAGTGTACCGCAGCCCGCACTCGCCGCCGCGCCGCGGAGAATGACAGGCGCCGAGGCGGAGCAGCAGCGCCGGGAGCGGGGCGCGAGTGCGCATGATCCCGGCTGCTGCGGCACGTCACGGGGGAGGAGGGGCGGGCCGCGGGGCGGGAGGGGGCGAGCCGGGCGGGGCAGGGCTGGGGGTGCAAGCCGGTGAGGACTGGTGCGGCGCCCGGCTTGCTAGCGGGAAGATGCAGGAAGTCTCCCTCCCCGGGTTTTATGAACCCAAAGCTCTGTGGTTGAACTTGTCCCCGGAGCCCATTGTCCCTTAAACAGCACCATTTAAGCGGTCCTTAAGGTCCCGGAGCCCACAAAAGCCAGTTTAACTCAGGTTACAGCTTAACCGTAAAGGGTTGCGATTTGGGGGACAATGATCTTCTATTGTGGCTGTGCATTAAAATAACTTGGGGAGCTTGTAAGAACCCTTTGCCCCGTACGCATCCCAGAGCAAGTACAGGACAATGTCTGGGTGGGGCCCAGGTATCAGTAGGTATCTAATGATACCAAGGTACAACAGTGCTTCTCAAACCCTCAATGTGACAGAATGTCCTACGGATTGTGTTGAGATGCAAGATTCAGATTCAGTAGGCCTGGGATAATGAGGGGGAGATCCTTTCTAACAAGCTCTCAGAGGATGCCAATACTGCGCGTCCAGACCCCCACCCTTGCTACTTAACGTGTGGTCTAGAGCCTGGAGCAGAGCTTCTGAAACAGTTGGTTTGTCTGACAGTCACCCGAGGGCTATAAAAAATGCAGAACAAATGCCCAGGTCTACCCCCAGTGATAGTGGTTCTGGCTCAGCCGCTGGGCAAGGGTGGGTTTCTAGAATTCCATTTGGCATAAACACTCTAAATAAATCTGATGGGAGTTTTGTTTGGGCCAAACTTCAAGTTTACACTAGCAACCTGGAACTGGGAATAAACTTTTGCACTTACAAGGAGACAAGCCAAGTCTAGAACTCAGGACATCTGACTTTGAGTCAGGGATTCTAAACCAACGGGTGCTTTAAATCTGACTAGTCCCAATTTTCTAAAATTATGATGCATTACTTAGCAAGAAAAAAACATAAATGGTATTAAATATACACATATACACTCTATTGAACACTCGTTACACTTATCATTAAAGGGAGCTTAAAGTTGACTGGGAAGAAGGCTCTCATCAGGGGAGGGTAAGGAAGACAGTGATGGAGTAAGGGATATTAGTGTGTCGCAGAGGGAAGTGTATGCAGGAGGAAACAAAGTTTAGACTCAGCCTAGAGTTTGGAAAAGCGTGGTAGGGAGCAGGACCCAGGAACCAGACTTGGCTTCCTGCTTCAGAGCACGGTATGAGACTCAGGTGTTTAAGAGCTTACGGAGTATAACATTTCACATACATTACCTCACTGAAATTTCACAGTGGTCTCTTACGTTGAATTAAAAAAGAAGTATCCCTATTTCACATATTAAAGAAGACACCCTGGACATTAGTTGACTAATGGTGGAACTTGAATAAAAGTAGGGATCTCAGTGTTGGACTTGGCTTCTACAACTCTGGAGAAGAGGACAATTTAGATCTTATAATGCAAATGGTTTCCATGTGTATTAGTCACATATTTTACAGGCTGTGCCTAAATTTGGAGTTAGGAAGGCTTTCATTCTTGTGGGAAGGAAATACATTTTGTGTCTTCATCCCAGTTTTGCAGCTACACTTGCTGGGATACACTTAGAACAAAATGTTCTAAGAGCAACCCCATCCTAGGACATTGCAGTTACACAGTGCAGGCTTCACTGAGGAGTTTGAAGGGCAACATTCACATTATCTGGCGACAAGTGTAATTACCATCCTCATTTTACCCAGGCTCAGAAGCTAAGTGATTTAGACAAATTCACTAATGCAGGCAGGAGCCGATCTCAAGCCTCTGTCCTTTTCCTCTGCTCTCTTTTCACCAAGTAACATGCTGAGGATTGTTTTTCATTTCCAGATTTTTCATATCAGGATTTGTCATCAGTAAATTGGAACTCAAATGTATTTCAAAGCAACTCCTAGATAGAGAACCAAAAGTGTCAGGATCAATTCTTGTGCTTGTGGTAGATGTTATGGACTACACTCCCGGTCTGAGTAACGTTTTGGAAGCAAGTATGTGATAGTTATATACAGTCTTCTAATCCAAAGGTTTGACTGGGATTGCTATATTGCCAACTGTGTTCTACCTGCCTTTATCTTTACTTCTTATCTAACTCTTCCATTACAGCCATTCTTCGGTGTGATTAAGAAATTAATTCCTAAGAAAAGATAATTATTTGAAGGAGCTGGTACATCACAGGTTGTAAAACTTACTTCAGTTTTTAATAACAAATACATATATTTTTCATACATGAAGGTAGCAGAATAGTCACGTTGGGACTTTTAGAAGAACCCAAAGTTGTCATTGTTTTCTTAGGTGCCTGACATTTCAATCAAAATATTTACATCATTCATTTGTATATTGATTTCAAGAGATCCAAGATTTAATTACATAAAAAGTTATTAATAATTAGTGTGTCCTACTGCTATTGAATTTTGAACCATTGTTATTAGCATTAAATACATGAAATATGTAATATTCTCTTGATACTATATTGAGTGTGCTTTAATATTGACTGTGTCTTGATATTGACTGTGTCTGTATTTAGAATTTGTTTCACATCAGCTGCTATTGATTGTCTGGTAGAAATCGCAGCTATATCTTTTTCTCTGAGGTCTGTATTCCTTATGGGTCAGCTAGGCCTACTCTTTGGCTGAGAATTCCTTCCTTCAATGCCTCTAAAAGTCCTAGTAGTGAGATGTTCAATTATATCGACAATAATGACTCCACTGAACCTATTCTTCCCTCATGCAGAAACTGTACCTAGGATAGATTTTTATTAAAGTCTTTCTGCTAAAAGTTACAGGCTTACAAACTGAACTGGAAAGCTTAGGCTCAAAAATTCTCCACCTTTATTAATTACATTTCTTCATCCATTTCACTCAGAGGGATTCTCTGACATGCAAATCTTCACTTACTTGATAGACACAGTCCAGATAAGAGAACTGTGGGGAGTTCAAGGTGACTAGCAAGACTGAGACAGTTGGGAGGAAGGAATGAGATGCCACTTGGTGAAAAATAAGCTTGCCATAAAAATTAATACAAGTAGTGCTTGATTTGTGGACATGGCTTATTACAAAGTTTGCCTTGTTTGAACACATGCAGCAGCTGATAACTTCACTGGAAACCACCACTGAATCCCTGGTGTAGATGGGATTGGGGGAGATTAGTGTCCTGTCTTCTTTCCCAAGAAACTTTATAAAAGTATTAGAAAGCCCAATTCTTGCCCTAATGCAGGAGACTTACGAAGTGCCTGCATTTTAAATGTTCATGTCTAAGTTAGCTCATTTACAATTTAGAGCAGTCAATGTAATAAGTAATCTAGATTTTCATGCTAGCTCCATAATGTTTTTTAAGCTGCCATTAACAACAACAACAAAAAGCTAATAGAGTGTTAATTATAACCCTGAACCTAAGAAGAAACATGTGATGGGTAAGGATGCTGGGCTAAGGTAGTAGTCGGGTCGGGGGCTGGGACAGGATGGAATTTAGGGATGGAAGAAGGAAGGCAGAAAGTGGCCTTTGGTTGCTGAGGAGCAAAGGCTGGTGGAGACTGAGTATCAGCAGCTTCTGAGATAAGACTGGGCAGTGGCCTGTGAGCAAGATTAGAGAGCAAGCAATCAAGACTCTGCAGGCAACTCACAGCTTACCTGAACTTAAAGTGCTGAGGATTCCACGTGCGACTTTGTCTATAGGAAAGAGAGATCAGAGGTTAAGAAATAGATTATATATTCCTTAAAACCCGTGATAGATGCTTTAAAGAACTGCTACGAAATATACATTCAATTTCAATCTCTAAGAGTTACTTTTTCCTCCCTCCCAACCAAATTGCCCACTAATGAAAGGAGAGAGCAGCTGGGGGAGAGGCCATGCTGCACAGTGCGAACCTCACAGGCTGTCTGGCCTCTGCTCCCAGTATCTCCATCCATCAGCTGTGATCACGTGACTGCCATCTTTGATTACCTAACACACAGTGACAACAGCTTCAAGCACATGTTAGGTTCCGAATATGCTAGCTATTAGTGGTGGGTTTTACAAATATATATATATATATATATGTATCTCCTAGAGTTAAAATCTGAAACTAGACATCTCTTAATGTCTATTTTATCATTTTAATGTAAACCCATGATGGACTGTAGTTTTTAAGAGAGTACTCTCCTTCTCTATCAGAAGACTTAAGAGTGACTTTAGGGCTCCTCTGAGGACAGGAGAATCATGTAGAAAAGGCTTTCAAGGAAGATCAGGGCAAAACCTACTAATGTAGCTCTGTGGCCTTACACTATACTGTGGAGGAAAAGGCAAGGCTTAAGGATTTGACACTTTCATATCTTTCTACCGGGAGACAGAAATTATGGTGGCAAGAGACAGTAGCTACAAAAGTGAAAACAGAGTGCTTTAAAGAAATGTCTTTATATTACAGATTAGAGAAGGGACACTCCCATTTTCCTTTGTCATCCTGACCTTACACATTCCTTAAAGTTCTATCCTGACATCAACACTCAAGATTTGTGCCTGTAAAACTGCTGTAGATACTCAGAATGTTAGTAGAGATTCCTTAAGCTCACTTTTCATTCTTCTGCCTTTATTACTTCAATATAATACAATTTTTATAAACATATTTTAAGCAGGCATCAGAGAAAACTGCGTGTTTCTTTAGTAGTCAACCAGTTGCCTGCCAGCAAGCAAAACTTCAGCATTGAGAAAGGAAGATTTTGAAATTCAATTCCAAAAGAAGTGAGTTGTGCTGTCTCCAACACCAGAAATATGTGAAAGACTCATAGTGGCTAAAGCATTTCTGTCATTTCTTGCCATTACATATCTTCCTCCAGTCCCGGCCTCTCAACACCTTTTCAGCAAATAGACTTTTCTGCTCTCAGTCTTGTACTCTCCCTAAAATGGAAGCCGTCTCTTGTTATATAGCTACAACAGACAGGAAGAGGAAATTCAGTAGAAAGTGGCTTTCTCTGTGAGCCACAAGCCCATTGAGAAGTGGAAGATTACTCACTGTTTACATGGCTTTCTTCTTCAACTGGCATAAGTTTCCTTATCTGAAAAATGGTGAAAATAGTATCAGTATCCAGAAAATAATGTAATTATTTTCTGAAAGAATCAGCCATTTACCTATTCCTACTTCCCTCTGAAGAGCATTCAGTTTCGGCTGAATTCTCTTCTTTTGTTCTCTACTCCCAAAGAAAAGAACACCTTCTAGAGAGGGTTGATGGTCAATACTGGTGAGGGCTAGTGAGAATGCAGACTCCCCAAAGTTTCCATACACTTGGCAGTGGTCAAACCTGTGGTTCTGAACAGGTAACAAAAACTGGTGCCTCAGATGTTACTTGTGTGGCTGGTGGTCAGACCCTCAGCAGAGTCTGAAACAAATTCTTTGGGGGATGAATAAAAGCACAATTGCAGCCTGATAAAAAGTCAAGGGACCCTGGAGATTTCACAGCAATTCAGAGAGAAAAAAGAATTTGCAGAGGTAAAAGCCATAAAATAAGCAATCACTCCAAAAGGTCTTATAAAAACAGCAGTTGCTTTTAGAAATATTTAATCCCAAATTCCACTGAAGTGCACGTGGTATTTCCTGTTTCTGGAAACTTGGAGGAAAATTAAACTCTTCTTTGAAAAAAAGCAAACAGAGCCAGATGTTGGCGTTGGTAATGATCTGCAGAGCCTAACGCACATGTGGCGGCAGTCAGGGAAATGCATGACAGCTGTCTGAAGCCATGGGAACCTGATTTCTCTTGGCTAGAAAAGAAACGAAGTGTAAGCGTTGTTTTGTTTGTATATACAAGGGGACAGCTGAGTCTGACAGACATTATTTTGAGCTGTAGAGCCAGAAACAGCAGTTTAAAATATTTTATCTTTCCCTTTGACACACTTAGTCCACATAATTTATTTAAGGAATGTTCAGTATCCAATCAGATACAGTGACATTCTAAAGTTTTTTTTTTTTTTTCCAGAAAATGCTAGACTATTCCGTTTTGAGCCCAATTATAGGCAATCTCATAGTAGCTTGCTTTGTTCATATTAATAAGTAGAATTTTTTCTGAAAATACATGACTGGACTCTTGATTAAAGGAGCCTTTAGGTATACAGGAATGATTACCCTCAGCTTTATCTTTCACTACACCCCATCCTGAATCTTCTTCTCTGGTCAAACTGTTTTACTATTCCAAGATTCATTTTCCTTTGTCCTTTCTTGCTTTTGTTTTACTGCTGTTTTTTAATTCAAGTCCTCCTCTCCCATCTCTGTCCTTCAAAATACTGCCCATTTGGTGCCTAATTCATACCTCACCACATCCATAAAGTTGATCTTGATCATCCTAGCTGGAAGAGTGTCTCCTCCTGGGAACATCTGTAACACCTACTGTCTGGATCATCCACATGGCACTTCTCCTAAACTGCTTTGCATTATGGACATCAGTGTATGTACTGCTGTTCAATGAAACAGCAAGCTCCCGAAGGCAGGCACTAGGTTTTACACTTCTTTGTATCTTCTCTCCTTCTCCCCCTCCTTAACTCTCTAGTTATTTTGTACGTGGTCACAAGGCTTCCATTCATGTCCATGCTTATGACGTTGATTGTGAGCATGTTGACTGGAGAGAGAGGTGTAGGTTCATGGAGGAAGACAGATAACTAACATCCAAAGAGTGATTCAGCACCTAATCCCATTTGGATTGCAGCATTGGGCAGATTATCAAAATTTATCTAGTTATATATTAAATACTTATTGCATCTGAGTTATAGGGTGAGGGCTTGATCCCAAGAACAAAAATTGAATTCTAATTACTACAATAGAAGCATAAAGTGTGAACCAGATAAGTATTAAGATTTAATTTATATTGAATTGTAGGCTAAGGATTCTTCAGTATCTACCTCCCACTGACAAGGGATGGGATTGAACCTAGAGCCTGGAGAAAGACTGAGTCTGTTGTTGGAGGAAAGGTGATCATCTACGAAAGCAGAGATGATAGGAGAGCAGAAAGCCAGGCAGGACATTTTTCTTCCTACAGCGCCTTTCATAGCAGGTTGCTCGACATTAGAAGTGTCATGTCAGTCATTGTGTTTACCCATCTCTGTGCCACTAGCTTCCTCTGAAATACAGACTAGAGAATATGGAATGGATTGAGCAGTCTAGGGAGGAAAATGGGACAGATACACAGAGAGAAGCAGAGATCCAACGGAAGAGAGACAGAGCATTCCAGCCAACGAAATGCTTTTCCAGACTCTTCATATCCTTAAGTAAATTTTCCTTTTCATTGCCTCATCATTGTAAGACAAAAAAATCTAACATACTGCTCAAAGAATTTGTTATAGAACAAATGACTAGAAATGAGATGTTAATATTATTCAGGATTGATAAAGAAATATTCATATTCATTTGTGATATAAGAAAGAACATATTTGGCTTTTGTCTCTGGTTCCTAGCAGAGTTTCAAAACTCCTAGTATTTCCAGAGTGATAAGAATGTCTTTTGTTATTAATAATTAACCCTCTTGGACTATTCCTGAGTTTATGATAATGAATGGGGGAAAACCAACCATATGATTAGAAGGTTGGAACTTTCAGATGCTGCCCCCAACCTTTGGAGAGAGAGTGAGACTGGAGATTAAGTTCAATCACAGGGCCAATTATTTAATCAATTATACCTGCATAATAACATTCTGATAAAAAAAAAACTCAGGACATGGAGATTTAGGAAGCTTCCTGTTTGGTGAAGATATTGCTGTACTGGGAGGGTGATGTGTCCTCCTGGCTCCACAGAGACAGAAGCTCCTGCACTCAGTGCCTTTCTAGACCTTGCTATCTGTATCACTTCATCTGGTGGCTCATTTGTATCCTTTATAATACAACAGTAATCATAAGGATAGTGCTTTCCCAAATTCCGTGAGTTCTTCTAGTGAATTATTGAAACTGAAGACGGGTCATGGGAAAATCCCCCAAATTGTAGCCAAGTCAGACAGAAGTGCACGTGGTTTGGCGACCCTGCTTGTAACTGGTGTCTGAACTAAGAATTATCTCATTAGGAACCTTGCTCTTTAACTTTCGGGAGCTGACTCTCACTCCGGGTAGTTAGTGTCAGAATTGAATTGAATTGTAGGACATCTAGTTGGTGTGAGAGACTTGATGTTGGAACACAAGATTACATTCTTTGTGCATTTAAAAATACACCATGTTTTTGTGACATCTATTTACAATGTTGATTAACACAGAGCAGAAATGACATCACCATCTTAAGATGAAGAAGAAAGCAATTACATCAGGTGATTATGTCCATACCAGTCAATCTGCACATGTGGGCTGACGGTCAATGTAGTAATCAACAAATTTTAATATATGTACCCCCTCTCTCCAGCTGGACTGAAAGCTTCTGGGAGTCAAGCTTATATATCCTACATCTTTTTATTTCAATCTATGCGTTATGAGTTGTCTTCAAAATCCTAAGTACTACTGAAATGCTTTATGGTTGATATGTCGATATGCAAATAAATACTTATTAATTGTAATACTCAACTTGCATTGCATGCCTATTGAATAGTCTTATCCCTCTGGACATTACTTTAGTAATCTCTCTCTCTCTCTTTCTCTCCCTATTTCACAAATAGGAAAAACTAAGCCATAGGTTAAGTGTCTTGCCTAGGATTTCAAAGAAAGTCAGGACTGGACCTACATTTAAAAATGCATTTCCCCTGAGTTTCCAAGCCTATTACTTAACTTATCACACCCTCCTTAAGTATCAGGAACTACTGGTCATGTCTGGGTTCTGACCATCATGTGGAAGATGATAGAGAGTGAAGTGGCCACTGAGGTTCAGAATCAGGTTCTAAAGTGCATGGAAGTACTTTCTCATTCATCTTAGAGTTGTTTTAGCTTATGTTTGTGCTAGCAGCTAAACCCAATATCTTCTTGCCAAATTAAGCCAGTGAATCACTTGTGCTGATAGGAAAGGTTAGAAATCTTACTTAATGTAGGATATGCTCTCTTAAAAAGACAAAGAAATAGACTTCAAGCATTGACAAAAAGAGAAAGAAGAAACATTTTTAAAGAAGAAATCTTGAGTATAAAAATAATTGTGTTGCTTCTCTAGCAGATTAAAATGCAATTAGCTGTATTGAGTTGTAGCTGGATTTCACTCTTTGAATCTTCTATAAATCAGAATTGAAACAGTAACTTTGCAACCAGAGGCATTTTTAATGACTATGGGGGATAACAGCCAACAATTTATTTCAGACGATGAAACAGATAGTGAAATCTCGTTTTATTTTATCTGATTTAATGTTACTGTTCAGAAGAAATTAGTTGCTTTTCTAACATACAAAACTTTTACTTTATTACTAACAAATCTTCGAAAATGGCAGCAACTGCAATTAGGGAACAGTCATTACTGTAACATTCTATTTGACAACATGTAATCATATCCATTAAGAGCTTTAAATTCCCCTCAAACATGTGATAGGAAACTTCAAAGTTTGTTTAACTCAGTACTGAGTACATAACAAGTTCAATAATAAGCATGTGTTCATAGACTGATTCTCAACACATTTCCCAAGAAGCTTTATCTAAATGGCAAACACTGACAGAAATAATTATTTCCTGGAGTCTTAAGTTTACACATATTTGAGATGCATTCTCTTAGACAAAGCAGATGATTTTTGTGGCCATTTCGCTGTTAAGTGAAATAGTCATGGTCCTTCTGTTCTATCTCTGGATGGGGCCTTTTTCCAAAAGACACCAGGTAGATGTTGACGTGCGTCTGCTCCATACAAGCTCTGGTACGTGTATGATCTTGATTGAGAGACAGACTTGACTTTTCAAGAGAAGGTCTCAGAGATTGGCCTGACTTTGATTATTAGAAGGGCATTTAATTTCAGGGAAGTCCAGAACAGTTCTTTTTTGAGATCCACCTATGGTAATTATAAACTTCCTGATTTCCAGAACAGTTTGTTAGCCAATCTGGACTCTTCTAGATTAGGGATGATATGGTCCACTCTAGGACCACCCTCCTGGGGCCACAAGAGAATTGAAGGAGGCTTGGTTAGGAAAAAGTGACTTTGGTTAGGGAGTTCTGTATCTGCTTCAATAAGAACTTCAAAGCATATTTTTCTTTTTCATAAGAAGGTGAGCTAATAATGAGATTCAGCCCTTTGCAAAGCTGTCAACATGTGGGCTCTGGGGGAAGCTGCCCTAAGTTTACATGCCTCCTCTGATTGGCACTAGTATCTTCATTAAGTTGCTTACCCTTTCTGTATCTCAAGTGTCCTTGTTGTAAAATGTAGCAATGGCTTATCTTATTTAGTATTTCATAATATGTGAAATATATATGCTAATCATAAACCTAATGGTTTTTAAACACTGGCATAGTCTCTGGAACCTATGAAATGCTCAAATCGGTACCACTATATAGTACTTTGTCTATGCCAGGTGCTGTCTGTGCACTTTATATCTGTAACTCATTTAATTTTCACAAAGACAAGATGAGATGCACCCACCCTCATTTTACAGATAAAGAAACTGAGGCACATACAGGCCAAGTAACCTGTCCGAGATCACACAGCTAATAAATAGATTACTTTGATACATTTTAACCAGGCCATGTGGCTCCAGGTCATGTACTGAGTCACTATTTTCTTCTGCTTGTCCAGTAAATAAATATAATATTTTATTATTGTTGTTCTCCTTCCTGTCAGTTTTTTCAACTCTGTGACACAGCAATGACCTCTGCTCCCTCAGGCCATTTGTCCCAGGAAAAGCAGCAGCTGACTCTTCCTCTTAGTGAGCCACTGTGATCCATGTCAAGCTACTTGCCACTCTCGTGATTCCCAAGATGAAAGGGAAATGGTAGCAGGAAGGGCCAAAAGTCAGCGTAGATGGAGTTATATTTTTGCTTAGATTCTGGTACTCTCCTAGCTACGTAAACTTGAGATTTTCTTTGGGCCTTAATTTCCTAACTTACAAAATGCCAGACTCCAACTGGAACATGTCTATGCATTTTCCATATCTAGAATTGCACAATGGATAGTGTATTTACTTAAACTTAACAAACATTTACTGAATACCTGCTCAGTGCAGAACATTATGTTCTTTGCTGTGGATAGAAAAAGAAATGAATAAATAGAAGCCACGATCACAACCACAAGGAATTTTTATCTAGGATGGGAGGCAACTGTATAAGCAACCATGATGGAACACCCATGTGAATTGGGAAGACCTGGGTTCAAATACCATTTTCGGTTTTCTAACTATGTAACACCTTTGACAAATTATTATTTTAACCTTAATTTTCTCATTTGTAAAATAGACTTGATAATACTTTCCTCATGAGATTTGGATCATTGATTGTACTTGTAAATGTTCTTAAAAGTATTAAACAAATGCTTTCAATAAATACATTATTGAAAAGAAAGAATATAGGGATATCGGCAAGAAAAATATATAATACTTTGAGAATTTAAAACTGTATATGGAATCATGGACTAAATTAATTTCCTTCCTCCATTTTCAACATAACTAAGCAAGATTTCAGACTGCAATATGCATTGTAAACTGGTTAAAGATTTAAAATCCAGGCCGGGCGCGGTGGCTCAAGCCTGTAATCCCAGCACTTTGGGAGGCCGAGACGGGCGGATCACGAGGTCAGGAAATCGAGACCATCCTGGCTAACATGGTGAAACCCCGTCTCTACTAAAAATACAAAAAATTAGCCGGGCGCGGTGGCGGGCGCCTGTAGTCCCAGCTACTCGGGGGGCTGAGGCGAGAGAATGGCGTAAACCCGGGAGGCGGAGCTTGCAGTGAGCCGAGATAGCGCCACTTCACTCCAGCCTGGGTGACAGAGCGAGACTCCGTCTCAAAAAAAAAAAAAAAAAAAAAAAAAAGATTTAAAATCCAGACACCAAACAAAATTTTTAATTAAGACCTCTTTTAACTCACAATCTGTAGAAATCACCATATGCTATTGGTGGAAGATGTACTCATGCATGGTTTGTGTGAGGTCTTTTGTGAAGATGGCCAAGGATTGTACAAATTGACTGCTATCTCAAAATCCAAATTTCTGTAAGAGGCAGCAACATGTATAGGAGTAAAATAAATAAATAAAATGTATTTTTCAATGGCAAGCAAAAAGAGAAGAAGCCTTTCTTTACCATACTTGATATTTTCTTCCATGTAAAAGGGTATTGACTAGCATAAAATGCATGGAGCCTCTTCTCCTGCTTACTCATTCCTACCCAGGGAGGGTGACTCAAGCCAATAGGCTGGGTTGAAAGAAGAAACAGGGCATGTATAGCCTGCATCCTTCTCTTCTCTTTTTTACACTGCTCCTTCTCTCCTGTTTGCATTACAGAGCTGAGTCTGCTTCCGAACAGGTGCTCCCTGCAGCAGCGAAGAGGAGCCTGCCTAACTCTATAGTGCTGAGCGGACATGCTGGCTTGCCCACAGATGTGTTGTCACGTCCTACCATAGCATCTTTATTGGTGATAAATGCTATATTGTGGCCTCCATCTACCTCACTCCATCTCGTGTCTTAATGTATTTGTAACGCAAGTGAGAGAGAGAAAAAAAGGTGTTAATTATTGAGTTTCCTTGATTTCCAACATTCAAGAAGCTGTTGACTACCCTGGGGGGCCTCTGGTTTCCCTACCCAAATAGATGGGTCTATACCGATTCGTCTGTATTGTCTTCTTTCCTCACTCCTGATGGTGTCATGCATTTTTCAGGGTGACTGTGGGCTAGTGGAACAAATTCCTACATTGACTCTGAATATTTTAAAGCTGAGTCAATGAGTGGGAAGAATTCAATTTAATAATCATTTCATCCTCTGCCTGTGAAATATTCCATAAAAAGATGTCAAGAAATACTCTCATAATTACAAACATAAAATTTTAATATATCATTTTAATGTTAAATGGAACTTACTATATTACATTATTATCAGACACATGACAAAAATAAAATACATATTAAAATGGGACATGTATATGCAACATGAGGAACATGCCACTTAAACAATTTATAAATAAAGAAAAAAATGAGGAGATGAAAGTTACATTGCCCATTAGTAGCCAAGCTGGACGCAAATGGTGGATTTGTGAATGTTGTCGTTAAGCCCTGATGCTGGTACCTTCCCTAAACATTCATCACGTGGCATAGCTCACACACTGACTATTTGTAAATTCAGAGCTCCCACAAAAATGCTGTCTGTCCAGTTCATTTTAGCAAATATTAATTTGACTTGAACCTTCCATATGCCACAGTCTGCGCCATTTGGGTGAAAGGGCAATATACTAGACAGATACGGCCCATACCCTCATGGAGAATATTGGAAAGAACCCAGTTGTATTTGTCAGTTAAATAAGTAATAGCTAGCAAAAACAAATTTTCTAAAATGAAAAGTGCCATTTAGAAAACATACATATTATGGTTTTTATTGCTATGTTTCTTATAATAGGAAAAAATAAGGGGAAAAAATTTGAATGTCCATAATTAGGAGATAGTATAGTAAATAATCGTATGTTCACTCTATGGAAGGCTAATGCAGTTACTTAATAAAATGAGATAGAGGTAAAAGAAGGGTTTTGGGAAAATGCAATGATATATTTTTAAAAAATGAGTGTGTGTATGACTCCATTTTTGTAAAAACAACAATAGCAGCAATGGTATTTACGTATCTACTGTATATGGTTGTTTAGGAAGAGAACAAGTAACGAAGGTTCATACCAAATTTGTATAGTGGCTACATCAACCAGGCCAACTTTTGAATTGTAACACAGAGAATTAGTACTTTTAACTAAAAGCACTGAAACAAATGCTTTACTGGTGGGAAAAAATGCAAAAGGCTAAGTAGAAAAAAATAGACTACATCTCAACTAAGAAAAATAAATAGATAAATGGTGGAGATAAACGTGTCAAGATGTTAATATTTGCCTCAAGGTAGCACAATGATCATTATGGTTAAATTTTGTATCTCTCTCTGAACACTTTTATGTACTTTCTAAACAAGCATGCATTAATTTAACAATCAGGAAAAAAATTAAATTTGTAAGGAAGTTGTTTGTGCTCTTTGACTTAAAAATTTCACTGTTCAGTTTCTTTTTTAAAATAAAACATATCAAAAGGATACAAATGAGACTACTTTCTTTTAATGTAATTATAAGGTGAGACTATACCCTTATTTCAGTAAAGATTATTTAACAGTTTTTGGAAAGTCCTCTGGATTTTCAACTGTATTCAGCAAAATCATTGGAATATTATACCCACTCCAATTAAGCGGACATTTATCTTTGAGCTGATGTGGGTGTGATCACCAATTTCCAGTCCTTCTGGGTAAGGCTCGCTTCACACTAATCTGTGGCATCATGACGTAAATTCACAGAAAAAAGCACATCTCTCAGAAATTCCGCAAGACTTTCCCCTCTAGCTATTAACTATTTAAAAAGAGGCCTACTCTCAAGCCAATAAAAAATAATAAACAATTAATAGAATACTTCTCACACAGAGATTTACATTCTGAAACTTGAGGAGCTTAACAGTTGAATAATTGCTGATTTGTATGTGTGTGGAGAGTGAGGATAAAGTCCACTATCTACTCGAGAAACATTTATTGGTTGTCCAATTGTTTCATCTTCTCATCTTTGGGAAGCGTAGTGGCAGGTTAGATAGAAATTACCCTAAGGGTGCTGTGGACATTTGCCCAGACCACTTCTGAGGTGCTGGGATCGGTCATCCCTACATCCCAGGGAGTAGGGATGAAGAGATGGGATGTACACAGGGAATTGTGAGGCTTGGTTGTACAGAGAAAGTCCAGGTTTCTATGAAAACACTCTGCACATGGAGTGAGTAAAACCTGAGATGAAGTTCTGTCACTTTCAAGTGTTTTGAATTTGAGCAAGTCAGTTAACCTCTGAGCAGCGAATCTCTGAATTAATCTGTGCTGAACTGAGAACAGTTATAATAATATACAAGTACTTTACAAAGTTATTGTGAGGGTTAGAGAACATATGCAGAAGTATATTTTATAAAGCATGAAGTTCAATATATAAATCAAATATATTAATACTTAAGGACGTGTTTCTATCCCTTGGAATATGCAACACAGTGTCTTCCACTTGGTCATTACTCATTAAATATTTGTTACATTTATTTCATGGGACAAGACATATATTGGTGATAAAGTGGTGTTTTGGCAGCTATTTTAACTAGAAAAACCAGGGTTCTCTGGGTAATATGAAATTAAAGAACAGTTATCAAACTTTGCCTGGGCACATAGTACCTAGCATCGTGCAATCTGAGAACTGGTGTGGTAACTTGTGATCACTTGACTCAGCCTTCTACTGGTGGCTGGTATTTTCTCATCTACTCTTTCCTAGAGTGCCAATTCATTGTTTCAGTGATTCAGTGTGACTCATTCATTCAGTTATTCAGGCAGCAAAGTTTTTTTTTTTTTTTTTTTTTTTTTTTGAGACTGAGTCTTGCTCTGTCGCCCAGACTCGAGTACAGTGGTGTGATCTCGGCTCACTGCAAACTCCTCCTCCCGGGTTCACGCCATTCTCCTGCCTTAGCCTCCCGAGTAGCTGAGACTACAGGTGCCCACCACCAAGCCCGGCTAATTTTTTTTTGTATTTTTAGTAGAGTCGGGTTTCACCATGTTAGTCTGGATGGTCTCGATCTCCTGATCTCGTGATCCGCCCACCTCAGCCTTCCAAAGTGCTGGGATTACAGGCGTGAGCCACCACGCCTGGCCTAGATTTTTTTGAGAACTAAGTATGTTGTAGACGCTCTACCAGGAATGGTTGATATAATGGTGAGGAAAGACATACACACCATCTTGTCTTTATGGTGCTTAAGACAGATAACTGTCAAGTAATCACACAAACCACTGTAACCTCGACAACTGATGGGAAGGCGAGATACATGATTCCACAGAGGCCTGTAATTTCCATGCTTGATTTAGTCAGGGAGGTCAGGAAAGACTTCTTCAAGAGGGAGGTGCATGGACTTAAATAGAAAGATTAAAGATAATGTCCAGAAGCTGAAGAAGGAAAAGGAGGACATCCTCGACAGAGGGAACAGCTTGTGCAAAGGCCCTGAGGCAAGAGGAAGCACGGCAGTGTAGCAAATGTAAGAAGGCCAGAGTGCCTGAACTGCAGAGTTAGGGACTTGGAGGGGAACATAAGGCTGGAAGGTTCATGGCAGCTGAAGACCATGCAAGACTTGAAGTCTATGTTAAGGAGTTTGCAGTGTTTCCAAAGAGCATTAGGAAGCTGTAAGTAAACAGAGGTATCATAGCCAGATCTGTATTTTGGGAAAAAAAAAAAAAAATCGCTCGTGTTATGGTTGCAACATTAGACTAGAGACGGGCCAGGGTTGCAGTATTAGCTTTCTATTGTTGCTGACTCAGTGGCATTTACCACAGACTCAGCGGCTTAAAACATCACAGTTTCTGTAAGTCAGGGATCTGGGAACAGAATGGCTAACAGAGTTCTTCTCTGTGTAGAGCTACGTAAGATGGAAATCAAGGTGTCAGGCAGGGCTGTGATTCTCATCTTAAGCTCACTGGTTGTTGGCCTACTTCATTTCCCTCTCCTGCTTTCCATGAAGCCCCTCCCATCTTCAAGGCAGCAAACCCAAGTCAAGACTTTCTCACACTTTCAATCTTTCCAACTTCCCCTTCTGTCGTCTCTCTCTTACTTCCTCCTCTGCCTTCAGCTGGGAGACAGTTCGCTTCTAAGGGCTCATGTGATTACAATGGGCTCACCTGGATAATCCAGGCTACTTTCCCTGTTCCAACGTTAAACTGAGAGTGTGTTAAATTGATTAGTATTCTTCCTAATCTACAAAGTCCGCTTTTCCATGGAACTTAAGCTATCTACAGATGTGACATCAGAGGGCAAAGGTCTGGGGTCCAAAATAGCAGATACAAGCAGATACAATTAGCAAGTTATTCTAGTAGTTCAAGCCAGAGAGGTTGGTTAGCTGGATATGGATGGTGTTGGTAGAGATGGAGAAAAGTGTATGTGTTAGAGGAATCTTAGACGAATGACGGAGAGAAAGCTATAAAGGAAGGCTTCTAGATCTCTTGCTTGCACAGTTGGATGAGTTAGGTGCTCACCCACTCATGTATTCTTCTCCCCTGTACCTCCAGTCTTACTGCCCCACTTCTAGCCTCTTTTTATCCTGCATGTCAAATTGTCTCTGCATTTCTTTATTTCTGCATAGGGGCTGCAGCTCTGCAGGAGCTCCTGGCCTCCTCCCATTACTGAAAATAAATATCAGAGAAAATCCGTTTCTTCAGTAATTTGTTTCTGATTATAAATATTGCACATGTATTGATTACATAAATCCATATACTATAAAACTGATATCTAAGAGAATAGAAATCCCAACCTCAGAATTAACTACTGCTTTTAAGGTAGACTTTATCTGAGTATGTTCAGTAGGTTTAATTTTTTTTTTCTTTGTTACAGAAAAGGGATAAAATATACTCTTTTATAACAGGATTATTTTCCTTAGTGATGTACCCTGACCTTTTATGTCACCATTTATGGATTTTTTGGTTCTTTTAAACAGTGGCATAGCATTTGATTTTTAAATGTATGTACCATGATTTATTTAACCTGTCTCCTATTAGTGGACATAAGGCCTGTTTTTAATTTTTGCTATTATAAACAATGTTCTAAGCAGTAGCTAGGTATAGATATCTTTGGCCACTTCTGCGATAGGTCTCTGGTATCACTTTCTAGTATTAGAACTGCTAGATCAAACACTATACACATTTAACATTTTAATTGTTATTATCAAATTGTCCTTCAGAAGACCTCTGTAGTATGTTTGTTTCACCTTATTTGGGAGTGCCAGGTGCAGAGAGATTCAGCTTCACCTAGAACCAAAGGAAACACTGTCAGTGAAAAGTCTCAGATGAGACCAACGCTATCTCTTCAAGTAGTTTAGAAAATGTAAGATTTAACAAAGGTAACATATTTGTCCTGATGCTCCTGGTACTGTGCTGGGTACTGGGGATAGTACCTCAAGGCTCCCTCAGCCTTGTTGGTAAACAGCAGGCTAGTGCAGCGGTTAAAGGAGCATGGGTGAGGGTGAGAGGATTAGTTGGAGGATGTTTCTCATTTAAGCCGAATTATTTTGATGAAAAGGATTTTGGAAGGAAAATGTTTTTGTGTCAGTCATTAAGTAGCCCAGTGGATTAGCAGAATGATAAATAGATTTTTGTAGTTTAAGGAATGGGGTACAGGGAATGAAAGCAAGCGATCTCGGCCTGTTTCTCAACCAGTTGAGAATGTTTTCTACTGCAAGTGATGGAAGTGGATAATGATGGCTTAAACAAGCAGGGGATTATTTTTTTCTGAAACAAAGGTCTAAATATTGGAGGCTGAGGATTGGTTCAGTGGCTCAATGTGTCAGGGCCAGTGTCTCTGCAGTTATCTTGGCCCTTCTCTCATGGTGGCAAAAAAGCTGCCTCTATATCTGGTGTCACATCTGCATTCGAGCCAAGAGGAAGGAAGAAACGGCGGTGGCAGGACATCTGCCTCTGCATCAGGAAGGCAAAGCTTTCCCAGAAGCCCCAACAACAGATTTCGGTTGCTGTTTACTGGCTACCACTAGCTGGAGGAGAAGGTGAAAGTGTAAAGAACAGAATGGCATAATTGGCTTAGTCTGACTATGACCATTTCTGGGATGTGGGCACACGGATTCCCAAACAAAATCCAGGCGCTTCTAGCCAAGAAGAAGAGGAGTATAGATATTAGGAGATTACTGCAGCTATCTCTTTGTGGGTTAGATTTTGAAGGGCCTTGTAAACTATGCTGAGGAACAGGAACTTTCTAGTATACCAAAGGCAACCACTCAAGTTCTTACATGGTTTATAAGGGTTGTTAGTAGTAGCCATTCTTTCCCAGATTGTTTCAAAATTCTGGACTTGGTGGAAGATTATTTCAGTGACAGCTACTGATCAAATGAACAACTCTCTTTACTTGCCTTATAATGTGAAAGGACAAGATTGTGCTCTTTCATCTGTAAAGCTTTCCTTGACTTCAAAAAGAATCTTATAAACAAAAGCGTTTCACAGGATGTGGAGATGAAAACAAGTTATAAAAGTAGTTTACATAACAAATCAGAAGGGATGAACAAACAAACCCTTTTTAGTTAAAAAAAGGTCCATGTTTACACACATGTGTATAATTACTCTCAAGATATTATGCATTTTGAAACAGCTTTAATTAGGTGGTCATACAGCTCCCATGGGCCATAAAGTTTATGGTGGTTACACACAGTTTTTTTTTTTTTTTTGAGACAGAGTCCACTTTGTCACCCAGGCTGGAGTGCAGTGGCGCAATCTCGGCTCACTCCAACTTCCACCTCCCAGGCTCAAGTAATTCTCGTGCCTCAGCCTCCTGAGTAGCTAGGACTACAGGTGTGTGCCACCATGCCTGGCTAATTTTTGTATTTTTAGTAGAGATGGGGTTTCACCATGTTGGCCAGGCTAGTCTTGAACTCCTGACCTCAAGTGATTCGCCTGCCTCGGCCTCTTAAAGTGCTGGGATTACAGGCATAAGCCACCATACCTGGCTCAGTTTTTCTTAAATATAAAATAATTTTTGTCCACACCAAATCAGAGTAGCTGAGAACTACTGCTAAATACTCCATAGTTAGTTTATCTATAAATTCATATTTATTCACTCCGATATGTTGATATGTTTATGTTTAGTAGGGAGATACATTGGAACACAGAAAATCAGAACAGGAAGTTCACCATAAATCTTACATAAGTGAAACACTAAAAGTGACCTACCATAAACCTCAAGGGAATGCTTGGATATTATGAACTGGCTTTATCATTACTATTCTCTTATTAAACATTAAAAGTCTTTCAATATAATAGAGGAGGATTACTTTTGTAAATAAACTGTTGCTCTTTTAAAAAACTAAACACTGCTGTAAAGGTATAGTTTATTGTGTGGAAATATTAGTAGGAAGATTGTGAATCCAACTGTATTCTTTATTCTTTAGTTACTCTTCAGGGTTACGCCCCATAGCATATGAAAAAAGTGGTTTTAATATTTTTATTAAGAAAATTTTGACCACATTAAATGTTATTTAATGTTGTTATTGATAGCAAAGAAAAAGGGCATAAATGTTTCAAACTTGCCATTATAAAAATTACTTGACATGAGTGACTAGGTCTCTCCCACATAAATTAATGTGACTGCACCTAGAGGGACACAAAAGGAAAAAAATACCATAGATGAAGACTCAGCAATGAGGAAAACACCAATATTTGTCTATAACCCTGCCCCACCATATATGAAAAATCCACTGATGATTGAGTGTTTTCAAAATAATTGGCACAATCCCTTCTATCACAAGAATATTGGAGATGATCAAACAAAACCTGCTTTTTTTTTTAAATTAAAACTGTTCCTTTCCCTTTCCCTTTCCCTTCTCTTGTCCTTCCCCCTTCTGTCTTGCTGGTACTGAGCACTCAGGGCTGCCCTGCATATTACTCCAAAATAAGATCAGGCCTGTCATCCTTCCTGCTTTACCAGCTGTATCAGTCTGGGCCCTCTGGGAAGCCAACGCTGAGCGTGCAAGAGGATTACCTGGGGAATTGTCTGTAGAAAATGCAAGGAGGGAGTAGGAGTCAACTGAGAGAGGCTCCAGACTGATTTACAGATCTGGTATCTACGAGAGGAGAAAGAGTAGGAAGGATTATGTACAGAGAGTCTCAGATCACAGCAGTTTTGAAAGTCTCAGCCAAGCCAACGGGAAGTCCCTAAGACTCTGCTTTACCATTGAAGAAGCTCCATGCTGGTCAGGAAGGATGACTTTGGAGTAAATACCATTGTGGTCACAAAGGAGTAACTACTGAAGAGACTGTTCATCGGCTCTCCTCCCCAAGCAGATTCCCCTGAAGGAGGCTACCACACCAGCATTATCTTCCTTTTTCTGGATCAGATCATGTTATTTCTCCATCCAAAACTTTCAGTAACTCCTTTTTGGCCAGAGAAAAATGCTCCAACATGCCTTGAAGGTTTCTGAAAGCTTGACCTCGGCTTCATTTACACCTCGATTTTTAGTATATTTCTCCCTAATCTCTATTTTTCCAGCCACAGACAACTTCACACCATAATCTGGAGTTTCAGTGCAGTGTGAAGCCTCTGAGCTTTTGCTCACTCTGTTCCTATGCCTCCGTACACTCCTTCTGAGCCTCTCAAAATACTACCTTGCTTTCCATATCCAGGCAGGTGTCTTTCTTGAGCCATCTATTCAGAATGCATCATCTTTGTGTTCAAACACTGTGTGGTTCAGATGTCTGTTTGGTGTGAATTTCATTTTACTTTATTTTATGTCTTTCCTTCAAAGATCTAGAAGACAGGAACTATATTTGTAGGACCCGGCCAGGTCTTGTGCTTAGTGGTGGTCATCTGATGAGTGTTTACTGAAAATAAATTAACCCAAATGCAGGAGAGGACATTTTTTTGTGAGGAGGCAAGTTACAAGAAGACAGATGGAATCACCTAAGGAAACTCAGAGACATTTCTGTGCACATGGTCACTGAATTCTCTTTGCTTCTCAAGGAGAGACTGAAGATTCCCTTTCCTGGAACTTGAAACAGATTGTCCAGAAGGCTTGAGAGATAAGGGGCAGGGAAGAAAAGATGTCTTCCCTTTTATGGAACTCTTCGAGAGCCCAGGTCTAAAGGAGAGAATCAAATCTGTGTTTTCCTGTGTGATTCTTCCCTTTCTTTCTTTTGTGTATCTGGGTGGTCCAGGATTCTCCCTCCTAGTTCTTGTGTGAAGATTAAACTGTGAAGTTTCTCATGTCTGCTGGTGTTTACCTTTGGGTCCCCATCACCCAGCTGAGGGCCTGACAGGGATGCAGAGTAAATGGTGGAGCAAGCTGCACAGAACTAACTGCGATGTGCAGTGAGCGAGGAAGCAGACATCTGATACTCAGAGGGTGACTGCCAAGGAATCGCAGGGAGAATTACAGTGACTGAAAAGTAGCAGGAGGTGAAAGCACAGATGGCAGGATGTGGCAAAGAAAATGGAAGGGAGACCCTTGGCTGTGCCATGATCAGTTGGACTAGACTACTTTTGACCCACAATAGAAGCAGAAATATTAATTGGATTCAAGTTAGCCAGTCTTTATTGTGTGCTCATTTGTACAATGAGCCATCCTCATTTCTGTAGCTGAGTTAAAAAAAAAAAGTAGAAGAATATGACTAATGTCTGATTGCAAAGTAATTATAGTTTAGTTGAAATACGTGTACAAACACACATGAGATTGTTTAATTATGACACAGTAGAATATGACATCGAGTTTCTTTCCCCTGCTACATTTAACTTACCCATGAGTCTGAATGGCTTAATGTACAAAACAGACCCCAAATCTGTCAACTTTTCTCCATGTTCCCCCTCTCCACCTCTTTTGTCTCCCCTAGACCTGCAGCAACCTCTTAACTGGTCTGCCTCATTCTAACTTTGTACCTTCATGGTCCATTCTCTGACCAGTAGTCAGAGAGATCTTTCAAAAAACACAAATCCTGTCTTGCCACTCTCCTGCAGAAAACCCTCTCATGCGTCTGGGTGCACTTGGAGTAAAAGGCAAAGCCCATGTGGGATCTAACTCTTGCCTGCCTCTCAGCTCCTCTCTTCATGCCTCTCAGCATGCTTCCCTATGCTTACTCTCCTCCTGCCACACCACCCTTCTTCCTGTTCCCCCTATCTTTGCAGGGCTGGCTCCTTCTTGTCATTCAGGTCTCAGCTCAGATGTTACCTTCTCAGTGAAGCTTTCCCTGACTACCCCCGCAACCTAAGCTATCAGTCCCCTCTCCAGCCACTTTCTTGTATCACCTTGTTATAGAGCTTCATAGTACTTAGCAGCATCGAAAATGTGTAAAATGCATTTATTGTCCGTCCCCGCATCCCAGAATGTCCCTAGCTCCTTAAGAAGAGAGATCTCGTTTCTCTTTTTCATTGCTCTATTCCTAGTACCTAGCATGATGTCTTGTGCATAGGCAGCTCTCATCAAATAGTTATTGGATGAATGGATTAAAAACAGGAATTATTAGAGACAAAGAATGGAGATGGTAGCTCAGAGTAGTTGGGCAAAGTGCTTGGAGGAAGAAATATTATTTTAGCTATGAAGAATGGTGTGGAGAACAGAGGCTTAGAGGCACCAATGTGCACATTTTTGTCAAAGGAGGACCCTGGCCTGGCTGGAGCAAAAGGTACACAACAATAATGGTGGGGCAGTTGTCATGATAGGGCGTGAAATTTGTATGGAATCAGAGGGCAAAAGAAAGTCATTACACTGCCAAATTGTGTGTGCGTGTGTGTGTGTGTGTGTGTGTGTGTATTTTGCCCTAGGTGGCAAGGCATTGAAATTCCACAGGGTGTCTAAGAGCCAGGATATCTATTTATCATCTTATTTCCAATTTTGACAAATATGAAACAAATTATAGTCCCTGACTGAATCATGAACATAATGAAAAAAAGTTAGTCGACCGCATATACTTCATATTTATGCCAGTGATGGTGATTTGATTTTATTTTTTGTCTCCTCTGTTTCTCATGAAGTGGTTCGCTATTTTGATAGAGCATCTCCCTGAATTATTCAACCTAGGCATAGTTTTCACTTGCTTGACATTTTATTTTCTCTCAGGAATGGCCCTTATAGAATATGCATTTCTTTTCCTTGAGCGAGATAACGTATGTGAAAGTACTTTGCAAACCGTTAGGCGCTATGGAAATGGAAGGCAGAATGATTATTACCTTTTAAGGTCCTAAGGGACAGAAACTACTAACAGCATCATTTTTTTGCCCTGCTTGTCTTGCTTTTTGTTGCTGTAAAAAGTTGCTTTTTGTTTCCTATCAAGAGATTATTCTCTGCTACAGTCGGGAGGCAAACATGTTTGTCTATACATCGCCCAGTTACTAGCTCTAAGAAAATTAACAAAACTCGTGTGTTCCTGAGATAAATGTTGGATAAATCATTAGTTGTAGAGAATATTCTTTGTCCAGAAGAACAAGAATATTAAAATTCTGCTGATTTTAAAAAAGCACTTCTTCCTGACATCCATCCTTGGCTCTTCCCCTGTGAGAACAGAATGTCTACATGCGGTGTGGGAAAGAGCGGCAGTTCCTGTGATCACCTAAGTTGCTATGGACAGCAAGGATTGGGAGACTTCAGTTTTATGTTCTAGTTACCAGTGAAACTGCCCCATTAAATATGTTAAGAAACACACCCAAAGTATGAAAATATTTTCTAAAATAGAACCATCTCTTCATTTGTCCTTTAAATATAGCTGATGTGTCCATCATGGGGCCTGATCATAATATTTCTATGGTGACATTGAGGCTCCCTGCACAATTTTTGAAAAGTAATAATTTTTTCCATGTTATAGCCATCATAGGAAAAAGTTGTTCTTGGAAATGCTGGGATGCCTGGGCCCATCTCCATTAAAAAAGCAATACTTCAGCAGCCACAAAAAGGAAAGTGATCATGTCCTTTGCAGGGACATTGGTGGAGTTGGAAGCCATTATCCTGAGCAGACTAACATAGGAACAGAAAAGCAAACACCACACGTTCTCACTTATTAGTGGGAGCTGAATAATGAGACCACATGGACACAGGGAGGGGAACAACACACACTGTGGCCTGCTGGTGGGGACGGGGGCCCCGGGGCAAGGGAGAGCATCAGGAGAAATAGCTAATATATGCTATTAATAGGGTTTAATAGGCATGTGATGGGTTGATAAGCGCAGCAAACCACCATGGCACACATTTGCCTTTGTAGCAAACCTGCACATCCTGCACATGTATCCCAGAAATTAAAATAAAAAACAAGCAAGACTTGGAATTCAGTTAGGAGGCAAAGGACAGAGGCAGTAGGGGTGGAATGGTGTAGAGTTCTGGCCTAGATGGAATTCCAGTGAGATAAGCTGAAGTGGGCGAGTAGAGGCTGATAGAGGGCATGGCTCTACCTGAACAAATGTAGGAAAATAGGGACCCAGGCAAGAGCCTTCCAGCAGAGAGGCAAAGCAAAGCAAAGTGCAGCTTTTTCGGGGGAGAACTAGATGGAATGTAAGAGCAAATGCAAACTTCTAAAGGAACAAGGAGACAAGGACCTTACCTAGTTTAGGAACAGGTCGGGATTAACATTTATCTGATAGGTCAGATGAATTTGGAGTTTGAATGCAATAATAACAATAATATCTAATATTTATTAAACTTTTAATGCACCAGTTACTATAGTAATCATTTTCACAAATTATCCTGCATTATCTCCTTAATCCTTACAACTTCATAAGATAAAAACTTATTTTAGGTTCTTATCTTATTTTAATGTTGGAGAAAACAAAAGTTTAGGGAATCTAAGATGATTAAATGGTGAAGCCAGTACCCAAGTTATGTCTGTCTGACCCCCAAATTTATGATATATATACTTCTTAAAGACATAATATGGTTTGTGTGCTTGTATTTTTAATTTGAAAAATATGAACATACACGGAAGTTGAAATTAACCTTAATTCTACCACAGAAAAATAAATATCATGCAATCCTTCAGCAACCTCCATCTCCAAAGGTAACTGCTGTTACCACTTTAGTATGTGTGTGTATATATATGTTTATATATGTACATACATATATAATGTGTATGGTATGTGTACACAACTACATATACATGTAGCTGTTTGTTTTCTACAACTTTTTATATTAAAAATATAACAGTCTTTCAAGAAAATGATCTTTTCATATTTCTGCATTTTTCTTCCATAGAAAATAGTGCTGAAAAAATCTATATTTACATATATATGTATGTATATAGAGAGACAAAATTTTGACAATAAAGGGCTGCACCAATTTATACTTATGTGAGGGTATGATATGAGGGCTCCTTTTTACTCACATCATTGTGGAAATTAGTTTTTAATTTAAAATTTTTTGGTTATTCTGATAGTGGGGAAGTGGTATCTCATTTGTTTTGCATTTTTTTTGAGTTATTACTGAAGGTGAAGCTTTTTCTCATCTTTTATTGACATTAACATAAATATGTTTCTTAAATATATTAATATAAATATATTTTTCTCTTAACCATTATACTGTTTTCTGTGTTTCTGTAATTTTACATATGTGCATAATTCCTAATATGAGAAGTAGGGATAGAGAGTGGCAGGGAAAGAATGAATGAGATTGAAGGGAGGGTTGGGACAGAGTGAATGGGACATTGGGACAGCACTTTGACTGTTTCTATAGCTGACCCAGAAATATTTCATGATCGAGGTTATTGGAAGGAAATGCCAATGCTTGAATGGTAACAAAAGCATTTTTGAAAGCACTGCTTCTGATCCTTGATCGTTATACTCACTTATTATAAAGTTTCTTTTCACTTCTAAATATCTGATTTTCAATTTGTAAAGTGGGTATAAAACTTCCTTTTCTTTTGAAAGATACCTTGAATGTTAAAAAGAAAAAAAAAAAAAGAGAAAATACTTTGAAAACATCATTACTCTGTATCATGATAATTACTTTCATTTTCTTTTATCAATGACATCCTCTCAGATCTGGTCTAACACATTTCAAATCCACCCGCACTCTTTCTCATCCCTCTAAAAACACCTCATTTTAAAAACAGTGAAAACAGCACATGTCTGCCATTTTCTCAGATTGCTATTCAACCATCTTAAAGGGTTAAGGAAGGATGTCTTATTCTCAAGTTAAGACTCAGTATTATCCGAATTGTCTTTTTAGTTAAGGACTGAGAGTAGGAGAGTTTAATAAGGAAATGCAAAGCTCTGGAATTTTTTTCTTTTGATTCAGAAAAATCTAAACCTGTTGTTCCTCAGGGTATTACATAAAGCACATCTGTTAAATCAAGATTTTCCTAACGTAAATGGACATGGGCTCTCTTGACAATTTTACCGGTTTGAATTCCGTTGGGCTACTATACATATGCCTGGAGGGCTTGTCAATGAGTGAGTGTTATAAATCAAAATTTTAAAAATCACTTGTATTAGAACTATTATCTATGACCCATTAGAAATAATCCCCCAAATCTTCATCTAATCAAATGCAGTTTTGTTAACTACTACATTTCAGCTCTCTCTGTTCATTGTAATTCAAGGTTGTGCCTCTGCTGCCATTCGTAAATCACTTGTTAATCGCTCCTGCTTTATAATACCAGCCTAATCATTTGCTGTGTCTTGCTGTCAAAACATTCCAATCTGATTGGATGCAATTTCATTCTGCATGTGTGCATCTGTATCTAACCTATAGAATAGCAGAAATAATTGCCTACATCTGAGAAGTTTTTTCTCCAAACACCTGTACTAATTAAAACTGCAAATACATGAAAAATTATTGACGATAGTGTTCATCATTAAGAACCTCCTTTCATAGGCACAGCAAGCAAGATGTGGACTGTGTACAATGACTAGTCAAAGATGGATAAATAATGGAAGCTTTATTTGCTGTGCATTCCAAAGGATCCCATTTATGAGCCAGCTAAAACATGATTCATTGGATCCATCAGTGGTTCCCACACCAGTGTCAGACTGGCATGAAAGACCCACATTTCCAGGCCTTATGAAATGGTAGCCCTTTTAGTGCCCCAAACAAAAATGATTCCATACCACTTCCTATGTCGATGACATGCTTGCATTGATTTTTCTCTGATTGTTTTGCAACACGTAGAGCTTCTTCAGGTATTTGGATTATACTCACCAAACTGGTGCTCAATCCAAATGGCCTCCAGCACCCTGCACCAATAGCGATTAGAGCGACATCCTGAGGGACGTAAAAACTGAAATTGGCCGGGAGCGGTGGTTCACACCTGCAATCCCAGCACTTTGGGAGGCCGAAGCAGGTGTATCACGAGGTCAGGAGATCGAGACCATCCTGGCTAACATGGTGAAACCCCGTCTCTACTAAAAATACAAAAACTTAGCTGGGCGTGGTGGCGGGCGCCTGTAGTCCCAGCTACTCGGGAGGCTGAGGCAGGAGAATGGTGGGAACCCAGGAGGCGGAGCTTGTACTGAGCCGAGATCGCCCCACTGCACTCCAGCCTGGGCGACTGAGCAAGACTCTGTCTCAAAAACAAACAAACAAACAAAAAAAAAAACAAAACAAAAAAAACCCGGAAACCTCCACGTTATAGAGATTTAATTAATGATGTAGTTTTTTGGGTTTTTTTTTTTTCTGTTAGTTGATACTGAAACACAAATGATATAGTTTGGCTGATAAGTGTTTTCTTCCTGCTTTCTATTTTTATACTTATACTATCAGAGAAGGACACAGGAAGTCAATGACAGCCCGGCCTACATAGTTTGGAAAGCAAGACTGGAAATTAAGTTTCTGGCAGGAAACCACATGCATTTTGAAATCCTGTAATCCTGAATAGTATGCAACACAATTATCTCTTCTTCTTCTTCTTTCACCTCTGACATTAGTTAGTGTATTCTTTTAGTAGAGAAATAGGCTTTTTGTTTTTCTTTTGCATGTAGGGGCACATGAGGTATCCTTTATAAGGAAATGGACTGGTTAGCTGATACTGAAGTTATTTGTACTCTTCATTTACTTTTCCAGCAATTAAAGTCTGAGAAAAACTTATTTCTCCTTTTAATATTCCTCATATGGATATAGTATCAGATTTCATTAAATTATTTATCTAGAGTTTCCTTAGCCATGTCATAGATGCAAACTGGGAACCAATTCTTTACAAATAAAAATGAGCCTATATACTTTACTGCTTCTGATATTGAAATACACTAGAAGTACTGAAAAAAGATGTTTGCCTATCTAGGGGAGTAGTGTTATGTCATTGCAGAGAATAACTTCAAATGTATCACAGTATTTCTGCAGGAAAACTGGATTTCTCCTTGATGAGTGGCTTGGTGCCAAGGACCCAGATTAAAAGTACAAAATACACAATATCTTCTCTGTAACTGTTTTCTATGTACGTTACAGAGGAACCAAATTAGTGACAATGTGTATCATGTATCTGCTTTATGTGGATAAATATAGTGTATGACACACGAAAGGCCACTGAGCACAAGCCCTAGTGTTGTGGGCTGAAGAAAAGGAAGGCAGATCTTAGTCTAACCAGGTTCAGAGAATCACTTCACAAATTAAAAATACACATCAGTTATGGGATGGTCCTGTTTACTGATGCTCAGAGACACCAAATGCAGCACAGACTGCATATAGGAAGGGTTAAATGACCAAATATTTCTGCAGGTCTCTTATGAATGCTCTTTCATGAAGTTTTACAAGGAAGAAATTCAAGAGGGTAAGAATAGAAATAGGAACATTTGCTAATTCACATGTTCTTTCATTTCCTTGCACTTATTGAGTCTTCCTATATGTCTGGTGCAAAGACTGATGCGTATAACATCATCACTAGCATAGAACTCAGAGCCAAATGAATTCACTTTCTTCAAGTCACTATGATAAAATGTGATAAATGTGATATTTTAAAAGTGTATCTAAAGTGCTATGGAAACAAAGGCAAGTAATTCACCATGTTTATTATTGGAGAGTGGGGGGAATGTGCCCGCTAGCATCCCCTATTCCTCTTTCCTGCTATATCTTTTAGAGCAACCATTATCTCTTGATATGGTATATATTTAGTTGTTTATTGACAATTTGTTTTTTTTGCAGTATGCACTGCCCTGCCCAAATATGATACAGAACCTGTAAAAACAGGAACTTTTCTTTCTTCTTTGCCTCTTTCTTTCTTTCTTTCTTTCTTTCTTATAGACCCTGTAAAAACAGGAACTTTTCTTCTTTCTTTTTTCTTTTCTCCTTCCTTCCTTCCTTCCTTCCTTCCTTCCTTCCTTCCTTCCTTCCTTCCTTCCTTCCTTCCTTCCTTCCTTCCTTCCTTCCTTCCTTCTTTTCTTCCAGAAAAAGTCTTGCTCTGTCGTCCCCAGGCTGAAGTGCAGTGTCATAATCAGGGCTTACTACAGCCTCAACCTCCCAGGCTCAAACAATACTTCTGCCTCAGCCTTCCGAGTAGCTGGAACTATAGGCATGTGCCACCACATCCGGCTAATTTTTATTTTTTTAAATTTTTTTGTAGAGACAGGGTCTCACTATGTTGCCCAGGCTGGCCTTGAACTACTGGGCTCAAACAATCCTCCTGCCTTGGCCTCCCAAAGTGTTGGAATTACAGACGTCTTTTCAATTCTATTCACAGCTTATATCCTAGTGCCCAAGACAATGGTTGACATAGAGTAGTTGCTAATTAAGTATCTGTGGAATGAATGAAAGGAATACATGTTAGACTGCATGAGATGCTGGAGATACAATGGTGAATAATACCCACAGTAACCCCGACCTTAAGCAGCTTATGTTCTAAGGGGAGAGATAGATAATATTCAATATACAAGTAAATGTGAAGGTTTCACACACTGATGAGTGCTAAGAACATAACCACTGTGCGTAAGTCATATAGAGTGAAGAGCGATGTTGCTTAACAAGGGAGCCAGGAAAGGCCTCTCTGAGAAAGTGACATTTGAATTGAAACTGAGGTCGTGAGAAGGAGGAAGCCATGTGAAGAGACAGAGAAAGAAGGAGCCAGTCATGGGCTATTATGGTTTAAATGTATCTCCTTCAAAATTCAAGTGTTAAAACTTAAGAGCCAATGTGATAATAGTAAGAGGTGGAGCGTTTCAGAAGTGATTGGGTTGTGAGGGCTCCTCTCCTTGTAAATGAGATCAAAGCCCTTATAAAAGAGGCATTATGAAGGATTTGGCTTTCTTGTCCTTCCCCCTTTCACCATGTGAAGACCCAGTGTTCCTCATCCTCTGGGGGATGCAGCAACGACGCACCATCTTGGAAGCAGAGAGCAGCCCTCACCAGACACCAGACCTGCCAGCACCTTAGTCTTGGACCGACCGGTTTCCAGAACTGTAAGAGATAAATTTTTGTTCTTTATTATTATGAATAATCCAGTCTCAGGTATTTTATGATAGTGGCACAAACGAACTGAGACTCAGGCCCTCAGAGCTTGGTGTTTTGCCAAAGAAGGCTGTGTGCCTCGAATGAATGGGTGGAGCAAGAAGTGAAAAGGTGGGAGGTGTCATATCACATAGGGCCTTGCAGGACAAGGTAGGGACCTTGGATTTTATTGTGGTCCCAAAGGGAAGCCACTAGAATATTTTAAGCAGAGAAGTGACATGATCTGATTTATGTTTTAGAAGGTGCTTTGCACACTTGCTTGCAGTTAATGTGCAGAAGGTGGTCTATGGAAAAGAGTCAGAGAGGCCTCTTTGAGGAGTCTATTATAGAGGCATAGAAAAAATACAGTCTTAGATGAGGCTAAGGTTGTAGCAATGAGGATGGCAAGAAGTGCTTGGAGTTCAGATATATTAGGCAGGTAGAACTTATAGGTCTTAATGATAGATAATGAGGAAATTGAACAATCCAGCTGGTGAGTCAGTAGCAGAAGGTGATTTGCTTTAGTTGAGCAGAAAATATGAACAGATTTGCATTAGTTACGTAGAAAAATAACTAGAATGTTATAAGACATGAGAAAGGGTGATGAGCTTCCCAAAGTCTGTTCTTTAGAAGTCTGAGTCAATGAGATAGTGAAGAGGACTGATCTAGAGATTACCAGTAAAAAAGGCACTGGTATTTGATCATTGATGAGGCAGGCAGGGCAGAATGGAGGAGAAAAAGACAGTGCTAGTAGCCTGCAGTTGAGAGTGAAAAAAAAATAGCTTTGGAAAGAATAAAGCTTAGAAATGTTACAGGAAATTGGTAGCATACTGATTGTGCCAAGATACTGCCAAAAAACCAGCTCCATTTATCAAATGCAGAGAAAAATCATTGAACCTAAGTGGAGCATCGTGCAAATATCACAGCCAACATTTTCCCACAATTTCCCACGTTTTAGCTACTTGTTTTTATACTACATACACAATACTTTTTTTTTTTTTTTTAAAGGATTGGTTGTAAAGGATGAGGCAAAGGAAAAAAACCTGAATTTGATTTCAAATTTGTTTTCAAATTAGTGAGGCCGCACTACAGTGCTGCCAGATATGATCCTGGAAAACCAAAGAGAGAAAAAGAAAAAGAGATGAAGACAGTTGACCCTCCATATCTTTGGGTTCCACATTCCTGGATTCAACCAACCTCATATAAAAAATATTTGGAAAAAAAACCCAAGCAACAAAAATAACAACGCAATAATACAAGTAAAAAACAATGCAGGATAATAACTATTTATATAACATTTACATCGCATTAGGTATTATAAGTAATCTAGAGGTGATGTAAAATATATAGGAGGATGTGTGTAGGTTATATGCAAATTCTATGTCATTTTACATAAAGGACTGCAGCATCCCAGAATTGTGGTATCTGAGGAGGGTCCTGCAATCAATCCCCCATAGATACCCACTGTAGAGTTATCTGAGCCAATGAAAGAAAGATGGCTAATTAAAATCCTTGGACCTTTGGTTTAGAAAATGTTTTCATGTTTACATTAAATACAAGAGGGTGTGGCGTTTTGGGAAATCCATTTAACTATAATGAATTAGTAGAGTCAGACTTAAAGATGCTGGGAAGCGACTTCATTTCTCATCATCCAGTCTGTACCAGGAATAGATCACTTTCTTTTGATTCTTCTGGAAGGATGACCTTTCTTGAGCCGCCCCAGGAGTATTATGGGAAGACGCTACGCATTTGTGTTTAATATCATGAAAAATAAGCAGAAGGAGTTGAGATGTCAACAAAGCTATAATTAAATGCGTTCATTTATTCATTTGACACATTTGAGTTATAGTCAAGTCTGAAAATGTGTGATAGATATCCAAACCTCCTTGAGGTCAGGGACCATATCAATGCATCTTAGCACTAGAAAGTGCTAGGAACACGTGTGAATGAAATGATTAAGGGCCTAGTGAAGGGAAAGGTTACTGTGGCTGCAATGGTTAGAGAAGCCTCATGGGCAAAGTGTAATTTTAACTTTTTGTTCAACAGAAAGATAGTCTATATAAAAACTAAAGGAGGGAAGAGTTACAACTATTAAAAAGTTTGTAAGTTAGATTTGCCTCCTAACCCAAATGTGGACAGAATGACTTTAAACAATTGATTCATTTATTTATTCGACAATTCATTTAGTACCCAGTCTGTTCTAGGCATTGTGCCACACCCTGAGCATGGATTGTACAATAAAATATACACAGTCTCTGCCCTCGTGAAGCTTATAGTCTAGTAGGGAAGACAGACTAGAAACAAATAAATAGGTAAGTAACTGAATTTGAATTTAAAACCAAAATCACAACCAAAAAGGAAACCTAGGTTGCTCTAATAGAAAATATTGCAGAAGCTGGGTGCAGTGGCTCATGCCTGTAATTCCAATACTTTGGGAGGCTGTGATGGGCAGATCGCCTGAGGTCAGGAGTTTGAGACCAACCTGGCCAACATAGTGAAACCCCATCTCTACTAAAAATACAAAAAATTAGCCAGGCGTTGGGGCAGGCGCCTGTAATCCCAGCTACTCGAAAGGCTGAGGCAGGAGAATCTCTTGAACGTGGAAGGTGGAGGTTGCAGTAAGCCAAGATCCTGCCGCTGCACTCCAGCCTGGAGACAGAGTGAGAATCCGTCTCAAAAAATAAATAAATAAATAAAATTAAATTTAAATTAAATTGCAGAGATGACTGCTAATCAGGGACATCCTTTCTGGGGAATGACATTGAATTTGGATGAGAAGCAACCGAACATCCTAAGAGCAGAGAATTTGACAAGGAGAGGAGAGTGTGGAAGTAGTTGATGTTCCAGGCAGAGAGAACAGCATGCAAAAGCACAAGACAGAAAATATTTTGGCTTTTGGGGAACCGAATAGAAGACTTTCAGCCCAATCTTTGAGGCTTGACTTTGAATAAAAATGGGATACCTGAGTGGAGATCTAGAATAAGGAGGAAATTAACAGCCTGAAAGGGGGTGAAATGTCACTGGTAATATTCATTCTTTTGATAAATATGTATTCAGTCAGTCATTATTCTGGGCATTGCGGGGATGGTAGTCAGGAGCTTACATTTTAGAAGGGGAAGATAAACCAGAAAACAAGTAACTCAATATATAATTTAATTTCAGATCATAATAGGTGCTATGAAGATGACACAATATCATGGGAATGACGGTGACTATTTTAAGTAGAAAAGTCAGAAAAGACTCTCAAGGAGGAGACACCAGTTGAGTAGCCTCGAGCAAGAGCATCTCAGGCAGAGCATGTGCAAAGGTCTTGAGATCTGCTGTTGTGTGCAGCTTTTTCTAGTGTCACCAAGGCTGGCGATATTCTCAAGGTCCCCTGTCTCGCATCACACAAGCATACCTCACCCTATGTATCCAAAGGCACACACTACATCTGGGAAGCCAAGGTTGTCTCTGGCCCACGCTGCACCTCTTCTCTCTCCTCAACTCTTGCCTCTTTTTTTTCCTGTTGCCCTATACAATTTATCTTCCTATCCAGCTACACAGACAGTAGCACTTTCTCCATCTTCAGGTGAGTATGGTAAAGTGCTGTGGGCTGTAAGTGGGAGGAACCCCCAACAGTTAAGAGCAGGAACCATGTGTGGACAAGATGTCATAGCAGGAAATGGGTGTAGCATAGTTCACTGCCAAGCCCGAGATTCAGTTCAACCACCTGTCCACCAGTTTCCTGCTGTGGGGGCTCCGAGCCAGGTGCTCGTATCTTCCTCAACGTATGCGTGGATGTTAAAGCTGAGAATCTGAGCTCTAAATTTGGAAGCAGATGCATGGGTATCTATGTATAAGATAAGATAAAATGAAGAATTAAACTCTCAAATTCAACCCTGAATTTTATCAAGTTGCTGTTAAAGATGAAATGAGATGTTATCAAGTTGCTATTTAATATGAAGCTATATAAAATATACATATATTTTTGTTATCAAATATACATGTATTTATTATACAAGAATTAGATGCAACAAACACTGAGCACTGATTCTATACCAAGTAATCTGCTTGGAAAACAGATTTAACTCTTATATTGGTCCTTCCCAATAAGTCTAATTTTCCCCATTTTGCCAGCAGGGGGTGAAGGAACAGTTTGACATACTGATCACATACCTGAAAGTGGCCAAGGAAGGCCTTTGACCACAAATGCTGGGGTCATCCCACGAGATACGGTTTGCCTTCTCAGCACACGACAGCACGCTTGGACGCAGCCTGGTGAGCAGTCAAGAGCAGCAGTGGTTACGCCTAGGGAAGAGCATGAGTTAGAACATTACTTCTTTCCAGCCATGGGAGCTTGGGCCAGTGACCTCACCTTCCCAAGCCTCAGTATCCTGATCTCTAAAAATGAGAATAATCATACAATGGGCCTCAACGACTTGCTAAAGGATTGAATGAGCTTCTTATGTCATGCCTGGCATCTCAGAGGAGAGCACTTAGCCCTTTAGTTGCTCTTTTTAAGCTCGGGCACATTCAGTCACTCATCGTATCCTCCCAGATTGGAAGGGCTGAGCACAAGAGGAACTCCCCAAGACAGGTGCTCCTGGTCTGTAGCCCTCTTTATGGAGAGCTAGTGCACCCAATACCTCAGTAAGACAAATAATCCCTACCACCCAGCCTCTTGTCTGGCACCGGAGCAGAATTGTCAGGGAGCGTGAGTAAGCAGCCGGTAAGAACCCTCACTGTCTCCAGGCATATACACACCTGAAATCTCTTATCAGAGAACATTGAGGTTTATTGCAACTGAAGGGACTTGTGTTGGTATCAGAACGCTCCCTTTTTAACATAATCACTTCCCTCTTGTACCTTCTAGATGTCTAAGTAGGAAGATCTTCATAAATATTTCGCACACCATGTTAGAACCTTTAAATCTGTTTGAACTGGATTCTTGTTAGGAAGAAATTCATTTCTAATTTAATTTTAATTTTTTTGGCATGTTTACTCCATCAAACAATTATCCTGCCTAACAAATTATGTAAAAAAAAAAAAGTTAAAAATAAGGGATTCACATGAACTTTGAAGTTAGAAAATAAATCAGAGAAGAATAAAAAGGGGAATGAATTGTTCTAAGCATATCAGAAAGGCTTTATGTATTCAGAACCTCATTTACTTTTCTCCAAATCAATATGCAGTGCTCAGCACAGAGAACTATCAGAGAACTATTGAATATAAAGCACAGAAGATAACAGCAGTGATTACAACATGCAATTGTGCAGCTGTGATATCATCCCCTCCCCCTCCACTGCGTCCTCTCCATCAGATTGGTTGCTATGTTAATATTTTAGGCTTAAAGGACCAGAATTAATTCGTTCAGTCTTATCTCTGATGCGTTGGTTTTCTGTCAAAAATTCCTGACAGAATGAACAGCCAAAATGAATTGGGATAATTAGAGACAGAGTCATGCAGCCCATCATGCCGTCCTTGGAATTACTGGGCACACCATCATCTCTTGCTTGGATTCAGGATCTTGGTGTGAGGTGATCCCTCTTCCCTATTCCACAGAGCGACAATTTTGAGCTCTAAATAGACCACCCCATGATTGTTTTCTATGAATAATGAATATGGAGTATGATCTTCCTCTGTTTTGATGAACAACTACTACTACAACAATCAGACGAAATCTAGCAGGCAGCTGGAGGAGGTGTTGCAAAGCCCCTAAAAGTGACAAAGTTTAAGTTAAAGGTGTATAGGCTGACTATTTTTTTACTGCTTCTTATTTTGCATGATAATGAAGTAGTTTTCTATTATTAGAGAGGTCCTGTGATGCAGGTAAGATCCTCCAGAGGATGTTCCAGTTCATTTGACCTTACAGTTAAATAGAGAAGTGTTTGGGGCAAGACGACAGAAACACAGAAAACTGACAGCTGGAATGAGAACGTGAAGTTTACAGCTTTTTCATACCTAGTCCCATCTCTGCCCCTCCCCCAGTCCATCCTCTCAGATGTTTTCTTTCTTAAATAGGAATGTGGAGGAAGGGAGGAGGGAAAGAATTATACAAGTGTCTGGCTGCCAATAAAGACAGCACCCACTTCATGGTCAGAAATGATTCATCTTTATGACCATTCTTATCACCATTTACTTAGGAACAGCTGAGAATTCAGTCATGTGGCAGTCAGCAACTATAATCTTTCTAATCCAGATTTTCTACTTCTGCCTTTTAATCCCTGGTTGGTTACTCCAATCTAGATTTCTTCCCTCTAAGAAATTTGCTAAAGTCTCCAAAAGGTTTTTGGAGGGAGAAAGTGCTACGAAAGATCATTCTGGAATTTCAGGTATGACCGCTGTGTAGACGAGGGTGTTTTTGGACTTGGGTAGGCCACCCAATGGAACAATTAACTGTACCTCAAGGACAGCTTTCTGAGTTTGACTAGGAGGCCAGTAGTTAGGTATCAGCAGGATCTTGGAAGAGGTGGTAAACTGGAGGAGGAGGAAGGTGAGGAGCAGATGAAATTGAAGAAATGAGATATCTCCCTTGATTATTTCTTCATAAGTCAGCAGAAGTTGATTAGCAAGGAGGGAGGGAAATATTTGGTATGTTATTAACAAAGCTGGTGTAATAAATTATGAAACAGGCTGTGGCAAAAGGCCTGTGAAATACACCATGTACCCTTATCAAGATGGCTTCCCTTTGCCCTAGGAAATTGCTTATGATTAAGATGTTGGGTAATACCTGTGTTTTACAGCACTCATTACAGATTTGCAAATGCCTCATCACTGTCACTAGGCACCAAACCTCATCTTCTCTGATTTGCAGCTTTAGTGGCAGTGACCGACATAAATAATTAAATAATTAAATATGCACATAAATCTTTTCTCCAATCACTTGTCTAAAATTTTCACTTTTCTAAAGAGTAGATTAATTTTTAATGTTATTAAATTAGTTAGAATAAAACCTAAGAATAGGCACATTTGAACATTTGAAAGAATGATCTTGCTTTCATTATAAGAGTGACATCTAAGCCCCCCTGCTACACCCACCTCATTCAGTTGTTACTAAAACTTTAAAGGGAAAATAATTCACTAAATTAAAGGACTAAGTATCGAAAAGTATTAGTTGAATTGTTGGCTAATATGACCAACTAAACTTAATCAGAAATATGGTAAAAAATAGCATATACTTTCCAACTCTTGGTTATCCACAGAAAGGAAAGGGAGGTAAGATATAGCTAATATTGTAATATTTGCATGATTCTAAAAATTTTTATTGGATAAAAAAATACATTATATACATTTTCACAGCAGGAATTAGAGGTTGAGTCAGACGTGAATGAAAGTTCTCATTCCAGTCCTTTTCACTTACTAAGATAACTTTTAATTGTAGGACCACCAGCCTACTATAGCCTCTTAGCTTGGCTCTGGGAAAAAGTCATGAACAGTGTGTCTATGTGAGTGTGTGTGTATGTGTGAGAGAGAGAGAGAAAAAGAGAGAGGGAGATCACTTGGAATCATTTTGAAATATAATTTCCCCATACTATTTCCTATGGTAATGACATGTAACATTGTATAATGGTGAACAATGAATTTATTTTATTAAGTGTGGTTTAAAGTGTTTCAACTAATAGCAACAACCATTGCAAAGAAGATAATGTTTCGATTCTGGTCCTCCTTAATACCCATCTTAAAAGTGTTTTCTTTTAGAAACATTTAAGAATATTTTCTTTGTCTAGAACTGTGGCACCAGTATCAATACAATGGTGGGTTCTTTGATCTTTTTTGTTTATTAATAAAAAAAAAAAGAAACTGGTAAGAATGATATAGATATTATCAAGTACACATTACTAGAGCAATATTGAATTTCTGTATAAAGAAATTTAAGTATGTAATAATAGGCCACTCATTTTATAAAACACTAAATTCTATAAAATTATAGTCAAGAGGATTTGATTAATCCACTAAGTTTTGTTCAAATGGAATTTGACTAGATCTTACTTAGGAAAACTGACTTCTACTGAGACCAAATTGCTGCCAACGGAATCATTGTGTGTTCGAAGTATGAGAATCTCCCAGGTGGGACTCAGGATGGCAACACAGGCATCTAGAAGCAATTTAAGAGGTGATTAAAGCCCCAGGGCATGGCGAAGTAAAAGAAAACAAATAACAAAGCAATGGCTGCATAGCACGTGTTGTTGTTAAGCCCATCAAAGGTAATTATGAAAAATATCCGAGACATGGGATTGATGATCTTAGGATTAATACTTTTTGTAAAACATCTTTAAAATATCTGTTTTAAAATGTGTGGATATAGATCTATCAGGGATCTCTCTTTTTAAAATAAAGGGAGACACAATGAAAAGTTTGGAGATCAGTCGTTCAAAAAGTTTAAAATTAAAGTTATTTAACCTTTAATAACGGTGTCTAAAAGCACACCTTTGCCTCTCCCAATGCAGCAAACGTTGAAGGAAAAACAAAAAAAGTCCTAAAGAATGAAAAAGAAACTTGAAACAAAGAATATCATTGACAATTTGGTGTACAATGTCATTCACAATGGTCTTATTGATACGACTTCTGGAGCTAATTTTTTTCATGTGTGAGCATTTACCATTTTATGTTTAGGTTTATATCAATTTTTCAAATTGCCTTTAAACTGTTAAGCCTGTAAAAAAAAAAAAATTAATTCTAAAGGAAAATAAAATTATCATGCAGGTCATTTAGCTTAAGATAAAAGTCATTTCATTGTATGCCCCAAGTCTTACTCAAAGAAAGTCTGTGAGTTCTTTTAAAGGCTCAGGAATAGAATCCCAACTACGTAGTGGGAACTCTTACTGTAATTTTAACTACCTGTGTTCAATAGTCATGGTGATTTTGATTTGCTTTTCTTTTACTAATTTTTTGTGCCTGTTCTGTGGTTTCCATGGTGAATTCCTGTAATACAGGTAGACTAATCCTATCTTCCTTTGAGTCAAACAGTTCCAGAGGTGATGTATCACAGTGGGCCCTGTGAAATCCAATCAAAGCTGGGAGAGGCTAGTTTTAGTTTCAGAAAAGAAATTTACTCGCAGACAATATATAAGCTTCCAATAATCAGAAAGGAAAATCAGGTTAAAAGATTTAATGAGGTTTTATCTTCATAATTAGTCACATCATTTTATTAAAAGGAAAAAAAGAAAAGCAGGCTTCAATGAGCCTTCTGTACCATAATAACAGATTTGCATGGTGTGTTGCAGTTTACAAAACTTTCTTACATCTAATTGCATTTTAATTTATATGGTGTCTGCTTACTTTTCTGTCAGATTTTAGAACTCTGTTGTGATCACTCATAATCTGAAACTTGAAGCTATAAAGATGGCTAGGGCAATAGCAGATACATTGCCTTGAATAAAATATAACAGAGAATGATAAAGACAGCCCCAGAAGATGCTTGTTCATACATGATTCCATCTCTAGCATGATCTCAGAGCTGGGGCTTCAGAGATAACATCAATGTGAGACGCTACTGGACTTAATTTGATTTTTTAAATTGTTATTCAAAATCACTTCCTAGGAGACAGTATTATTATTTAAGTTTAGTTTTTAAAACCGTTTCGTCTCCACCACTATTGCTTTTAAGCTTTTTTAAATTGAATTCTTACAGAAAAGCCTCTTTGCAGTCAACATCCACAGAAAAGAAATAGAAGCAATTGATCTACAAGGACCTGCCTTTGAAACATTGATACATTAAGGTAAAATCAAATGCTTCACATTGTGAAAATAGCTAATGCTCTTATTTGTGAAATTCAAATAAGCATTTCCTCATCATTTGCATAGATCCAGTTTCGCTTCCTAATTTCCATACTGCCACCTGGATGCATTCAGGCTGTTCTGTGACACAGTTGAACTAGTTTGGAAGGTTCCTCCTTTGTCTCTGGGCTCCTTTTCTTTTATTCCCCTAGGACTCTTTGCTGCAAATGATTTGATCTGAAGCTATGTCTGAACAAAAATAGACAAATGGAGAACTGAGGCAATTATACTATTAATTCAAGCAGGAAAAAAAGCACTTTGCCTGAGTTATCTGGCATTTCCTGGCAAACATCTCTTTCTGTCTCAATGATCTAGAAGATTGCCTAACTTCTTTTCTTCAGGGGTGTAGATGTGGCCTATGTCACATGGCTCTCATTGCCTCATTTCCTGCTGCTTCAGACTGTGTCTATTCTAGGAAGGCTGACACATGATGAGAAGATTCAGTGGTTCTGAGGTACAGTACTTAAGATAACCCTGTGAAGGCTGAGATTGGTATTTGAAATTCACAACTGATCGTGGAGTCTGGTGCAGCAGTCGTGGTAAGCTGGATATATATATAGTTTTTTGTTTTTTTTTTTTTTTTTTTGAGACAGAGTCTCCTTCTGTTGCCCAGGCTGGAGTGCAGTGGCACAATCTCAGCCCACTGCAACCTCTGCCTCTGGGTTCAAGCAATTCCCTTGCCTCAGCCTCACAAGTAGCTGGGATTACAGGCGTGAGCCACCGCACCAGGCTAGTTTTTGTATTTTTAGTAGAGACAGGGTTTCACCATGTTGGCCAGGCTGGTCTCGAACTCCTGACCCCAGGTGATCCACCTGCCTTGGCCCCCAAAAGTGTTGGGATTAACAGGTGTTAGCCACCGCACCTGGCCTGGACCAATACTTTTATTCATTCATTTACTCACTGAGTGCCTCTTCTGTGCTAGGTCTTGGAGACACAAAGATGACAATGTCTTGGCACTTGTACTAGCAGTTTAATACACATTAAGAAGTAGTTACAACACCATACAATAAGTTTGAACAATGATTCCATTGTAGGCAAAAGCATATACCCTCTAAAAGATTTAAAGTAATAGAAGCAGAGCCACACCGGCAATTCTCCACGAATGTACTTCTTCTGCTTATCTCGTTAGCTTTTCCCCTACAATCCCTTAAAAATGACATAAGCCAGTTTCACTGGAGATTCATTCACTATCTCTTAAGGATACTCAGTTTCTGAGAGTTCTGGGGTAGACACTTTCAACAGACCAGGGTTTGGCAGAGGTTTGTCATGCCTTTCTGCCAAGGGCTCACCCTGGCAGATGGCAACAGCTGTTTGTGATTCAGTCAAGAAAGTGCAGGAGGAGCCCTGCAAAAATGTCCTTTTTATTACACCACTGACTTCTTTCCTGAGAGTGGTTTTTCACTGTATCAGTGCGTAATTGTTTTTGCTAATGCATTTACTCCAATCATACAAAAATCTAATTACTCTATGTAATGAATCATTAACAATTTCCTTAAATTCATTTCAGTGTTTGCATGCTGGTATTCAATTTATGCTAATAAACCTAAAATATTCATGTCTTTAAGTCTGAGATTGCAGACTATGCTGCTAAAAAATTTGTTTTACTAAATGTACATTTTAAATTTGCATTTTATAAAATACTGAGGTGTAAACTCTGCAAGATTATTCTGAAATACACAGCATTCAAATGTTCTATTTACTTTTTAAGCAGAGTTCTTTTTATCTCCTTCACACTGAGAATTCACTTAGCTACAACAAAATGACACGTGGTCCTGTTTAACTTAAGTGCATTAACTGGTGTTTGGTAATGAAAGAAGATCAAAAGTGACTGATGTCAAACTTTCACTTTGATTTATTCACATTGAGATTCAGCCTTTGATTCATTTGCTGAAATAGATATTAGGAATATGTACCTTATTTTTATTACTAATGAGTACCTTATTTTATTATTTTAATCAAGGAAGAGGAAATTAAACCTTGAATTCTAGCCATAAAAATATATCACTATAAAATCAGAGTTTTTTTTTACAGTACTGCCATTATTATTATTACCTTATTATTACACACATACTATGTGCTAAGTGTCCATTTACTCTGATAACTGCTTAATGTTCACCAATTCATTTAGTCATCTTCCAAAGCCTATGAGGTCAGTATTATTATTATCCTCATTTTATAGATAAGAAAAAGATTTAGAGGGCCAGGCACAGCGGCTCACACCTGTAATCCCAGCACTTTGAGAGGCCGAGGTGGGCGGATCACCTGAGGTCAGGAGTTCAAGACCAACTGGTGAAACCCTGTTTCTACTAAAAATACAAAAATTAGCCAGGTGTGGTGGTGCACATCTGTCATCCCAGCTACTTGGGAGGCTGAGGCAGGAGAATAGCTTGAACCCGGGAAGCAGAGGTTGCAGTGAGCCGAGATGGCACCACTGCACTCCAGCCTGGGCAAAAGAGCAAGACTACGTCTCAAAAAAAAAAAAAAAAAAGAAAAGAAAAGAAAAAAAGAAACAGATTTAGAGAAGTAAAGCAACTTGCTCATGGTTACACAGCGTTGCGCAGCGGTTCTCAACTTGGTGTGATTTTTGCCTCCCTAGGGACACTTGGCCATGTCTAGAGACATTTTTTCTTGTCACAACTGGACAGGGGGCAGCTGGCATTTAGTCGGGAAAGTCCAGGGGTGCTGGTTAACATCCTACAAGACACATGCTAGCCCCCATGACAAATAATTATCTAGTCCAAAATGCCAGTAGTGTTGTGGTGGAGAAACCTTGGTGTAGCAGCTGTGTGTGATGCCCATGTCACAGCTTCTTGGGCTACTGATTTCTGAGCAGCTGTTTTGGGCAGCTGTGATGGACAGCTGTGGTGACAGTGGCATGCAATTACTAGTGTCTCACTCCCAATACATGTGGTAGTTGCTCTTTGCTTTTTGCCTTGGGGCTTTCTCTGAAACACCTGTGCAGGTGTAAGTTGGGATTGTGCCATTGTTATCACCTGGGGGGAACCTTCAACCAGGGTTCAACCTCCCTGTTATTGGATGGGACCATTCCGAGGGCATTCTTCACAATTCCTCTGTGTGTCCCAAGAGAGACTGAGTCTCAGTTGCCTACAATGGTAACTGGCTGGTACAGCAGACCCTTATTCACCCTGCCTTCTCCCACTGCTTGAGGGTTGCCTAGAGTTGTTAACACCTCTGCAATTTCAGGCTGTGTTGTTACTGAGCTTTAAAGAAAGCTTTGTGGCAGAGAAACGGAGACATCATCACATGAGCTTGAGGTGGGATTCTGGTAACTACACTGCAGACTTTGAACTGTCTGCAACAGCTGGCTGAAATCAATAACACACTTTATCAGTTTTTATCACTTCCTTGTCTTACTCCTCATATTCTTTTTCCTAGCCTTGCCTCCCTAATAAACTACCTGTACCCAAGTCTTTATTTTAAGCTGTGCTTTCAAGGGAACTCAAACCAAGACCTTAAGCTAGTAAGTCTGCTATATCATATTGCAAATCCAATGAAACAGAACCAAAAGATGAGTTTCAGTCCATTCTCATCCTTTGGCTGAGGATTCCCTCTACAGTGTAAGTTCCATACTTAATGATTTCATATTGCTTTATCAGGACTCTAAATTCTCTCACCTCTTTATCTTTTTCCAAACCCAATTATACATCTTTAATGATCAAATCATTCTTTTTTTATTTTCTTATGCAGGAGCCATACTGGATTGTGAAAGGGACTCAGTTGACCTGGCCTATTGCAGATTTATGCTGAGAATTTCAATTCAGTCTTTGCTGCTCTTTGGAAATCTTTCATGAATCTTTTAATAACTTCCTTATATACATCTTGTTCCCTTAAAGCCCCAAACTTGGCTTTGTCAGCTCTCTTTCTTCATAATCTTTAGGTAACATTTGATATCTTCATCATGAATTTTTTTTTTCCTTTCAACTTCTGTGATTATATCACATTTACTAGTCCTTCGATCTCTCTCTGACAGCTCTTTGTTTTCTTTAATCTCCTAACATCTGATTTTCCTCCTTCCTCCCATCTGAGGCTAGGACTCATCATGGGTCCTTTTTCTATAACCACTCTCTGGGGAGCTCATTCACTTCCATATGGATGACATCTAAATTTCTGTTTCCAGCTCTGAGATATCCCTTAGGGCTCAGGGTCATTCTTCACTGCCTATCCAACTACTAATAAGGAAGCCACAGTATCTTTGAGTAGCATTTTGCAGTTTAATACTATCTCTCTAAAAATGGAGTTAAATTCATCTCTGACCCTCAAACTGGTCTCTCTTACGTGTCATACCACTGAATAATTAGAAACGAGGAATCATCTTAAATTCTGTTCTCTTCTTCATTGCATTGTTGGCTGCACACCCAGCATCTCTTACCACGTTCCTCATCTCTTAAACTCCAATCTTGGTACAGTATCCAAATCCTCCCCTAGGCAGCCCATGTGACTTAGAGGTCAAACTTTCTCCCAAGCCCAAGAAGTCACTAGAACGGTCCAAGGAGAATCCTCTTTCCTCGTGCCACATTGCTTTAGCAATTGGCATGCAAACCAGTTTATGTCCTTGAGATGCAAGAAAAGATTTGTTAGTGAGTCTAGGGAAATTCTTTATTGCTCTTCTGAAAGAGATTTCAGGAGTAATTCTCTCTCTATGCTTTTTCTTGCTTTTTCTCAGGATATGTTCATGTGTGGATGTGATGGAACTGAGGTCACTAGGTTCATGCTACCTAGAGCATGAGGCTGACAAATAGAGAAGCACTGAGTCAAATGAATCTTGGAAAAATGGAGCTAGAAGAAAACCGGAGTAAGCCTGTCTCTGAAAGGGCACTACCTTTGGATATCCAGCAGTGGGACCCAGTATTTTTTCTTGTTGTTTAATCTCATTTCTGTTACTTGCAGCCAAAGGCTCTTAATGAGAAAATGGCTCTACCTTGTTTTCTGAAAGTTGCCTCAGTCGTTCCACCCTTCCCTATTACAACACTCATCTCTTTAATTCACATCCAATAACTGATGTTTTCTTAACTAATCTACATCCTCTCATTCTCTCCTCCTTCTAATTCACCTTTCATACTGTTGCCAGGTGACTTTTCCTAAAAGACAACTTTCATGATGTCATTCTACTTCAAAAATTCCTATAATCGTTTATTTTTGCTTTTAGTCCAAACTCCTCAGATATGTTTTTAAGGCTTTTCATAATTGAATTTCTTTTATACACCTAAGATGATTTCTCTGTGTTCCCAAATGTACAATTGACAGTCCTTCCTCCTGATGTTCTCTCAAGTAAGAAATGTTTCCTCTATGTAAATTCAGTATAGCTTTTAGTCTCTATTCAAGTTCTACCTTTATTCATAAACTTCTCCTGAATAGAGTCAGCCTACATCCATTTAAACAGTCTTCATTAGGTGCACATTATGTGCCAGGTACTCAACAAGGCAGTGGAACTATGAAGACAGATAATCACAGTCCCTCTTGCCTCTGGGAGCAAGCAGTTGAATGCAATGCTTTTTAAAGTTTTAAGTAATGTGGTCATGCAAAATCTTATAGATACAAATTTGAATTTATAGAGTTTAATTACCAAGCTAGTGAGACTTAATGTTGCAGTTAATAAAAAGTTTGAAATCAAGGTATATAGGTAAGTATAGTGGTCTTATATTTAGCCTCAAAATGAAATTTATGTCATATTTTATTATGGTTACTTAATATTTTAAAAGACTATGATTCATCGGGCGCAGTGGCTCACGCCTGTAATGCCAGCACTTTGGGATGCTGAGGTGGGCAGATCACGAGGTCAGCAGTTCGAGACCAGCCTGACTAACATGGCGAAACCCCGTCTCTACTAAAAATATAAAAATTAGCTGGGTAGACATGGTGGCGGCACCATATATCCAACATTATGGTACAATCATTTGTTGCCTAACATCTCAGTCAACCATGGACTCCATATACAAGGATGGTCCCATAAAAGTATAATACTGTAACTTTGCTATATCTTTTCAATGCCTGTAATCCCAGCTACTGAGGAGGCTGAGGCAGGAGAATTGCTTGAACCCACAAGGCAGAGGTTGCAGTGAGCTGAGATCGTGCCACTGCACTCCAGTCTGGGCGACAGAGCCAGATTCTTTCTCAAAAAAATAAATAAATAAAATAGACTATGATTCATATAGTCAAATAGTTGTAAATATTAACAATTTTTAGCAGCTCACCTTTCAATCTCAGAATTTTTTTTCTTTCTTTTTTTTTTTTTTTTTTTTGAAACAGAGTCTTGCTCTGTCACCCAGGTTGGATTTCAGCTCACTGCAACCTCCGCCTCCTGGGTTCAAGCAATTCTTTCACCTCAGCCTCCTGAGTAGCTGGGATTACAGGCACGCGCCACTGCCGCCACGCCTGGCTAATTTTTGTATTTTTGTAGAGACGGGGTTTTACCATGTTGGCTAGGCTGGTCTTGAATTCCTGACCTCAGGTGATCTACCCGCCTAGGCCTCCCGAAGTGCTGGGATTACAGGCATGAGCCACCGCGCTGGGCCTCAATCTCAGAATTTTCTATTAAACAGAAGCCAGAGGAAAAACTTTCTGAAATTTGCATAAAGTTATTTTATATTGCATAAGTTAACATGTTTATGGTATTCAGTGATAAATTTGATGTATACCTATTATTTAAATCATTCATTTATTCAACATATAGTTATTTACCATGTGCTACATCCAAGGTCTTATTCTCAATCTTCTACCCTCAATTTGGTGATAATATGCCAAGGGAGAAAATACTAGTTATTGTAGGTGAAAAATGTTAGATGTTGAAATGGTTTGTGGCCCCCCAAACATAACCATGTATACAGCCTATCTGTGGTATTAAAATTTCATCTGGGGATGATTAGGAAAAAAGATGCCTGAAAAAGTCCTAGGGGAGCAATAATGGAAAAAATATTGAGAAACACTTTTTCAGATATGGGAAAACAGCAATGAACAACATGGAAAAGAAAACCCCTGTCCTGATGGAGCTGATTTTCTCATGGGGAGGATGAGCTAACAATAAACAAGATAAATAAGTAAAATGTATGATGTGCTATGGAAAGAAAAAAAGCAGCACAGGACAAGGAGAAAAGTAAATTAAAGGAAGGAGATAGGAAGTGGATGTGTGAGAGAAAGGGCATTGGCACTAGCTAAGGTGACCATGGAAATCTGAGTAAAGAATTCCATGGTCGAGGGAGCAGGCGAGGAGCTCTCCAGAGACAGAACAGACTGTACAAAGATCCTGCAGAGAGAGCAGACCTGGCACACCAGAGGACCAGCAAGCCTGTGTTCTGGGTGAGGAGGCCGGGAAGGGTATTAAAAGACCATGCCAAAAAGTTCACATGGCCCAAGTCATAAGGGTTATGTAAAAAATTTTCTGTACTGTTCATGAGAAAAGAAGAAGTCATGGGTGTGTTCTGAGGAGGACATGATGTAATCTGACTTGCATTTTCACCAGGATCACTCTCAGCACGATTCTGAGAATGGGCTGAACAAGGCAAAGGGGACACCAAGCAACTAGTCGGGAAGGGTACTAGTTGGCTCAGGCTGCCAAAACAAAATAGCACAGGCTGGGTGTCTTAAACAACAGACATTTATTTCTCATGGTTTTGGAGGCCGTGAAGTACAAAATCAAAGTACCAGCAAGGTAAGTTTCATTGGGAGGCCTCTTCTGTTAGCTTAAACATAGCCACCATCTTACCTTGTGCTCATATGGCCTTCCCCTGATGGGTATGCATGGGTTGGGGAAGTAATGAGGAGAGGGAGAGGGAGAGAGGAAGAAAGAGAGAGCGCTCTCTTGTGAGTCTTCTAATAAGGACACTGATCCATTGTACCAGGGCTCTACCCTCATGACCTCATCTAACTCTAATCACCTCCCAAAGGCCCCATCTCCAAATACCAGCACATTGCAGGTTAGGGCTTCATGTATGAATTTTGGGGAGAAATAGACATTCAGTCCACAACAAGAAGCTACTGCAATAATCCAGGTGAGGGATGATGGGAGCTTGGACAACGTGGTATGGTAGACAGAAGTGGTTGGACTGTGAATGGGGTTTTAAAGGTAGAGCAGACAGAGCAGTGTTGCTTGATCTAATGTGGAAGATGAGAGAAGAGAGGAATCAAAGACGTCTAAGGGTTTTGGATACATAGGTTATCATTATTATTTTTACTAGGGTTTTCAATATTGATAAGTTGAACAGGATGCACCAAAGCACCTAAGATTCTTTCGAACACTAGAGTTTGCAAATATTTGGTCTAAAGAGTCTTAATTTGTAAATAAACGTGAGAGGCATTTGAAATTAAATTTATTTTTGTTTGACACAATGACTGGGAACACCTGGCATTTAAAGGACAGGGGTCAGGGATGTAAGCAATCTTACAATGCATGAGAGAGTTCCGCACAATGAAAGAAATGTTCTGTCACTAATTCTAACAACACTTCTGTTGAGGAACACTGGTAAAGTTGTTTTCATGTATTTGTTCTCTTTTAAAAATATTTTATTGCACTTTGAGGCAACAGGAAATAATATCTTTTACTGCCAATTATTTCAGGTACAGTTTCCCCAGCTAAGTTCTAAGGGCCTTGAGGGCGGGAGTCATCTTATATATTTCTCTTGTATCCTTACACAGTGAAAGCAGAAAAATACCTTTATTTTGCTATGTCTCTTGTTTTCTCCATACGCACTGGCATACTCTCATTTTATCCATTTCTGACAGGAAGGAAAGAAAAGATACATGCAAAGTGGATTTTAATCATAGGTGAGGTCTAATTTTTGTTTTAAGGACTCAGCATACGGGAAATAATATATTAGTATTAGCTCTTATTAATGATAACAATGGGAGACATATAAAATTTCTTGATTGAAGCGAATGCCAGACTTAGTTATCAGGTTTTCTTTTTGTCATCACTTTGCCCATTCTCTTAAGCTCCTATCTTGACAGTAGAATTAAATGTTTTCTTTTCGCTAAATCAACAAAAAGTCTATTTTCTAAATCATGACATAATCCCAACTCTCTAATAGTTATTTCTTCATATTATTTCACAAGTTTTGTCCACATGTAGTTAAGTTTTTAAAAATAAAATCTTTATTTTTTAGAGCAGATTTAAGATCACAGAAAAATTGAGTGGAAGGTATAGAGATTTCCCATATGCCCCCTGCCCTGAGACATGTATAGCCTCCCCCATGATCAACATTCCCCTCTAGAATGCTACATCCTTTACAACTAATGAACCTACATTGACACATCATTATCACCCGAAGTCCACAGTTTACGTTAGGGTTCGCCCTTGGTGTTGCACATTTTATGGGTTTGGATAAATGTATAATGACATATATCCAACATTATGGTACAGTCATTTGTTGCATAACAACATCTCAGTCAACCATGGACTGCATATACAAGGATGGTCCCATAAGATTATAATACTGTAACTTTACTGTATCTTTTCAGTGTTTAGATACGTTCAGATACACATATACTTACCATTGTGTTACAATTGCCTACAATATTCAATGTAGTAACACGCTGCCTAGGTTTGTAGACTAGGAGCAATAGGCTGTATGTGTAGGCTACAGCATCCAGATTGGTAGAAGTACATTCTGTGATGTTCGCACAGCAATGAAATTGCCTAATGGCACATTGCTCAGAATGTTTCCCTGTTGTTAAGTGATGCATGGCTACATCATACAGAGTAGTTTCTCTGCTCTTAAAATTCTCTGTGCTTCACTCCCTTCTGACCTCTGGCAACAACTGATATTTTTGCTGTCTCCATTGTTTTGCCTTTATTTTTAAATTAGAAATAATAAATACTGAATATGTAGTTATTATGACTTTTTATTCACTTAGAATCATTTTGTAAATACTTTTCAATGTTTCTAGCTAATGATCAGAGTTATAATTTTAATAGCTGCATATAGTCTAGCATATTTACTGTAGCTTTTTCCTTTATTGTTGGACAATTTGTGTTCGGTCTTTCATGAGTTACATATAATATTTCTATCTGGTCTTTTTGCCACTGATTTTTCTCATGCTCTGTTAAATATCACCTCCCCACTCCCAACTTCACTCACCAATTATTGTCTACTTGCTTGGCTTCTGACTATTGTGATTTGTAGACGCATGCTAACATCAATTTGCCTACCTGCCTTAGCTTTGATCATTGATAGTGCTTGATCTTTCCAGCTTTTCTTCAGTATTCACATTCTTGGCTCACAATAGCTGGTACTTCTGATACTATGCTGCTCAAGAAGTACTTGGTCTAGTGTGAGGCCCATGTAGGTAATCAGTTGGATGATTCATGGTAAGAGAATAGACATATCCCGGAATAATTGAAACGTCTGTCCTTCTTTCCTTCTTTCTTTCTTTCTCTTTCTCTCTCTCTTTCTCTCCTTCCTCCCTCCCTCCTTCCCTTCTTTCTTTGTTTCTCTTTCTTTCTTTCTTTCTTTCTTTCTTTCTTTCTTTCTTTCTTTCTTTCTTTCTTTCTTTCTTTCTTTCCTTCTTTCTTTCTTTCTTACCTTTCTTTCTTTCCTTCTCCTTTTCTTTTTGACACAGTTTCGTTCTTGTTGCCCAGGCTGGAGTGCAATGGCACGATCTTGGCTCACCACAACTTTTGCCTCCTGGGTTCAAGTGATTCTCCTATCTCAGCCTCCTGAGTAGCTAGTATTACAGGCATGCACCACCATGCCAAGCTAATTTTGTATTTTTAGTTGAGACGGGGTTTCTCCATGTTGGTCAGGCTGATCTCGATCTCCCAACCTCAGGTGATCCACCTGCCTCAGCCTCCCAAAGTGCTGGGATTACAGGTGTGAGCCGCCGTGCCCAGTTGAAACTTATTTGTTTGAACAATAAAAGCCACATATTTCCTCTTTGGATAAAGTGCAAAATTACAGTAAATATTCTTCCAAGATATTCATGGATTACTTGACAATAATAAAAAACTAACAGCTGGATATTGTTTTAAATATTGAAGAAAAGCAAACAAATCAATATCAACCATAACATTGCTTCATATGCCAAAACCAGGATGAAATAATGCTTTCATAGAAGATGTGACCTGAGCTCAAATAGCATCATTTATCAAATGCAAAGGATTATTGTAGCTCTTGACTTCAAGGCTTATTAAATCTAGCAAAGCTAAGATTCAGTATAGATGTAGGTCCGATTTCATGACAAAAAATCAAAGAAATCAACCAAAACCAGAGAACTTAGTAAGTTTGTGGGTATGCGATCTACAGAAGTCAATTATATATATAAGATAAAAGAGAAGAAACGACTCTATTTACAATTCAACAAGGAAGATAAAATGCTTAGGAATAAGTATGAGAGATGGGCATGATTTATGATTTATATAAAGAACATTTTAAGATGCTACCAAAAAACACAAAAGAAAATGAATAAATGGGAAAGTATATAATTTCTTAGACAGGAAAAGTCAACATCACAAAGATTGAATTCAATAAAAATAGCAACAGCATTTTTATTTTGTAATCAGAGACAAGCTAATACTAAAGTTCAAATAAAAAAAAAACAAAAATAGTCAAGAAAAATCTGGAAAAGCGATCATAAAGAGAACTAGTTCTTTTACACATTTAAACACATTATAAATCTTCAATAATAAAAATAATGTGGAAGATCTGGCAAGATGGCCGAACAGGAACAGCTCTGGTCTGCAGCTCCCAGAAAGAACACAGAAAGTGGGTGATTTCTGCATTTACAACTGAGGTACCTGGCTCGTCTCATTGGGACTGTTAGACAGTGGGTGCGGCCCATGGAGGGTGAGCCAAAGCGGGTCGGGTGGTGCGGGGCGGGGGTGGTCACCTCACCCAGGAAGCACAAGAGGTCGGGGAACTCCCTCCCCTAGCCAAGGGAAGCAGTGAGGGAATGTGCCTTGAGGGACAGTGCAATCAGCTCAGATACTATGCTTTTCCCACGGTCTTCGCAACCCACAGACCAGGAGATTCCCTTGGCTGCCTACACCACCAGGGTCCTGGGTTTCAAGCACAAAACTGGGCGGCTATTTGGGCAGACATTGAGCCAGCTGCAGGAGCCTGGAACACCAACCAAAACCAGAATGGAGAGAACCATTCACTCCCCTGGAAAGGGGGCTGAAGCCAGGGAGCCAAGTGGTCTTGCTTAACAGATCCCACACCCAAGGAGCCCAGCAAGCTAAGATTCACTGACGTGAAATTCTCGCTGCCAACACAGCAGTCTGAAGTTGACCTGGGATGGTCCAGCTTGCTTGGGGGAGGGGCATCTGCCATTACTGGGACTTGAATAGGCGATTTTCCCCTCACGGTGTAAGAAAAGCCACAGGGAAGTTCAAAGCGGGTGAAACCCATCGCAGTGCAGCAAAGCCACTGTAGTCAGACCACTTCTCTAGATTCCTCCTCTCTGGGAAGGGCATCTCTGAAAGAAAGGTGGCAGCCCCAGTCAGGGGCTTATAGATAAAACTCCCATCTCCCTGGGAGAGGGTACCTGGGGGAAGTGGCGGCTGTGGGCAGAGCTTCAGCAGACTTAAACGTTCCTACCTGCAGGCTCTGAAGAGAGCAGCCGATCTCCTAGCACAGCGCTTGAGCTCTGCTAAGGGACAGACTGCCTCCTCAAGTGGGTCCCTGAACCCCATGCCTCCTGACTGGGAGACACCTCCCAGCAGGGGTCGACAGACACCTCATACAGGAGAGCTCTGACTGGCATCTGGCAGTTGCCCCTCTGGGACAAAGCTTCCAGAGGAAGGAACAAGCAGCAATCTTTCCTGTTCTAAACCTTCTGCTGGTGATACCCAGGCAAACAGCATTTGGAGTGGACCTCCAGCAAACTCCAGCAGACCTGCAGAAGAGGGCCTGACTGTTAGAAGGAAAACTAACAAACAGAAAGCAATAGCATCAACATCAACAAAAAGGATGCCCATGCAAAAACCCCATCCAAAGTTCATCAGCATCAAAGATCAAAGGTAGATAAATCCACGAAGATGAAGAAAAACCAACGCAAAAAGTTCCATAAACCAGAATGCCTCTTCAAAGGATCACAACTCCTCGCCAGCAAGGGAACAAAACTGGATGAAGAATGAGTTTGATGAATTGACAGAAGTAGGCTTCAGAAGGTGTGTAATAACAAACTCCTCTGAGCTAAAGGAGCATGTTCTAACCCAATGCAAGGAAGCTAAGAACCTTGATCAAGAGTTACAGGAACAGCTAAGTAGAATAGCCAGTTTAGAGAAGAACATAAATGACCTGATGGAGCTGAAAAACACAGCATGAGAACTTCATGAAGAATACACAAGTATCAGTATCTGAATTGATCAAGCAGAAGAAAGGATATTAGAGATTGAAGATCAAATTAATGAAATAAAGCATGAAGACAAGATTAGAGAAAAAAGAATAAAATGGAATGAACAAAGCCTCCAGAAATATGGGACGATGTGAAAAGACCAAACCTATGTTTGATTGGTGTACCTGAAAGTGATGGAGAGAATAGAGCCAGGTTGGAAAACATACTTCAGAATATTATGCAGGGGAACTTCCTCAACCTAGCAAGACAGGCCAACATTCAAATTCAGGAAATACAGAGAACACCACAAAGATACTCCTCGAGAAGAGAAACCCCAAGACACATAATCATCAGATTCACCAAGGTTTCAACCTTTCAATGAAGGAAAAAAATGTTAAGGGCAGCCAGAGAGAAAGGTATGGTAAACCACAAATGGAAGCCCATCGACTAATGGCAGATCTCTATGCAGAAACCCTACAAGCCAGAAGACAGTGGGGGCCAGGCAAATATTTAACATTCTTAAAGTAAATAATTTTCAACCCAGAATTTCATATCCAGCCAAACTAAGCTTCATAAGCAAAGGAGAAATAAAATCCTTTATAGACAAGCAAATGCTGAGAGATTTTGTCACCACCAGGCTTGCCTTACAAGAGCTCCTGAAGGAAGTACCAAATATGGAAAGGAAAAACTGTTACCAGCCACCGCAAAAACACACCAAAATGCAAAGACCACTGACACCATGAAGAAACTGCATAAACTAATGTGCAAAATAACCATAACCAGCTAGCATCATGACAGGATCAAATTTACACACAAAAAATATTAATAAGTTCTTTGAAACCAATGATAACAAAGACACAATGTACCAGAATCTCTGGGAAACAGCTAAAGCAGTGTTTAGAGGGAGATTTATAGCACTAAATGCCCACATGAGAAAGTGGGAAAGATCTAAAATCAACACACTAACATCGCAATTAGAAGAACTAGAGAAGCAAGAGCAAACAAATTCAAAAGCTAGCAGAAGACAACAAATAATAACTAAGACAAGATCAGAGCAGAACTGAAGGAGATAGAGACACAAAAAACCCTTCAAAAAATTAATGAATCCAGGAGCTGGTTTTTTGAAAAAATTAACAAAATAGATAGATGGCTAGCCAGACTAATAAAGAAGAAAAGAGAGAAGAATCAAATAGACACAATAACAAATGATAAAGGGGATATCACCACTGATTCCACAGAAATACAAATTACCATCAGCGAATACTATATTAACACCTCCACGCCAATAAACTAGAAAATCTAGAAGAAATGGATAAATTCCTAGATGCGTACACCCTCCCAAGATTAACCAGGAAGAAGTTTAATCCCTAAATAGACCAATAATAAGTTCTGAAATTGAGGTAGTAATTAATAGATTACCAACCAAAAAAAAGCTCAGGACCAGACAGATTCACAGTCAAATTCCACCAGAGGTACAAAGAGGAGATGGTACCATTCCTTCTGAAACGATTCCAAGCAATAGAAAAAGAGGGACTCCTCCCCAACTCATTTTATGCGGCCAGCATCATCCTGATACCAAAGCCTGGCAGAGACACAACAAAAAAAGGAAATTTTAGACCAAGGTGGGCAGATCAAGAGGTCAGGAGATCAAGACCATCCTGGCTAACATGGTGAAACCCTGTCTCTACTAAAAATACCAAAAATTGGCCAGCTGTGGTGGCACACACCTGTAGTACCAGCTACTCAGGAGGCTGAGGCAGGAGAATCACTTGAACCCGGGAGGCAGAGGTTGCAATGAGCTGAGATTGCACCACTGCACTCTAGTCTGGGTGACAGAGCAAGACTCCGTAAAAAAAAAAACAAAAAATGTAGGCTAATATGCCTCATGAACATCAATGTGAAAATTCTCAATAAAATACTGGCAAACTGAATCCAGTAGCACATCAAAAAGCTTATCAACCACAATCAAGCTGGCTTCATCCCTGGGATGCAAGGCTGGTTCAACATATGCAAATCAAAAAATGTAATCCATCACATAAACAGAACCAATGAAAAAAACCACATAATTATCTCAATAGATGCTGAAAATCCTTCAATAAAATTCAACACCTCTTTATGCTAAAAACACTCAATAAACTAGTTATTAATGGAATATATCTCAAAATAATAAGAGCTATTTATGACAAACCGACAGCCAATATCATACTGAATATGCAAAAGCTGGAAGCATTCCCTTTGAAAACCGGCACAAGACAAGGATGCCCTCTCTCACCTCTCCTATTCAACATAGTACTGGAAGTTCTGGCCAGGGCAATCAGCCAAGAGAAAGAAATAAAGAGTGTTCAGATAGGAAGAGAGGAAGTCAGATTGTCTCTGTTTGCAGATGACATGATTGTATATTTAGAAAATCACATTGTCTCAGTCCAAAAACTTCTTAAGCTGGTAAGCAACTTCAGTGAAGTCTCAGGATACAAAATCAATGTGCAAAAATCACAAGCATTCCTGTATACCAATAACAGAAAAACAAAGAGCTAAATCATGAGTGAATTCCCATTCACAATTGCTACAAAGACAATAAAATGCCTAGGAATCCAACTTACAAGGGATGTGAAGGGCCTTTTCGAGGAGAACTATAAACCACTGCTCAAGAAAATAAGAGAGAACACAAGCAAATGGAAATACATTCCATGCTAATGGATAGGAAGAATCAATATTGTGAAGATGGTCATACTGCCTAAAGTAATTTATACATTAAATGCTATTCCCACCAAGCTACCATTGAGTTTCTTCATAGAATTAGAAAAAACAACTTTAAATTTTATATGGAACCAAAAAAACAGCCTGTATAGCCAATAAAATCCTAAGCAAAAACAACAAAGCTGGAGGCATCACGCTACCTGACTTCAAACTATACTACAAGCCTACAGTAACCAAAACAGCATAGTACTGATACCAAAACAGACATACAGACCAATGGAACAGAACAGAGGCCTCAGAAATAACACCACACATCTACAACCATGTGATCTTTGACAAACCTGACAAAAACAAGCAATGGAGAAAAGATTCCCTATTTAATAAATGGTGTTGGGAAAACTGGCTAGCCATATGCAGAAAACTGAAACTGGACCCCTTCTTCACACCTTATACAAAAATTAACTCAAGATGGATTGAAGACTTAGACATAAGACCTAAAACCATAAAAACCCTAGAAGAAAACCTAGGCAATACCATTCAGGACATAGGCATGAGCAAAGACTTCATGACTAAAACACCAAAAGCAATTGCAACAAAAGTCAAAATTGACAAATGGGATCTAAATAAACTGAAGAGTTTCTGCATAGCAAAGAAACTATCATCAGAGCAAACAGGCAACCTACAGATTGGGAGAAAATTTTTGCAATCTATCCATCTGACAAAGGGCTAATACCCAGAATCTACAGGGAACTTGAACAAATTTACAAGAAAAAAACGAACAACCCCATCAAAAAGTGGGCAAAGGATATGAACAGACACTTCTCAAAAGAAAACATATATGTGGCCAAGAAACATGAAAAAAGCTCATCATCACTGGTCATTAGAGAAATGCAAATCAAAACCACAATGGGATACCATCTCACGCCAGTTAGAATGGTGGTCATTTAAAAGTCAGGAAACAACAGGTGCTGGAGAGGATGTGGAGAAATAGGAATGCTTCTGCACTATTGGTGGGAGTGTAAATTACTTCAACGATTGTGGAAGACAGTGTGGAGATTCCTCAAGGATCTAGAACCAGAAATACCATTTTACCCAGCAATCCCATTACGGGGTATATACCCAAAGGATTATAAATTGTTCTACTATAAAGACACACGCACATGTATGTTTATTGCAGCATTATTTACAATAGCAAAGACTTGGAACCAACTCAAATGCCCATCAATGATAGACTGGATAAAGAAAATGTGGCACATATTCACCATGGAATACTATGCAGCCGTAAAAAAGAATGAGTTCATGTCCTTTGTAGGGAGATGGATGGAGCTGGAAACTATCATTCTCAGCAAACTAACACAGGAACAGAAAACCAAACACCACATGTTCTCACTCATAGGTGGGAGTTAAACAATGGGAACACATGGACACAGGGAAGGGAACATCACACACTAGGGCCTGTCAGGGAGTGGGGGGCAAGGGGAGGGATAGCATTAGAAGAAATATCTAATGTAGATGATAGGTTGTTGGGTGCAGCAAACCACCATGGCACATGTATACGTATGTAACAAACCTGCACGTTCTGCACATGTATCCCAGAACTTAAAGTATAATAAATAAAAAAATAAATAAACGAATAAATATAATAAATAAGAATAATGTAGCACCTGAATAAAAAGACATCAATGGAATTAAAAAGGAAATTCAGAAATAGGTCTAACATAAAAAAGGGAATTTAGTATATAGGAAAGATGTCACCTCAAATCAGTAGATGAGTCTAGCTGAGTGGGGGTGGGGGGGTTTTATGGGCTCATAAGAGAGAAACTGCATGCTGATTGGTTCATGGGTGGCCATGGGCGGCCATGGGCGGGCCCAGAAAAAGCGCCATGTGTTTTCACTGTGGCTGTGGATTCCACCATGAACTGACAGCCAGACCCCCAGGTTTCAGGGCATCCTGACTTGAAGGTGGGGCTTTACCAGGGACCCACTCCTTTCCACCTAGGGGCTTGTCTGTCTCCTGCCGCCATCAATCATGCCCTCCATGGCACCTAGGCTGTTTGTGCCAAGGGGTGCCTGCAGGCCTGCGAGAAGTCCCCCTCAGCGCCCCCCTTGGCCTCCCTCCCGTGCTCCTAGGTGCCCAAAGTCTGGAGGGGGCCAAGGCAGTAGGGGGCTGGCATGTTGCACCACCCCAAGCATGCACACACTGAGCTGGGTCACGACAGCACCCGGCCTAGCCTCAACTCTGCTCCTAAATCAGAGTGGGTGCTGGGAGGAGAGAGACCAGGGACAGGAGCAGGCATGAGCCTGTGGGGGTCGGGGTTTTCCTGGGCCCCCGAGAGCACACGGATGCCTGGGTTCGGAGCCGCAGCTGGGTGGCTGCAGCTGTGCCTGGGAGCACAGGGCTCCCACCTGCCAACTCAGAAGGGGGCAGAGCTCCTGCTTGTGCCCAGCTGCTGCTGGCTGCATGGAACCCACAGTTCTGGCCGCACCTCCCCTGCTGCAGCTGGTGTCTACACAGCAGCCACTCCAGACGGGGCCGCTGCCATCAATACCATCTCGTACCAGTCATAGTGGCTATTATTTAGAAGTCAGCCAGGCTCAAAACTGTAACCCTAGCACTTTGGGAGGCCCAGGCAAGATGATCACTTGAGCCCAGAAATTTGAGACCAGCAGGGGCAACATGATGAAACCCCCATCTCTACAAAAACAAACAAACAACAACAAAAAATTAGCTGGGTGTGGTGGCATGGGCCTGCAGTTTCAGCTGCTTGGGAGGCTGTGGTGGGAGAATCACCTCAGCCCAGGAAGTCAAGCTGCAGTGAGCTGTGATTGTGCTACTGTACTCCAGCCTGGGCGTTGGAATGAGACCTTGCCTCAAAAAGGAAAAAAAAAAGTCAAAAAAAAAAAAAAAAAAAGAAAGAAAAAGTCAAAAAAAACAATGTTGGCAAGGCTGCAGAGAAAAGGGAATGCGTAGACACTGTTGCTGGGAATGTAAATTAGTTCAGCCACTGTGGAAAGCAGTTTGGAGGTTTCTCAAATAACTTAAAATAGAAATACCATTCTACCCAGCATTCCCATTACTGGGTATACACCCAAAGGAAAATAAATCAATCTACCAAAAAGACATGCATTCATACGTTCATCGCAGCATTATTCACAATAGCAAAGACATGGAATCAACCTGGATGTCCATCAATGGTGGATTGGATAAAGAAAATGTACCACATTTATACCACATGGAATACTAAAAAGCAGCAAAAAAGAATGAAATCACGTCCTTTGCAGTAACATGGATGCAGCTTGAGGTCATTATCCTAAGTGAATTAACACAGGAACAGAAAACCAAATATATGTACTCACTGATAAGTGGGAGCTAAGCATTTGGTACACATGGACAGAAAGATGGGAACAATAGACACCGGGGACTATTAGAGACGGGAGAATTGGAAGGGGGCAATTCTACCTGTTGGATAGCTACCTACTGGTACCTATTGGATACCGTGCTCAGTACCTGGGTGATGGGATCAATCCTACCCCAAACCTCAGCATCATGCAATATACCACTGTAACAAACCTGTACACGTACCTCCTGAACCTAAAATGAAAACATCTATATATCTCTATATATAGTTAGATGATAGATATAGATAAAAGTTGAATATATATATAATGCATGTATATATGTTATGTATGTATGTATGTATTGATGGCATTAATGAGGAGATTCACCATTGCTTACAGAAAAACTTAAGATTTCCATTTGGAAGACAGTGACATTAAATGAACATTTTTTTCTCTTCTCTTTTTGGAAATTATTGAAAAAGCAAGCAAGCAGTATGAAGGGAAAGAAAACACAAAACACCTCAAACTCTATTTCTGGTGCCATTTTTAGTGAAACTAGGAGACAGCTAAAACTCCAGACTCTATAGAAAACCACCAAAAGCACAGAGATTAGAGGAAGAGGCATGTATGTAATACTGTGCAGAAAGATCTCAATAGTGGCAGATCTCGGACAGCAAAACAAATTACTCAAAGATGGGGGAATATTGAGATACCAAACCTAAACTCGGCCATAATGAAAATGGGGTAACCAAATAATAACATGAGGTTGCTAGACCTGCAATAAAGGTTTTTTGTGCAAGTACTTTATTGGAAAGTGTGACCTAGAAAATGAGGATGAAGGATCTATTCCCTTTTTGAAAAAGGAAAACAGAAGAGGGAGAGTCAATACAAAAGAAGAGAAGGTGGAATTAAATGGGGAATCACACAGACTAGCCATCTTTGCAGGAAGTGGTCAATTTCTTTGGCAGTGGAAGAAAAGAAAGGCTTTATATTTTTAAAACAACAACAACAGCAACAAAACACAAAAAACCAATGACTGCCTATTTCCACAACCTGGGGAGAAATAAGAACTCATTGTACTGAATCACAAGAAAAATTGAAACTAGCCTGATACAGAATTTGTGGCCATATTCTAACTATTACAGACACTCTATCCTATTCTCTGTTCAAATATTTGCCACTCTGCTCAGATCTCCTAGCTTTTCATATATTCCTACATTTAGAAGATAAATGGTCTCTAACTTTACAGAGAAAATGGATGAGCTTAGGCAAAAATTACTTCCCTCTCCTACTCCCATCTGGCAACTAGTTTATGGTAGATGGAGCCTTCCCATTCCCAAATATTGACCCATCCCCACCAAATCAGCTATTCTGGTACTTGTCCTTCTATTGTTTATTCCAGGGTCAGTAAAGGTGCAGCTCTTCTTCCTGAAAAATGCTGATCCCTTTACCCTCATGGCTAATTTCTTCCCCTACTGTTTCTTCAGAGACCTTACATCATCTCTTTTAAGTTCTACGCCACTTTGTAAACATGCTGATATGTTTTTCATCTTTTGAAAAATACCCCTCCAACTTCTACCCTATCTTTTACTTTTAGTCATCTAAAAATATTTTCAAAGATATCATGACTTACTGTTTCATTTTCTTTACTTTCTAAACCCATCTCAATTCATATTATCTGGCATTTACACCAGTTCTCCAAAGAACAATAAGCTTTGACCAAGGTCATCCATGACTTCCTAGTTGTTTAATAGATTTGCTTGATTCATCACTGGAAGCTCCTTTACAATGTCCTTCACTAATTTCTTTTTTTCTATTAATGTCTTAGGTGTTGGTTTAAATTATCACCTTTGCCTATGACTACAACAATATGACCTTATATGGGATATGCAGTGCATAACATTGTGATGGTCATATTATCTCTCATTTGCTCCAGACTCATTTCTAACTCTTAAATAGACATCTCCTCCAGGACATTCTATCAGCAATATATGATTTCTATATTGCTGCACAATAAGCAATTTCAAAATGCAGTATCTTAAACAATTATTTCCTTGCTCATGATTCTGCAATTTGGTTGGGTGGTTCTTCTTCTTGTATTTCCTCAGGTGGCTATAGGAAATTAGTGTGTTTCATATCTCAGTCCTCAGCTCAGAAGGCTGGAATGGCTGAGCCTCTTTTTGTCTAGGTGGCGTCTTGTCCAGGCTAACTTGGAATTCTTCATTTGGTGGTCACAATGTTCAAAGAGGATGAGAGTGAAAACTGCAAGACCACTTGTGACTGAGACTTGCCAGTCACATATCACTTCTACCATGAGACCTGCTATATTTCATAGAGTGGGGAAGCAGACTTGTGTTAGGCCATTCTTGCTTTGCTATAAAGGGATACCTGAGACTGGGTAATTTATAAAGAAAAGAGGTTTAATTGGCTCATGGTTTTGCAGGCTGTACAAGCATGAAGCTGGCATCTGCTCAGCTTCTGGGGAGGCTTCAGGGAGCTTTTACTCACGGCAGAAGGTGAAGCAGGAGCAGGCATGTAGGCATATGACATGGCCAGAGCAGGAGCAAGGGGGTGGGGAGGTGACACACTTTTAAACAAGCAGATCCCATGAGAACTCATTCACTATCGCAAAGACAGCTCCAAGCCATGAAGAATCCTCTGCCAAGACCTAAACACCTCCTACCAAGTCCCACCCCAACATTGGAGATTACATCTCAACTTGAGATTTGGGGAGGGACGGATATCCAAACCGTATAGTTCCTCTCCTGGCCCCCACAAATCTCATGTCCTTCTCACATTGCAAAATGCAGTCATGCCTTCCCAATAATCCCCCAAAGTCTTAATTCATTCCAATATTAACTCAAAACGCCAAAAAGCCCAAAGTCTCACCTGAGACAAAGCAAGCCCCTTCCACCCATGAGCCTGTAAAATACAAATCAAATTATTTACTTCTAAGATACAATGGGAGTATAGGTATTAGATAAGCATTCCTCACCCCAAAATAGAGAAATCAACTAAAAGAAAGGGGCTATAGGCTCCATGCAAGTTCAAAACGCAGCAGGGCAGTCAAAATCTTACAGCTCCAAATAATCTCCTTTGACTCCATGTACCAAATCCAGGACACACTGGTGCAAAGGGTCGGCTGCCAAGGCCTTGGGCGGTCTGCCTCAGTGACTTTGTTGGGTGCAGCCCCCTTGGCTGCTGTCATATGTTGGAGTTGAGTGCCTGTGGCTTTTTCAGGTGCAAGGTGCCAGATGCCATGGATCTACCATTCTGGGGTCTGGAGGACGGTGGCCTCCTTCCACCAGCTCCACTAGGTAGTGCCCCATGGGGACTCTGTGCAGGGCCTCCAACTCCACATTTCCCCTCTACACTGCCCTAGTAAATGTTCTTTGTGAGGTCTCTGTCCCACAGCAGGCTTCTGCCTGGGCACCCAGGCTTCTTCATACATCCTCTTAAATCTAGATGGAGGCTACAATGCTTCCTTTACTCTTGCACTTTGTGCACTTACAGGTTTAACATCATGTGGAAGCCACCAAGGCTTATGGCTTGCACCCTCTGAAGCAGCAGCCCCAGCTATATCTGTGCCCCTTTGAGCCAAGACTGGAGCCAGAGCAGCCAGGATGTGGGGAGTAGTATCTTGAGGCTGAACAAGGAAACAGGGCATGGACCTGGCCCACAAAACAACTCAGTCCTCCTAGGCCTCAAAGCCTGTGATGGGAGGGGCTGCTTCAGAGATCTATGAAACACCTTCGAGGCCTTTTCCACATTGTCTTGGCTGTCAGCACTTAGCTCCTTCTTAGTTAGGCAAAGCTCTCTAGCAAGTGGTTGCTCCACAGCCTGCTTGAATTCCTCTCATGAAAAAGAATTTTCTTTCTCTGTTACATAGCCAGGCTACAGATTTTCCAAACTTTTGTGCTCTGTTTCCTGTTTAAATATAAATTCCAACTGTAAGTCATTTCTTTGCTCCCACATTTGAGCATAGGTTGTTAGAAGCACCCAGGCCACATCTTGAACACTTCTGCTTAGAAACTGTTTCCATCAGGTACCCTAAGTCATCACTCTTAAGTTTAAACTTCCACAGATCTCTTGTACATGGGCAGAATACAGCCAATCTCTTTGCTAATGCATAGCATGGGTGATCTTTGCTCCTGTTCTCAGTAAATTCCTCTTTTCCATCTGAGGCCTTGGCAGCCTGGCCTTCACTGTCTATGGCACTATCAGCATTTTGGTCATAACCATTTAACCAGTCTCTAAGAAATTCCAAACTTGCCCTCACCTTCTTTTCTTCTGAGTCTTCCAAACTCTTTCAACCTCTCCCTGTTACCAGTTCCAAAGCTGCTTCCACATTTTCAGGTATCTTTAAAGTGATGCCTCTCCCAGTACCAATTTTCTGTTCTAGGCCATTCTTTCATTGCTATAAAGGAATGCCTGAGGCTGAGTAATTTATAAAGTAAAGAAGTTTTTTTGGTTCATGGTTTTTCAGGCTGTACAAGCGTGGTGCCAGCATCTGCTCAGCTTCTGGGAAGGCCTTGGGGAGCTTTAATTCATGGTGGAGTGTAAAGTGGAAGCAGGCATGTCATATGGCCAGAGCAGGAGCGAGAGGGAGTGGGAGGTGACACTTTTAAACAACCAAATCTCATGAAAATCCACTCAACACTGTGAGAACAGCACCAAGCCATAGGGGTTCTTCCCTTAAGACCTAAATGCTTCCCACTAGGTCCCACCTCCAACACTGGATTTGGGCAGGGATAAATATCCAAAATATACCAAGAATCTTTTTTTTTTTTTTTTTTTTTTTTGCAGTTTTGCAAAGAAAAACTGCAAAGATTTTATGGCCACGTTTAAATTGCCACAGACACTTTATACTCAAAATGCCCCTAACTGATTTGCTAAATTTTCTGTTTAAATTCACATGGTCTCCCCAGCCAGAAATCCAACAGCAATTATTGACAACCCTCCTTTACTTACCAAGTGAAATTGGTCTCCAGATTCTGTCAATTCTGTCATTATATGTTCTCTTGAATCTGTTGTTTCCTCTCCATCCCCTTACCTTCATAATGTCTTGCATGCAGCTTCAAACTAAAACTCCAATTTGGCCTCTGTAATTATTCTCAATATTGGTGTTACAGTGATCGTTCTAAAGGGCAAAATGATCATAATACATTGTAGTGAAAACATACCTTTTTTTTTAGAAAATTATTTTTGTTGTCTAGCATCTGAACCTCATTCCCTGGTTGACTTATTTTGCCTCTTGTTTTTGAAGGTAAAAAGAATTGTCACTGTTTTTTCAGTCTCTTGCAGCTGAGGTGCATAACACGTGCTAGCCCAATCAGACATGCCTGCTATAGATTTAGAATCCAAAGCAAAAAGTGGCAGCAATATCCAGTCTTCAAGGTAATAGTGTCAGGAGTGGCCTCCAGAGTCTAGTGCTGGAGGCAGCACTGGTGGTAGTTCCAGTGTCCAGAGGTCAGATGTAGAGCTTCAGTCTCTTGCCCAACCAGTTTTGCGTCATGATCCAGCTGCCTTTTGTTCCTGGCTATTTTCTGAGCCCGGTTCTCTGACTTGTAGATGAATCTGTGTTCCACCCAATAGCTTTTCAATATATTGTTTTCCTTTTCTTCTTAATTTGACCAGAGTATTTCTGCTACTTGCAACTCAGAACTCTGCCTCATACATTCTTTCTTCAAAATTTTTAATGGATCCTTCCCGAACTAATATTCAGAAAACATTTTTGAATGAATTATTGAACTTCGTTTCTGACTTCCAGTAGTGTGCAATTTATGGAGGGAGGAGACACTCATACAAATGAAAAAAAATCCATAATGTTATTGTCAGTATTTTAGAGTTGGATAAATCATAATGGCTAGATGTAGTGCTCTTTGGGCAGATATGCTATGTTGTTGCTGTTAGAGAAGTACCATTGTGGGCTAGGCCCTTAGGACTAGCATTTAAGAAATTTCTGGGACATATAAAACAAGTTCAGTTTTAAGAGAAATACAGTAATTTCCACTCTTACTAATAAAATGTTGTATAGAAAGTATCATTTAATCAGTTAAGCATGATCACAATATGGAACAATGGCAAAGGAAACAATGCAGGCGGTGCCACTTTCTATTCTAAATCACAACAGATTTATGCTGACCTAATCATGTAGGCACTATTTGGGTAGAGCTGGCTTATTAATGACCAACAGGCATTCATAATTCCAGATGGAATTATGAGATTTCTAGAGACTTGCAGAAATGTCATTCTATTTCAGCTGATTCATGTTGAGCTAGGTCTTCATTCGTTGAAAGCACAAAGACATACACTATTTACTGCTAAATGAATGCAACAAGAAGCAAGTATAATAGTGGTTTAGATAACTTGTATAGATAATATCTTAATTTCATATTAATATTTCTTGTCCATTTATTATACTTTTGAATACATATACTGGCAATATTTTGTGAACCAGAGAGAACAAAGAAAATCTATTAGAGAGGTGAGACTTGAGTTGGGTTGTGAAACATGGCAAAGATTTAAATATTGTGAATATGTAGAGAGACTAAGGAGGTCATTAACAAGTGGAGAGTGAACTGGACAAGAAGTATGGAGGTGGAACTATGATTGACATGCTAGGATGGCAGTAAAATTTCAGCTTAGTTCACAAGGATTAAAATAATGCTGTAGTTGGAGAAGGGTTTGGGAAAGGTAAAATTAAGGATAAAGAATTGCCATTGAAAATTTCTCAGTGAAGGAAGAAGAATGTAATGTCTAGAAGGATAAATTTGACAGTTGTGTGCAATGACAGATGGAAGGTCATGAACTAATATTATTTTATTAGTGTTGGAGGTCAAGAAGAATAAATGTAGTGGTTACTATTATTATCACCTCAGGGGGTTATTGTAATGATCACTTCACAAGCAAGTGGTTGTGAATCAGGTAATAGAAATGAACAGAAATAGAAGATTTTAAAGACATTGTGAAGCATAAATTCACAGAATTTAACAATAAGAAGCCAATGGAAAATAAGTGAAGAGTTGGAGAATTAGTTTGATGGTTTATTGCTGGGGAGAAGAAGAGTCCCACTAATAGATATGAAGTCAGAAGAGGACAATCAATTTTAAAGACAAGAAGACAAATCCAGTTGCAGCTATGTTGACTTTGAGCACCCATGTGGAAACGCTCAAGTGCCATTTGTATATTGTACCTTAGGAGAGACATTCAGGGCTGGAAAAAAAAAGATTTGAAAACCATCCTCATAGAGAAGATGAGTTGATATGGGATGAATGAACCAAGAGAATAAAAAGTAGATCTCTTGGAAGGGACCAATCATAAGAGATAAAAGGAGAAAGAAAGCAGAAGGGATTGAGAAAGAGCTCTCTGAAAAGATGGTGGAAAAGTGAAAATAAAACCTGGATTTGAAGGGCTGCGGAGAGGTAGGTTAATAATATCAAGTGCTATTCCAGCATGTAAGCATCCTTGGAATTATTGCATTTATATCTGTATTAATTTATATCTATTGATACATAACAAAATATTTAAAAGCAAAAATACACATTTGCCATATCACGCAGTTTCTGTGGATTAGGAATTCAGGAGTGGCTTAGTTGCATGATTTTGGTTTAGGGTATCTGGTGAGTTTGCAATCAAGATGGCGGCTGAAGCTGCAGTTATTTGAAGGACTGTCCAGGGCTGAAGGTTTTGCTTCTAAGATGACTCACTCTACATGTGTAGAAAGTTCGTGTCAGCTGTTGGCAGAAAGCAGTTTCTCTTCATATGTGTCCTTCCATAGGCTACTTAAGTGTCCGTGCAGCATGACAGCAGGAGTCTTTCAGAGTAACAGGAGAGAGAAACCAGGAGAAAAGCGATAGTATCTTTTATGACCTAGCCTCAGAAGTCCCACTCCCATCATTTTTGCAATATCCTACTGGATGGATAAGCACAGGGTATAACCTCAATGAAATGTTGTTCATTTTGAGGATACTATAAATTTTATCATCCATACTGGACCAGAACACATACTATTCTCTTGCAAAACTGGTCAAAGGTTACCATCATTAATTAAGGGGTAGAACTAGATGTTGATATCTGACCCCACTGTGTATATAGTCTTAGTAGTTTGCTATATATAAAAACAAAGAGTAAAATATATATGATTCTTATCTCAATGAGTTTAGTCAGGTCTATTCAATATGGGAGAGGACTACACAAGGGTATGAAAACCAGGAGGTCAGGATCACTGGGTGCCATCTTGGAGGCTGGCTACACAACATGCTTCTTCCTGTTACCAATCAGGAACTTAGAAATATTTAGGCTTTTCTATAAAACTATTGACTTCTGGCAAATCAAATTGATGGAAGACTTTTGGAAATAATGAGACTAATATATTTTTTATAATGAATTCTTTTCTTCTTTCCAGTCCATTAGACTTCATTGTCAATACATGCGCTGGAACTTGTAACTTGGATTACAGTATTATGAAATAATTGGTGAAATCCACCAAGGTCAGTAATCATACACTAAAATTGTCCTTCTTAATGAGACATTTAATGTAAAGCAGATGGATTAGTGATGTTTTCAGGCTCATTTGTTGAGTATTAATTCTTGCTTTCCTTGTCTTCCTAACAGTGTGAATGTAATCTGCTTTAAAACTGCATTGATTTTTTTATTATAATTTTATATTTAACCTTTTATAATTTGTAAAGTTTCTTCCCATATGATTAGTAGGTAAGGTCTCCATTAATTAGTTAAGAAATCAATTGAACTAATATTTAGTGAAAACACAGATGGCATTTTCAAAATAGTCCATGGTTCTCAAATTTGAATGTGCAGAGGAATCGTCCAAAAAGTTTATTTACAAATATAGTTGTCAGGGCCCCACCCTTAGAAACTAATTCATTAGGTCTGACATTGGACCTTGGAATGAGAATTTCAAACAAGTAGTCAAGATGATTCTGAAACAGGTGAGCTACAAGATGACAGAGAGCTGCATTATCATGCAAAACGTTCGTTAACATACTGTTAATATCTAACATCTTGCAGAACAAATTAATAGAATGAACGACTCCTGAGAAAAGGAGCTATCAAACATTAGTTCATAAAGGATATTCTTTAAGCAAATAGATAAGACTTGAACTTTCTGTGGTTAGTAGTAAAGGCCTGAAGAAAGAAGAGATAGTATGCAAAACAGCAAGCTACAGAGATAATAATAGCATTTCCTTCCTCTTGTCAGGATTAAGAGATTTAACGTGAATGAAGTGCCCATAACAGTAATAGGCACAGGGTATAACCTCAATAAGATGTTGTTGATTATGAGGATACTATAAATGTTATCATTCAGACTGGACCAGAACGCACACTATTCTCTTGCAAAACTGGTGAAAGGTTACCATCGTTAATTAATGAGTAGAACTAAATATTGATATACGACCCTACTGTGTATATAGTCTTAGTAGTTTGCTATATATAAAAACAAAGAGTAAAATGTGTATGATTCTTATCTCAATGAGTTCAGACAGTCTCAAATAATATCTAGATGCTGCAAGTTAAAAAACACAAACAAAAAAACCCAAAAAAACCTTCTGTGTTAGTTTCCTGGTGTTACTGTCAAAAAGTACTTATAAACGGAGTAGCGTAAACAACAGAATTTAATTTTCTCCCAATTCTGGAGGCCAGAAGTTTGAGATCAAGGTGTCAGCAGAATATGTTCTTTCTGAAGGCCATGAGGGAGACACCTGTTCTAGATCTCCCTTTGGCTTGCATATGGCTGTCTTCTACCTGTATCTTCACATTGTCTTCCTTCTATACCAGTTTGAATCCTAATATCCTCTTCTTATAAGGACACTGGTCATATTAGATTAGGATGCACCTGAATGACTTCATTTTTACCTAGATCACCTCTGTTAATATCCTACCTCTAAATAAGGTCTGATGTAATGGGGATTAGGACTTCAACATGTGAATTTTGGAAGGGACATGCTTGAACTCATAAGAACCTCTTTCGAGTCTCTTTGCAAAGCCACATTTTTTTTGTTTTTTTGTTATTTAGTTTTTATTTCATAATCATAAACTTAACTCAACTCTGCAATCCAGCTAGGCATGGGAGGGAACAAGGAAAACATGGAACCCAAAGGGAACTGCAGCGAGAGCACAAAGATTCTAGGATACTGCGAGCAAATGGGGTGGAGGGGTGCTTCCTGAGCTGCAGAAGGAATGGTCTGGTGGTTAAGATGAAACACAAGTCAAACTTATTTGAGTTGTCCACAGTCAGCAATGGTGATCTTCTTGCTGGTCTTGCCATTCCTGGACCCAAAGCGCTCCATGGCCTCCACAATATTCATGCCTTCTTTCACTTTGCCAAAGACCACATGCTTTCCATCCAACCACTCAGTCTTGGCAGTGCAGATGAAAAACTGGGAACCATTTGTGTTGGGTCCGGCATTTGCCATGAACAAGATGCCAGGACCTGTATGCTTTAGGATGAAGTTCTCATCTTCAAATTTCTCCCCATAGATGGACTTGCCACCAATGCCATTATGGCATGTGAAGTCACCACCCTGGAATAATTCTGTGAAAGCAGGAAGCCTTATAACCAAATCCTTTCTCTCCAGTGCTCAGAGCACGAAAATTTTCTGCTGTCTTTGGAAACTTGTCTGCAAACAGCTCGAAGGAGACACGGCCCAAGGGCTGGCTGTCGATGGCAATGTTGAAGAACACGGTTGGGTTGACCATGGCTAATAGTACAGGGTTTTCCTCGGCGGCGGTGTCTGCAAAGCTGCAAAACCACATTTTATTTGGGATTGGGATTCAGAATCTGTAGTAAGTAGTTTAGACTATGATACACACACACACACACACACACACACACACACACACAGAGGCAGGATGGGCAAAGATCACTCTTCCCATAGACTGCTTTTGCAATAAAACTTTTTCATGGTGGGAGGAGTATGGTGGAATTGGGATTGTGAGCAGTATAAAGGGGTGAAACACCTTGTTTTTGCCCTTGAGGAGCTTATACTCAGAGGGCACCTAAAAAATACATGTGTGGGAAAACATGAAATAACAAGGCACAAATGTCTGCTGGTTGAGTTGAATTTAGCTTAGAATGTGACCAAACTGAATGAATAATTATTTGGGTGGTTCAGAGGAGATGCTCAACAAATGGTATCCACTCTCATTTTAATACTATGCTAACCTGGTGTTCTTCCGGAAAGACTTTACATGAAACAAGTACGAGTGGGCTATAAGCACAGAGAAATGGCCTAGTACAGTAAAACTAATAGAGCATGTTTGTCTGGTATTGGTTATTTTGTTTATAATCTTGAGCAGTAGCAACTAAGTGCTTAATCAACTTTACTTTTAAAGTAAATAACATTATAAAGCTTTCCCGCATTATTTTCTTCATTTCTAACTTTTTATCTTATTAAATATTGTCATTTTATTATACACGATTTTGTAAATCCTCTCTATCTTTTGGAACAAGATGGGATATAAATACAGTAAAGCGTTCTGAAGGGACTGATTTATTTTGTTTGCCACAGAAAAATACTTTGTATGTCAAGCCAGCTTTCAAAAGCTTGAAACTGTAAATAGGAAATATAAGCAAAGGAAAGGTCAAATAATGGGTAAAACTAAATCATGTAATTTAGATAGGATTCTCTTTTTTTATAAGAGAGTGAAATTGTGTCAATTTAGCCAATTGTAGATTTAATAAGAGAAAAGGTCTCAGATCCATAGCTGCATGTAATAAACTAAAACAGAAGCTAATAACGTGATTTATGGGATTCCTCTTGATCCTGACATTTCATTATTTTTATACAGAAATAGATTTCAAGTACAGGTTTTTAGCATTTTGTTTCTTCATCTTGTTCTCAAATATACTGAAAACCATCTTGTTTTATAATTTTCTGACTTCCATCAGGAAAATAGTTGTACCATAAATAAAATTCTTGATCTATTTTCAATTGTGTTTCTCTACAAATCTTTTTTAAGGTCTGGGGGAAAGTGGTGCAAATATGAAACCCAGGACTTAAAGCCACTTCTTACAAATTGTACACACGCAGACACACACACACATAAACCATTTCACTAAATTGGTATATGCAGTTTTAAAAGAGATAACAGAATTAAAGTGATATGGATTTATGCTTCATTTTCAACTGAGTTTTTATTTGTGTGTAGAAAATTCAATTGTATTTTGAACCAATACAGTTACTTAACTAGAGAACAAAGTGTCACTTGTAGCAGAACACTTTTATTAACAGGGTTTTTCTTCACTGACTAATTAGTTTTTTGCTTAATGTAGGATCTCATCATAAGTGATACAAGGCATAGAATTTTTTAAAAGATGAAGAATTTTTTTTGTGTGTGTGTGGCAAAAATCTCTGGCTTGTGTATTATGTCTCGGCTAAAAACTCATCATATGCTCTGACTCCTACCTAGTCCGCTACTTCAGGATAGTCACTGTAGTCAGCTGGACCTGGGCTTAAATCTCTGCTTTGACATGGAGTTAGAAGGGGGTACTTTTATCTTTTTAAGACTTATTTTCCCCATCTGTAAAATGGAGATAACAATCTCCATTTTATAGGATTTAGGCATTACTGCTCATAGCATTTACTTTCTGAAAACAGTTCAAGGGTTAATTGATTGATTGAAATTGAAGTTTAAAAAATAAGAATAATAAAATATTAGAGTTGGAGGGAACATGCACACTAGATAGGCCAATTGCCCACTCCAAGCAAGCAGCCCTTACTTTGTAGCCTGTGCTTGAACACTGTGGAAGGGCATTCACCATCTGCCAGTGTAGTTAGCTTTACTATGAACTATCTTAGTTACTCCCCAGATTTTTCTGTGTCACTGTGTGCATAAACTATTGACACGCTGCCTCAAAACTAAGAGTAGAAAAGGAGATAACCTTATTGCAACACATGGCTTGTGGACTTCACACTTGCAATGATATGGCTCACATAGCAAGGATAATATAGCAGCAGCTCCATAATATCTAAATGAAATATTGCATGCCTGGGAGCACATCCTTTAGAAAACAGATGGTTCTTTGTTGAAAACAAAATATGATTATGGTGTTTGCATGCAAGAAATCTTATACTGTCTAATTATAAGAATCAGACTAGTTGTAGCTGTTGGCATACAAAGTTTCTTCAGATCAGTAGAAAAATGTTCTACTCTTGACTATACAATTGAGAATAATGAGATACAGGTGAAATATCTCTTTAATGAATACCATTATGATGTCTAGATCTATGTAATAAACTAGTGCAGGTACAGACTAGTTTCAATATACACTATTGGAACCAAAAAGCATAATTGATGCTATGTTCACCAGTCCCTGTCTATTTAGGAGTTTGTGTCCATAAATGTTGCTTTGACATTTACCATTGCATTATAGCTGAACTTTAACGCAACGGGACATTTCTATAAAGTGTGAGAGGTTTGCATGAAGAATGACTACCTTTGTAGGGAGAGGAGAGAGAGGATGAGGATCAGGTGGATTAGCAAAATCATGGAGGAGAAGAAAAGGGAAAGTGGTATCTTTAGTTGATAAATTAGAATACAATATCCTCTAACTCAGTGGCTCTCAACTGGATGACTTTTGTCTCATTTGGAAATATCTAGAGATATTTTTCATTGTCACAACTGTGATGCTACTGGCCTCTGTCGAGTAGAGGCCAGAGATGCTGCCAGACATCCTACAATGCACAGGACAGTCCCCACAAAAAGAATTGTTTTGGCCGGGCACAGTGGTGTACACCTGTAATCTCAGCACTTTGGGAGGCTGAGGTGGGTGGATCACCTGAGGTCAAGAGTTGGAGACCAGCCTGGCCAACATGGTGAAACCTTGTATCTACTAAAAATATAAAAATTAACTGGGCGTAGTGGTGTGTGCCTGTGTTCCCAGCTACTTGAGAGGCTGAGGCAGGAGGATAGCTTGAACCTGGGAGGTACAGGTTACAGGGAGATCACGCCATTGCACTCCAGCCTGGGTGACAGAGCAAGACTCTCTTAAAAAAAAAAAATTGTTTGGTTCAAAATGTCAACAGTGCCAAGACTGAGAACCCTGGAACCTGAGAGCCTGAACCACATCCCACTATGTGCATTTTGTCAATAGATACCTATAAAAGTGGACTTATAATATAATACAGCAATTTTATATCGATCCCATCAGCTTTATTTCTTACAGAATTCTACCCAAATTCTATCATTGGAAAGATGCATTCCCACTCACTGTGGAAGCTAAAAAACTTGATCTCATGGAGACACAGTAGAATGACAGTTACCAGAGGCTGGGAAGGATGTGAGTGTGTGTGGAGGGGGAGATGAAGAGAGATTGCTTAATGGCGTATAATTAGAAGAAATAAATTCTAATGTTCAATGGTAGATTAGGGTGACTAAAGTTATCAACAATGTATTGTACATTTCAAATAGCCAGAAGTGAAGACTTTAAATGTCGTCAATATATAGAAATGATAAATGCTTATGGTGATGATTATCCTAAATACACTGACTTGATCATTGCACATTCTCTACATTTAAGAAACTATCACATGTACTACATAAATATGTACAAATATAGTGTATCAATTAAAAATTAAAAATTTCTTTAAAAATTAAAAGAAGAAACAGCTAACGAAAATAAATAAATAAAACTTAAGGTTGATTAAATCTTCAAAACACTCACCAACTTCACCTATCTCTTTGGATTACTGGGCTTTTATTCTTTTGAACAATGAAGACTTCCCTTATTTTATAATAACTTAAAAATGTACCTAAAGTTATTTTTTACTGCCTTTCCAGGAGAGGGTGTTCATTATATCAGTTCACTTGGGTCATTCTACTGCAGGTTGGGGAAGTTGTCTCTTCCTTGAGTGAAGATAGCTAATGATGTTTAGATTCTCTTTGATCATCTTTACTGTCTACATGAGACTGGATAAAATTCTGACCCCTAAAAGTCAGGAAACAACAGGTGCTGGAGAGGATGTGGAAAAATAGGAACACTTTTACACCATTGGTGGGAGTGTAAATTAGTTCAACCACTGTGGAAGAGAGTGTGGCGATTCCTCAAGGTTCTAGAACTAGAAATACCTTTTGACCCAGCCATCCCATTACTGGGCATATACCCAAACGAGTATAAATCATGCTGCTATAAAGACGCATGCACACGTATGTTTATTGCGGCACTATTCACAATAGCAAAGACTTGGAACCAACCCAAATGTCCATCAATGATAGACTGGATTAAGAAAATATGGCACATATACACCATGGAATACTATGCAGCCATAAAAAAGGATGAGTTCATGTCCTTTGTAGGGACATGGATGAAGCTGGAAGCCATCATTCTGAGCAAACTGTCACAAGGACAGAAAAACAAATGCCGCATGTTCTCACTCATAGGTGGGAATTGAACAATGAGAACACTTGGACACATGGTGGGGAACATCAGAAACTGGGGCCTGTCGTGGGGTGGGGGGAGGGAGGAGAGATAGCATTAGGAGATATACCTAATGTAAATGGCGAGTTAATGTGTATAGCACACCAAAATGGCAATGTATACATATGTAACAAACCTGCACTTTGTGCACGTGTACTCTAGAACTTAAAGTATAATAAAAATCAATCAATCAATCAATCAATCAATCAATCTGACCCCTGCAGTTCTAACATTTCCATGTACATTATCCCTATTCAAATTTCAGAGTCTGGTAGACATTCATCTGATTTGGCACTGATAGACCAAGGTTCTGTAGCCACCCTAGGAAACAATTCCATGAAATAGGAGTGACAATCATATGTTCACATTGGTATACACTCTGCATTTCCAAACTAATGATAGGAAATGTTATTCTCTGAATGTTACATGCAAATAAGATTTTTACAGTAATAAAATCTATACCAAAGAAATAGCAACCTCAGAGCTGTCTTCCTCCAAATACAGTAAAAGAGCAAAAATATGCAG